>NC_092629.1:21994235-22324235 GCF_039555335.1 Amphiura filiformis
AAGATCAAGAGATCCCAAGCTAATTTTTCAGTTCTTGCAGAGAATTACCTCTTTGATGAAATCCTATTCGGAGAGTCAGGTGGCGTTGGCGCATAATAATGCAGGCGTGCAAAAATGTGCGAAAATAGGAAATTTTGACCTCTGTTAACTCTGTGCTCAACGAAATCCCAAAAAATTTTTGCTGAAAAATGAAACTTGCCATGGAGGTCTTTAATTTCAAACTTGTTCGGACTTGGGATCTTGATGGCGCAGCCCGTTATGATGCTTTGAAGTTTGCACGAGGGCGCTTTTCATCAAATCATTGGATTTGCTGATTTTGTGCGCCATCAAGATCCCAATTTTTTTTCTTGGTTTTTGTAATGTAACCATTTGGTACTTAAAAAAATGCAAAATGCAGGTTGGGATGATGATGGCGCACAATGTTATGCACCTCCAAAGTTTACCATTTGCAAGTAAGGCTCAGAGAGGCTGAAATTTCAAGAATTTTTTCAAGCTGAACGAGGGCGCTGTGCACGCTCATATTTCACATGTGAGTTGTTGGTGCTAATATGTACCAAAATTATTTTTAGAGAAAATTCTATTTTTTTTTGTATCACAACCCCCCTGATTTGGGTACATAATAAGGGAGACTGGCTCTTAATATAACAGAAATACAACTGTGTCATCAAACTGTTCTGGCCTTTTCACATAGAATGTCACATGCTGTCCCTAAGTACCCATACCCACACACCTGTCATTTAAAATAAACTGTTCTGGATTTTTATTCATAGAGTTTGTATGTCACTGTGTAGTGTGTACACACACCCACCCCCACACATCTACTACCAATAAAGGAAGATAAAGGAAGAAGGTCACAGCTTTACAGTATAAGACCAAAGTGAAGGGTGTTATTATTATATCGCTTCCTATTTTCATGAAAAATATACACCATCACCCACTTTTGAATTTCAACTTCAGAGGTGTGGGTGTGACCCTACGTAGGACACTGTTACACTGACACTTGGGGGTCCCAACTTCAGACGTGTGGCATTATCTGTGTGTTAAATTTTGCATTGAAATAGCTAAAAGTTCTAAACCAAAAATGTTGATGCATTTATAAATACAAGTTATAATTCTATCAGAATTTATGTAAAAATAAATTATGTAATGATAATTTCCTCTACTCTGATGAGGACAATTAAAAATATAATGACTCTATCTAATTGTAGAAGTTATATTTTAAAGCCATGCACCCCTGTTACATAATTTTGAAACATATATTACAAATTTGATGATTTGATTTTTTTTTATGTATAATCCAGGCACCAATCACAATATAAAGATAAACATGATACCAATTACAATTACAAAAAAACAATATATATAGCCAACCTGCTCCTTGGAGTATCCCCAAATAGCAAAACAAACCACTTTCTAGTGGGCCTCATATATTCGGACTAACTATAAGAGAAAAAAAAAGAACAAAAGACTAATATGAATAAAAATGTCTGTATATATATTGTATATTGTTGGAGCAAGATGTTAGATAAAAAAAACAACTTACATAGATCAGTCTATAATATCGAATTGATTAATTCGAATTAAACAATTCACCGAGTGGCCATGGGCAGCGCCATTAGACATGTTACAAGACTACCAAGTGACAGGTGATGGACCGTACCCACACAATTGAATAGGCACTTTTTTGATAATTTTCATCAAGGTTACTCTAAACTTACCTAGCTAATTTATTATACATCAGGGGTCTCTGCCTTTTAATATGTTATGAAAAACTTAATTTTAAAAATATCTACCGACGGAAATAAAAATCCATCGACGGATAGTCTTGTTATGCTCTCACAAACTTAGAAAAAAATCTGAAAAATCCAAAATTTTGGTCTAAAACATGCCCAAGGTTACTGCTGTCCCATTCAAAAGTACAGGAAGACCACCTACAGCGTTGAGGTCAACTTTCTAGACTTCCTGTCTACTGGCAGTAATGGCTACTACCCAGTGCTAACATCAATGAATTGTTTAATTCGAATTAATCAATTCGATATTATAGACTGTAGATATATCACTTTGTAAAGTGGACTACATACTAGGAAAAGCAATAAAAAAGGAGTATTGGAACGCATCCAGTGCGACTGCAATATCACCTGAAATCAACATTGGCTGCTTCTCGTTATGGGTGTTAAGTTCAATATAGTTGGACCAATTAATGTTGTATACTCCAAAGGCAACCGGTAACAAACATGACATGGAGGTATTCAAAATGACTAATGGTGGTGGGAAAGGAGTTTAGAGGTGTGCATCGATGATACACTTTGCACTTACAGTGGGGGTAAATATTTATTGAGGATGATGAATAATATATGCTTTTTTATGTTATTTTCAGAAACCGGTTTAAAACAAATCTTGCTGAATGAGTTGATTTTCTTCATGCACTTCCATCATGGCAGCATCAATTAACCTTCAAGAATTTCACAACTTTATTCAGTGTTATGAAGCCATACAAATAGTCTGTGAGAAAGCTGTTCTACCATGTGTAGAGAACACTATCAGAGGTTGGCACAACACAAAACAAGTTGTCCTCCACACCACTGGTCAGTTAGCTAATCTACAGCCATGTTCCTCTCCACCTCAGTGTCCTAGTATTGTCAGAGACAGTAATCGTAGAAGGCAACCACATCACTGTCCTGTACACCCTCCCCCTTGTCAGAATTGTATTCAATGGTGTCATGCGATAGAGTCTTTATATTGGACAAATGAACGTCCAAAATCTGGAGCACCCGTCACATGGGGAAATATAAGTCCTCCAAAACTGTTCCATGATTCTATTGAGTTTGCCAAGGCCTTTGCAGTGAGTCTTCCACCAGGACCAAGTCCAACATCTTTTGGTGACTTTGACCATGGGTGTCTACTGAAGATGGCAATGAGATTTGGAGAATGCCATAGCCATACGCAGGCTAATCATGACATTATGCAGAAGGTAAGCTTCTCATCTAAATATGTGTTTCATTTGTATTATTTACAGAATTATATTGACTGATAGTTTCATTAATGTTTTGTTCAGGTTCAAAAACTTGTGCAAATGAGAGAAATTAAATTAGGCAATGAAATCCATTAGAAAGTGAAATGTCCTAGAAGAGTTAGTTTGATGGGCAAAGGAAAGTTTTTTTGAATAATTAACAATGTTCCACTGTATTCTTGTCTTCCCATAGGTGTACACAGTGCGAAACAACTTGTGCCATAAAAGACTTTCAGATAATCTCCAGTTGAGTCTACATGAAAGAAATGATTTCTTCAATGACATCTTTGATCTGGTAGATCTTTTAGAGAGTCTACATCCAAACTACTTCCCAAAACTAGAGGCTGACGATGTCAGAGATGAACTCCTAAATGTAAGTATGATCACTACTCTGTTGTTATGTAGTTGTAATTGGGTCTTTGCCCGGGGGTCTTTGCTTCCACCTGGGCAAACAGATTCCCATAAAACCTTGGAAAGCTAAAGTAAAATTACAACTTGTTTCTTCCAAACATTTTCCTTTTTTTGCATTTTTCCTTCAAAGCAAACTGGCAAAGGAGGAAATAAAACATGTGATATGTCTGTCCTTCAATTCACATTGCCAAAGATATTACATGTATGTTAGTGTGTCTGGGAACACATTTCACCATGACTATTCTGTGCCGACCAGTACCCAATAAATTAAAAATAGAAGATGTACTCACAATCCCTGAAGATGATCTAACATTCAAAGAAATGAAACATGGTAACAATAGTTAAGTTTTGTTTAGTTTCCATGCTGGTGTCCCGCTTGGGAGATTGCTTCCTGTATGCCTCTCTTATTATTATGGCACTGCTGTTGGCTACTCCTCCAAATGATCAATAACTTTATTTATAATGCATATAGTTGCATGGTCAGGAATGGCAGATTTATAATGTTGTTGATTAATCATACTTTAATTAACCTTTTTCTATTTCAGATACAGGCCCAGCCTGTAACACAAGAAATGAAAGAAAGAGCAGCAAGCCCATTGACAGCAGAAATGAAGCAGTGGTTGCACCAGGTAGTCACAGATTCTGAGCAGGAACTCAGAGATTTCATGACTCAACAGACACATCAGATTCAAGACACCGTTAAAACACAAAGAGGACAACAGACCACACACATTTCTGACAAGATCAGCAACCACACAAGACAGACTCAAGACACCATTGAGGGACAAAGAGGACAACCGAGTCAACACATTGATAAACTGAGCAACCATAGGCAAAAAGGTAAGCATGTTTTAAATCCTGCTTCACTCTTTATCTGCTTGCTCTCACATGTTTAAAACTTGCACTGTCTATAAAACTTTGTTACTGACAAAGTCTGGTGATCAAGGTCAACCCCCATTGTAGCCTATCGGCGATGTTTTGCGATGTTTCCTCTGACCACCACCCCAGCTTTGACCTTTTTGCTTACAGCTCAAAAACGGTATCACAGGTAGGAAGCCAAACTACAATTTTTATGAATCCTTGAAAATACTTGGTATGATTGTTAACAAAGTAGGCACCTTAGTACTTTACAAAATAGCTAGGTGTCATTAAAACCTAGAGGGTGTGCAAATAACTCTCTTACCACCCCATCTATTACAGCATCGTTAAACGGGTACATATGCGAGCGCTTGAAACTCTTATGATTTGAAGCAACGTCCAATGAAAGGTATGCACCAAATATAACAAACAGTACAAACCCTATATGTAAAACAGCAGTCAAGTCAGCAATATTTATTATATCACAGCATATGACTCCAGAATGAACTTCACTCAAGTGCTCACACTGATTCCTGCTCCTCTCGTTCCAATAATGGGCCATTGTAGTATCGTATCGTAAAGAAGAGGAAGAAGACAGAATTTTAACCTTAACTCTACACTTTTCAGGTAAAGGTTCTCCAAGTTCCAATACGGAGATGACATCTAGTCCTATGCATCAGGAGGAAACATCTTCTACAATATCTGCTAATGAACAACCAGTTACAGTATCTACAGATGAGCAATCTGCATCACAGGATAATACAATAACTGGTCCTACAGGGACAAAAGGTAAGCTAGTGATGTGAACAAATCTCTCTCTGACTATTACAAAGACCTACCTCAAAATACATACGTGTATGTGTCGAAAATCCGAAAGGGGTGCAAACTAAGCTCTTTTAAAGCACACGGTGTGCGTGTGGGGGGGGGGGTGTATGTGTATGCTGACCTTACATGTAGATTATTAACCTCCAGATTGGAAGGTTCCATGCCTGATGAGCCTTCTGAGCATGTGTGAATAGCTTGTAAATTGAACACTTGCTATTTGAAGCTATATGCCCGATGAAATGTATACACCAATCAAACAACACAAACCCATACAATGTAAAACAGCAGTCATCATCAAAGCACACAACTCCAGAATCAAGGACTCAACTTCACCTAAGTACCAAAGCTGGTTCCTGCTTCTCCCATACCAATAATGGGCCATTGTAGTATCGTAAAGAAGAAGAATAGAATAGAATAGATTAGAATAGAATAGATTGAATAGAATAGAATTAAATAGAACAGGATTTTACCCTTTACTCAACCTATACTTTTCAGGTAAAGGATCTCCAAGTTCAAAAACTTCCAATAAGGAGATGACATCTAGGAAACATTTTCTATTTGTATACTTACGGCCTAAGATGTACGGCCAGAAATGATGAGCAGGGGGCACGGGCCCATCCCCAACTGGTTACACCACTGAGTAGCACCTTTGAATCATTTGAAGCATTAGATAAGGACACTTTTTTCTGTTATCAATTAATTCCCCAATAATTTAACATTGACATCTGCAGGTTTATCAGACTTATCAGAACTACTATCACTACAAGATATCTTCAAGGACCATCAACAAGACAAGCAACTTGATGACAGAGGAATAAACATGTATGTGAACAACCCAAGTGTGATGAAAAACCAAACTGTAGTAACTGGAGACCATATTCATGTGGATCAACAGAACATTTATGTGCCTCATGAAACTGGTAAGAATACAGATTAATGACAAGGAGCTATAAAATTCTAAAATGTAGTGACAACAATAGACAACTTTGTATGGTGTTGAACCTGAGAGTGTAGGCAAGGGGTGACACGAGTGTCAGTTGTTAAAGAAACTGTAATAATGTCCCTATATAGGCCTCTACCCTCCATTCCTGAAAAATATAGCACTAATTTTTTTGGATTTAAAAATATCATGTTTTGCATTTATGATGAAACATAGCCAGATCCTAATCCTTTAGTTAGTTTTAATTAGCAATAAAGTCAAATTTTAATATTTAGCCAAATCTTGGAAATAAGGGCCAAAAACATGCATGTTTAGGGCATTTTTAATATGCTGAGACAATGTAGCCCAAAGACTTGTACAACTATTAACTTCAAAATATACATTCTAATTTTTGATAAACATGTTTTCTAATCTTTTTCATAACCAATTATCATAAGTAACTAAAGCTATGATTCATTAAACAAAACAAGATCATATTTTTTAAATTTTGTCCAAAAAATGAATACGCACTCTCTTATTTTTTTAGAATCTGGAGTAGTGTACATTGTTTTGGCATTGTATGTTTAATAGTGTATACAGGACAAGAGTAGGACTGACTAACGCAAGAAGAGTCCCTGGTGGCAAGAAGAAGTCACCAGGTGAAATTGAAGGGACATTTAGATAGGAAAAAAAGAGTTAAGTCAGCCCTTTTGTATTATCTTGTTTGTCCTCTCACTGGGACAAATTTTATGCGGACTCTCGAAAGACATGAATAGTTATGTGCCTCACTGACAAATACATGCAGAAATCAAACTTGGTCTGATTAAGCATTGTAATCTCAGGTGCTATGTATAGTTGATTGATTGATCATGAAAATTTGAAGCTACCCCTGATTCATCAAAATGTCATTAAAGTATAAACAAACATTTTTTGAAAAGGCAGTTTGGAAAAATTACAAGCGTGATGTTGGAAAAGCTCTAACTTGATTTAATTAAATTTTAAAACCGATTGAATTTTTTTGTTTGAACTGTGTTTTTTACCAAAGACAGCATTTAATAATAAAAACAATGAAGTTATTAATTTTTTATAGTAAACGGATAATAAAGGCTATACAGCATTCAGGAATAGTATTCACTAAATCCAATAGCATGATGGAAAATAACACCTAAATCCTACATACTGACTTCGTAAGAGAGAGAGAGAGAGAGCAAGTCTCTCATGTATGGGCTATGATGTAAACACTAATTGGTTTAATGGCCTACATAATTATGATGTAACAACTAATTTTTTGGAATAAAGTACCCAGTATATACATCTACCTAAACAGGGTAAATAAAGCAAGTCAATTTGAATTGTAAGTAATTTATTGTCATATTTGGTATTAATTTGTTTGAAGGTACAAATGAGAGTATAAGCCAATTCAGAAATCCACTTGAGAAGGTGGACATGGAAATACCAATAGACATGATGTTAGAGCAGCATTCTCTACAGCCACAACAGCATCCCTCTCAGCAACAGCCGAGGAGCCTGCCAATGAGTCAACTAAGTACCCATGAAGGGCAAGCACCATCAATGCAGAGTGCATTGATGCCAGTTTATGGAAGATTACAAGGTATATTATACAAGTTAATTCTTATTTCTACTTCATCATAAATGTACTTTGTTAGCCTCCCTTGACTGGTAATGTAGACTGTGTCAAAGATATTGCGACTTTCCCTTCCAGTAAGTCTATGATGTTCTAATCTGCACTGGTTTGACAATAAATATTTGTGATTTCAGGCTTATCCCCTTCGGACACAAAGGAAGATGGCTCGATCAAAAAAATATTTTTTATGCTTATTATAACTATTTTGGATAGTAAGTTGTGAAAAACTAAAAAAAAAAAATTACCTCATCAATTATGCAAATTAGGGCATGTGTACAATTGTACACATTGTGACTAAGTGATGACGTTTACAATGATTTTTTTGGATACAATTGTACACATTATGACTAAGTAATGGCAGTAAAACTTGGTAACATATGTGACGCAACAAACTTGAACTTTTTTCTGTTGCCTTCATACGTCCGTATCTGTAGGCTCTTAACTCTCATTAATTTGGTATAAAATGCTAATAAACAGTTCTTGTCTTTGGAGAGACCGAAAAAGACATCACACTTAATAAACTTGATTTCTGAGACTAATTTTGTTACTCCACTCTACACGGGCCCATCAACGACCAGTTAGGGATCAAATCAAAACTCGACCGCCGGTTCCGTCCGGTTCTAAATTATACACAGTAATGAGGTCAGTCGTCACACTCTGGCTCATAAGGCCGGTTGGTATCATCGAGTGAATGAGTGGAGTGATTTCAAGTGGTTTCTTTTCAAATTTAGTACAATAGGAATAATCGATTTTCCTTCTCGGAGTTCTTCTCAATCAATATAGCTAGCATTTTATTTTGCTAGCATATATTATCAATATTAGCATTTTATTTTGATAAAATATAAACAGAGATCTGGTCTATTTATTTCTAATTATTTTACATCGTGACAGGTTTCATTTCCGAGGGGATAATCGCGATCACAAAATTCTGCATGTTTTTTAAAAAACGCAAGGGTAACACACTAAGAAATGGAAAAGAGAGAAAAAACAAGACGGAAAGGGAGAAAGAAGGGGAAGAGAGAGGGGAGAGGAACAGGGAGATGGAGGATGGGGAGAGGTGGAAAAGGGGTGAGAGTATGAGATGTGTCTCTCAAATCACATGAGAGATAGGGGGATAAAAACTACACTAAGTTCGTAATATAGGCCTAGGCCATTAGGCTGGTATATTGGGCCTACAATGATGTTGGCAAGGCTCGTTGAGGTGATGTGCAAGAAGAACTAATGATTTTGCAAGATCGACAAAATATATGCGAATCCCATCACCCCACGGCACTGCGCCCGTCATCAGCACCAATGGAGATTAGCCATGGGGCAGGGTGGCAAGTCATTCCCCTCTCCTGCTCAGTTGTCAGAAATGTTGTTACAAAATCTTCCTTTTGGTCTATTTTAGACCCAAAATCAATCCCATTTTGTACCATTTTGGGCTATCATTTTCTTCGGAAGGGGGGAGAGGTGTCCCAAATATACGAGAGGGGGGAGGGGTCATAAATGTTTGGAAAGAAAAATGGGGTGGGGGGGGTCATAAAAACTTTGATGACCAAAATGTAGGGAGTCATAAGATGACCACAGATAGTGTGTTTGTTTCCTTCAAAAAAACCGATTTCAATACAATTTTTCCTGTTTAGGGGTGTGTCGGGAGTGTTAGATCAGCTCCTCTGATATAATACTCTTTAGGTGGATCAAAATAAGCCTACCGGGACTAAAATAAAACCAATAGTTGTAAAAGGCCTATGCATCTTCCTTTGGCAAGTTGTCCTCAATTTTGTTCATTTTAGTATTGAAGTTACATTTTTTTGCATAAATCACAAAAGAAATCCCCAGTTGAAGTACAAAGCAAATTAGTCAATCAATATCACTTCAACTGGGGATTTCTTTTGTGATTTATGCACGCATCATATCTTCTGGAGGCAGTTTTGAACTAATGACCTTTCGTATAATTGTCCATCACCAATACAGGCCTATGTGATTCACAACTTCTAAATTACTTAACATGTAGAAATCATTGAAACACTGTTCTGAACTTAAATTAACTGATTAAAACAATAGTGATATATTCAAGCAATTGTAACCATAAACAAGAAATCATTTCCAAAATTAATTTGCTTTGGTGACAAGTCAATAGACACGCGACTAAGAAAAATCGATCATCATGCAGTACTTTAAAGTATGTGCTATCATGGCTATTGTGACCGTGAAATTTCAAGTATGCGCTATTGTGATCGCGAAATAAACATATCAACATTTTGTTAATCTCTCCGGTTATGTGCTTAAACCAACCGGCGGTTGCTACTCATGCATTCTTGAATATTCATATACCAATGACCTCTGCCAACCGGACGGAACCGCACGGAACCGGCGGGCAACCGGCGGTAGAGTTTTGATTTGATCCCTTACTCCTAACTATCTCTGTAATAATAGGCCTACATAGTGGTTTTTCCAAAAAATGCATCCAGAGCAAATTATAAACTGAATGGAAGTATTGACAAAAGAGTTAAAAATAACGTATAATGATAATGATGTACAAAGTATACTAAATAACTCCTATATATTGATAAGATTAGTCACACTGTGTACAACTGAACACAATATATTAGTCTTATATTTACAAGGTGAGACACACTGTGTACAATTGTACACACCATTTAAAAAAAATTATACACCACAATATGTTTGAAGCATTTGATCAAAAATAGTGTTCCATGTTTTCTACAGGTCTTACACTAACCCCCTGACTAGAATTTAGCTTGTCCACAATGATATTTCATATAAAATTAAAAAGTACATGTCTTCTGGCAACGTGCTGTAGTGGGTGATGCCCTCTTAGATTATGAAAAGTGACATTCAGTTAGGCGAGGGCGCTCTGCACTGGAGTATAGCATATGAATGCACAATTGTGCACATGGTGTTTGTTTGGAGTAATAAGCTTCCCCTGGTATACAGGGAGCAATAGAAGTCCATATGTACAATTGTACACAGTATGTACGAAGGGGATAATATGCTTACATAAAACATGACCCTAAAAATATTAACAAATAATACATTTTGCACATACTGGCTTTTAGGTCACCTACATAATTTTTGATAGCCAAAGTATAATTTAATACGCTGTCGTTTAAAATGACTATCTTTCCAATCCCCGTTTAACATTCCAGATTCATCTGAATTAGGTGAACTACAGTCTACAGTCCAAGATGCAATACACAATGTAGATGGTAACCAGCCCATTGTAATCATGCATAAACCAACCATTGTAAAAGGCGGTGTAACACAAGTTACTGGTAATCAATACAACATTGGTCAACAGAGTACTACATATATGCACAAAGAAGTGGGTAAGAAATTATTTCCAACTTTTTCTGAGCATGTTAAGTACAAGTGAAACATGATTAATTTTGTCTCAAATGAAGAGTTTAGAATAACTCAATCTAGTTGTTATGCTGTAAATAGGCAAGATAGTATAAAGTACTATATTTTTGTCTCACCTGACCTTGTTCAGAATGAGACTATATGCATTCAATATTCTGTATTTCTGTCCATATGTGTATGGTTATTGATGTATTTGTTTGGTTTAGTTTGGTAAAATAGATGCTAAGAGGGACCTTGAATAGGGAAATGAATAGTATAGCACAGATCACACAATGCCAATGTCCCTGCAACTATTCCCAAAACAAGTACATCTCTTTCATTCATAGCGAAACGATATTGGGAGAAACCAAGCATTATTATATTACAATAAAGTCACTGATCATCTTCATTTTTTGCCTTTGGTGAATAATAAGCCTATTATTAGAATGTTTGAATCTCGCGCGTATGTGTATTATATAGTAGGAAATGAGAAAAAGTGGAAATTTAATAAAAACAAATGTCCTTCTGTGGATCGTGATTTGGCTCAAAATATGCTAAGGTGTCATATTATAGCCATATATTTTGACATCTTTTTTTTAAAATAATAATTATAGAAATGGAATATTTGCTAGTTTAGTGGCAAGTTTAGGTAGTAAAGACATAGCATACACAATTTAAGTAAAATCCTTTCACTCTAAATAATAAAAAAAAAAAAAAAGAAATAGCTGTAAAAATGCCTATTTTTACACTTTTATTTGTAACATGCCAAGAGACGCCTTTTTTCAACAGCTTTTAATTTTTTTTATGGTTCCTTATAGAAATTCATGTGACCTGTTTCCCAAAATGGTGCAGTAAACCAATCAAAAAAACAGAAAGAGGCATTATGAATTATAAGTTAACAGATCAAAAAAGGATTTAAAAGTTTGCCTTGCGTATGTTACTATTGTCTGTCAAACTAATAATTCATTTTGAAGTCCCTCAGTTTTTATAAACAAAGACTTGAAGCATAAACTAAAGGGTAAATCTATTGTAAATAACTTCATTTCTCCATATTATAATCAATTTGTAAGTGGCTGCCATCTTTTTTGAACATATAACAATTTTAAAATTTTTCTTGAAATGTCTGTCAAATAGTAACATACGCAAGACGGTGCTGTAATTCCTGCTAAACTAGGGTGATACAGCTAATTATGCTACATGACATAGCATTTAGCTCCACCTAGCTTTGTGGCACTATCACTTTGTGAGGAGAAGCTTTTTTGATGACACAATCCATTGTTAAGTGTTGTCTGTCAAACATTTGTACGCAAGTAACATACGCAAGATTTGTATGTGTCTGTCAAAAGTAACATACGCAATACGTTTAAAAAAAATTAAAAATCACTTGATGTTCACGTTATGATGATAGTTTAGAGTTTATAAAAGTGTTTTAAAACATGTGATTTATAAACTGCATGTGATCTTTATTCAATTTCCCATCTTGAACTACTGCTTTTGCCAAATTATTATTCTGTATGTTACATTTGACAGACATCTTGCGTATGTTATGGCTTGACAGACACACATATTTTATTTATAACAATTTATCCTCCTTATTGTAATATTTGGACACATTTTTTCCACAATCAGTTGCTGTAGGTCCTACACCTAAATAACCACAAAATACCTTATGTAATACTTTATAAATTTTTATTTGATTGCAGAAAATCATCAAAATTGTGTCTGTCAAATATAACGTACGCAAGGGCTAGAAAATTAAATTTGTGAAGTAAATGGTCTATAACTTATCTTTCTTTTAGTGTATTATGAACGATATATGGTTGGAGACCAAAAGAAAAGAGCTGGAAAAATAATTGTGTGTTACACTTTTATGACACCGTAGCTTATTTTGAGCCATTTAGTAATAGAGCATGCAAAGGTTATTATTCAAAAACGTTAAAAATCAAAAAAATTAAAGAAAAGTGATTATTACTGAAAATAGAGTACTCTTAATTTAATTTTTGATCTTTTTAATAATAGGCCTAATTATGTTCCAACTTATCCCCCGCCTTTTTAAAAGTAAAATAATGGGAGTTTAATTGCAAATACAAATTTCAAGCCGATCATCCTCGGCAGACACTGTCTGGCGCGCGATTTCTTGTCTGAGCACCCAACACACTGAAAGATAACCTTACAATGGTATGCGTGCAATGTCGCTGTAGTTCCATATAAAACTTAAAATTTAGGCAAATTGTGTACCAATTGGCACCCAAATGTGCTGTGTATGATTTCACTTTATAATTTTTATGTAAAAGAAGATTTGGTCATGTTGTCCTTAGGGTATCTCCTTAGGCCCGGCGCATGTATTTCAATAGTGACTTTCATAGTGAAACCTGTACCCCCTTCTCGGAACTACTTTGAGACAAAATTATTCCCCTGAAGAAAGATTAAAATGATCGATGCTCTTTGAGCGTGCTGAAAAATTGCCCATACTTTGTAGCTAAAATTAGGATCACCTGGTGTATAACCACAGTCCACAGTTGAGATAGCATCGAGTAGTTTTTAAAATGATTTTCGACCATTTTCTTTTCCAAACTCGTATCAGTGGGAATATCTGTAGTGCAGAATTCGACAGCGTTGTCGCAAAATATGTACATGATACTGTACATGATACTGAGTTGAACTGTTGAGTCATATATTGGCCTACTAATCTGATCAGGTTGGTTTACCCCCCCCGACGAAGACAATAAACTGATGCCATAAGCTTCGGTGACGAAGTGCCATAGGGGCAAGGTTTCCCGCCCCCCTCGCCCCAGTAAAAAAGTATTTTTTTTTAATCAAATTTATTCAGAACTAAGAAGTTTGAATCTTGTTCGCAGGGGGTGATGTGTATATCATGGGAAATCCCCCTTCCACCTACCACTAAAATGTTTTATCTTTCTCTAGGTAGGCTTGGCCTATGCTGAATACTTTATACCAAATGTGCCTGATAATATCTCCTATTGAATATCTTTATCATGCGGACCCCTATCCACCATTGTGTCCACATATAAGAGATAAATAATGCGAGGTTTTCTCCAATATTATTTCCTAATGTTGCATTTTCGTAAAGTCTGCACATTAAAGATGTGCTACCAGATTGACAGCCTCATCCCCACTTTGGAATGTCAAAGTGGAGGTTTTGGTAAAAAAGAAAAGTTATTTTTGCTCATGATTGCAGGGAAATTTTAGGCCTGAGAAATGTTCCATTTTAGTGTTACCAACGAAAGCGTGGTAGCATCATTCCCAATCGTGATATAATAAATATACTTTAAATTCTATGGGCCCTTGTGAAACACATTTTTATTTCCAACATCTAAACCGCTAACTAGTGCAATTTACTTAACTTTACTTAACTTTACGGTACAAAACACAATATGTAAAAAGCTGTAAAAAATGTAAAATAACTTCCAACTTACCATTTTTGTATGATTCTTGTTTTAATGATTTTCTTCCAGATATTTCAAAATGGAGAGAACGACTACAGAAAAAGTATAATCAAGACGGAGGTAGAATCAGGTTTGGCAGAAGTAGAAAAGCTGTAGCAGATACAGATGACATATTTGTAGATTTAACACTCCTTGAAGAAAGATTGGAAGAGAGTAGTAAGGACTTAAGAGCAAGAGGAAGTCGGTCATACTTGAGCAATAGAGAGAAAGAATATAAAAATAGTAGGAAACTTGAATCATATGAGGAGCTGTTCACAATCACATGTACCAAAAGTTGTAAGAAAGCCAATGATCAAGTTAAGGCTGAACTGGGGGGAGAGTTTGCCCATCACATTCTGTTGCAAGGACCAGCTGGTAGTGGTAAGACCACCTTAGTTCATAGAATTGCATATATGTGGGCAAATCGTAAATTAGGCTTTCAGTGCAGTATACCAAGTAATCCTGGCATGCCATCAATGTCAAGAGCAATCAAAGAAATCCCATCAGCAAGGCAAAATGGGTTTGATCTTGTGTTTTTCCTGGAGTTACGAAAATTAAAATCAGAACAATGTCTAGAACAAGCAATACAAGCACAGCTTCTTCCTGATGTCCCAAAAGCGAGTATAGCAAAGGCAATAACCAGTCTAGGATCAAAATGTCTTATAATTTTTGATGGATTTGATGAGATACACAAAGACTTGCATGATCATGCTCTAGAAAGTCCATTGCTATCTAGTTGTTTTGTGGTTGTCACAACTAGGCCACATATGGTAGATCAATTCTGTCGAAGCCAAGACAAGTCAGGGTATGTCCATGTGAGAATTTCTGGTTTTCCTCCGGAAAAAAGTAAAATATACATAGGTAAATTCTTTCATAGGAAGGGGCAGTTGGAACGTGGGAACTCATTGATAGAAAAGATAGATTCCACTCCTATATTACAAACTCTGTCATGTTACCCAATTCTTCTGGTCATGATTTGTATTCTATGGGAAGTGTTGGAATCTAATGACACAGCATTTCAAACTATGACTGGGTTGTATGAGAAGGCTGTGATTTATCTTAATAAGCCATTCCAAGAGAAACATCATATGTCACCAGAGAGCATTGAGCACATGCTTATTAAATTGGGTGAGCCTGCACTGGAAGAATTGCTTCGGAGCAATTTGCAAATCAGGAGTGACAGATTTGATGAAAACATTCTGCACCAATCTTTTGAGGTTGGGTTAACAATACAGGAGGAAGGTGCTCTTTTGGATGAGACATACGTTATATTCATACACAAAACATTCCAAGAGTTTTGTGCAGCAAAGTATCTTGCTTATTTGCATGATAATGACCCTGCAGCATTTAAGGCAAAACTAGATTTGATACACAAATATAATGTTCTTGCTATGGATTATGTGCTGCAGTTTTGTTGTGGTTTGTGTGCTGATGCTACCAGTGTACTGCAACATGTTGTCAATTTATTCACAAGATTTCACATAGATGGGACAAGTAGAGATGTTATGCACAGATACCGTTCTAAGCAGGAATGGACATTGTCTCTTACATTTATTTATGAAGCAGAAATGTATCATCGATCAGGTGACAGCTCTAAATTGCATACTGAGCTTAAGCCATTGAGAAAATTCCCATTGCGATTAGACAACCTTAGCACTTTAAATGCCTTTTGTTATTTTGCTCTTACAAAACCAAATAGTAGCATTTGGTGGATTCACGAAACTGCAAAGGTCAAAATATTGGAATGCAAGATTGATGCAGTCAGAACATTAAGAAGCTTATGCAACATGAAATCCCTCACATCTCTAAGTCTGTCTGGCCTTACATTATCAAACAGTAAAGACATCAAACATGAAATCGATGAGAGCATATCAATGTCATATGGGTCACTCAAAGAATTTGAAATTAAATATAGCTTAGTGAGTACAAATACTATGATGAAATTGCTTGACTGTATGCCATCAGTAACATCAGTGTCAATCAAATCAGTTACACTCAGTGAGATTGACATCAAAGGTGAAAAATTGAAATGTGCAAGCTCAGTACGTGTAACACCAGTATCACTAGACGGTGCGGTCAATGATAACGAGCCAACAATGTTTCGTGGGTCATTGAGTACAAACACAATTATGAGAGTACTTGGTTGTATGCCATCAGCATCATCATTGTCACTCCGTTTGTGGGTTCACATCGAAAATGAGGTTGATGAAAGCATATCAGTGCAATGTGGGGCAATCAAAGAATTTAAAATGGATGGTCTCCATGGGAGATCCACAGTGAGTGCAAATAAAATGATGAGACTGCTTGGTTGTATGCCATCAGTAGCATCAGTGTCACTCAGTGAGGTTGATATCAAAGGTGAGGTTGATGAAAGCATATCAGTGCTATGTGGGTCACTCAAAGAATTCAAAATGTTTGGTTCTCCTTACAAGGCATACACAGTGGTGAGTGCAAATGCTATGATGAGACTGCTTGGTTGTATGCCATCAGTAGCATCAGTGTCACTCAGTGAGGTTGATATCAAAGGTGAGGTTGATGAAAGCATATCAGTGCTATGTGGGTCACTCAAAGAATTCAAATTTGCAAGAAGCTCAGTGAGTGCAAATGCTATGATGAGACTGCTTGGTTGTATGCCATCAGTAGCATCAGTGTCACTCAGTGAGGTTGACATCAAAGGTGAGGTTGATGAAAGCATATCAGTGCTATGTGGGTCACTCAAAGAATTCACAATGTTTAGTTCTCCTTGCAAAAAGGCATACACAGTGATGAGTGCAAATGCTATGCTGAGATTGCTTGGTTGTATGCCATCAGTAACATATATTGGATTGAGTAGAGTTCAACTTACAGGTAAGGCTAATGAATACAAGATGTTATCATTAGAATCACTCAAAACATTTAAGATGGGTGGTGCACTTCATGTTTCTGTACTGAAGAAACTGCTGAGCTGTATGCCATTAGATGCACTAGTAAATGATAGTATGTTTACAGTATATGGCCCATGTCAGAGCAATTCCGGGAGAAATTCCCTAGCTGCATACATGTTTGTTGAACCTGAGCAAAGTGTAAACTGTTTGAGAGAAAAAATTGCAGATAAAATACCTGAATAGAACAATGACCAACGTCTGTGACGGGTGATTTTCAGAGAACGAAAAAAAATAAAAATAAAAATAAATAAATCAGTTTTTTTCCTTCATCTTCAGTTACACAAGACCTGCATGCGAATATGATTACAAAACTGCATTAAGGTTAGTAAATGTTTTTTTATAAAGGTGCTTAATTCCCGAGGAGTGTTGTTAATAACAGAAAAATTACAGAAAAGAATGAACTCGGAATGCTCCCGGCATGGGCGTCAATCCCAGGGGTACATTTCAAGCCGGATTGGCGCTAAGGGTTGGGGAAGGACTACAACCTCCCCACCCTGGATCTTATGATGCTACATGGATAGGTTGGGTACACTAAAATAACAGTTATGAGCTTCAACTCGCTCGTAGAAAAAGCTAAAGACAGTGCATGGTGGAAAATGTTAGTTTCACAAATCATGATGGAGGGATGGATAGGTTGGGGTGACTGAGTAAGTGCAATCATTCAGGTATATAACAAAAGCAAACTTTCTTGTGGGGGCCCATATTTGCATGTGTTTATACATGTGGTGTAGTGGGGGCATGTACATGCAACCTAAGATATTACCTTAAAGGGACCATTGAAAGAAAATATGATTTGGTATCAAAATAAAGCCCATAAAATATAGAATCGATATCTAAAACAATTGAAGAACTAACTATTTTAGAAATAAAAATACAATGAAAACAACGTACTCGATTTACCCCCTTCCGACGCTACATCGCTGGCGTCATTTATCAAAAGTAGAAAATTGGGCGCTTTCCTGATGACGTCATTGTGGTTACGCGTTTTGTGTTGCGTTGACATTTTTGCCTGGATAATTTGACAACAGCGATCGCGATCTAAATATCAGATGCAATAATCATGGTAATACAACCACTTATAATTATTCAAAGGTCAAGTAAAAACAAAAATCCAGTTGATTGTCCACATGTTATCAAAAAGAGGAAGTGGAGGGCCTTTTTATTTATCATTTATTAGTTATTTTTTACAATGCAAATGGATCATTTAGGCCTATGTATTATTCCTGGACATTATTAGTTGTGTAATTTGTAGAGGAGGATGATAGGATCGAGGCTCTTGTTATTTGATGGTTCTCTGAGAGGATGATTAAAACAAAGCCTCTAAATTGAAATGCTTATTTGACAGAAGCAAATCTAAACTATTGACACTATTATTAACTTTTGAAACATTTAAAAAAAGAAGTTTTCCCTTATAATAATAAAGAAAATAGCATTAAACATTTCAGACTCCCTCAATTGCAATGCCATGCGAAAGGAAGCGGGCGGGGACGATCAATTGGTTTTTTTTTATCATCATCAAGTATATGCAGCTTCCTATTTTACTTATTCATAAATTCAACCCCCCGGTCAACATGACCATGATTCCGATGACTTTATGTAGGCCCTACATGGCATATATAAAACCATAAAACTAATTATGAGTATGCCTATAGGCCTATGATATATAGTGACGATGTTGAGGGGAATATCGCCAAGATTTGTCGCAACACATAAATTGCAGTTGCAGATGATGTGCCGGCGCGAGCACCTCCCCTGGGTATTATTATTATAGGCCTATGTATTTTTTCCGTAGGACCTACAGTACCTTAAAAAAATATTCAAGAGATGATTATTTTTTCCAAAACCTGACAATTGGTATAAAAAAAGCCTTTTTCTTCCATAAGTTAACTTTCAAAAGTGCTTATTTTCATACCCCAAACAATGCAAAGTAGGCATATAGGCCCTTTTATTTTGCAAATTTATTCCCCTATAGGCCTACCATGTGTTATACGGGAGACTTGCCAATATTATTTGAGCCGTTGGCACTGGGGCAGTAGCTGAACGGCAGATGAGGAAGTTGGTTCAGAAGAATATGACATGCAAGCTGTTCTTGAAATAAATTACGAGGAGCGCCTACAAACATACAGACTAAGCCTTCAAAAAGCCTATATGCTACAAACATCAAATGGGAAATATTATAGGCCTACACCTATTTTAATCCATGGATGGTTAGGACCGGGGTAGGACCAGAAAACATCATACTGGGCTCCTGCTGTGCATGGTCAAGGTTGTTATACAACAAGATAAGCTATGCGTCTGCATGCATGCATGTGCAAGAAAACTTTGCTGGTTCCACCTCCTTTTCCCAAGCATTTAAAATATCTAAAATTGTTTTAAAAACACACAACTTTTTAACTTTCTTGGTAGCAATGTATCCACAAACATTACCCGTACCCAATTATTAATTCAAAACATAAAAGTCTTGATGAATATTCCATCAAAACTACTGGTTCTTATTTTGTACATAAAGTTGAATGTGAAATGGTGTTGAAATGGCTCCTTTATTACATTGCACATAATATCATACTGCATGCTGGGATTACATTGAATCAACCTCTGGGGTAGGACTAGGCTATGCGAAATTGATGTCAGTCATTTCTAACAACGAAATATCCAGCCAGGCGCGCTGTATTTTACAAGATTTACCCAATCAACATAAACTTTGTAACTGTAGGCCTACCTTTGATAAAACGCTCGGACACTTTGCACTTTCAAGTATCAGTGATTGGATTAGGCCTATAATCATTTCCATAACGTAAACTAACGGCTGACAGTAAATATTGTTCATATGATTGTTTGGAGTGGCCTTTATATGTTCCTCTCGTGGTTCTTTATCTTCAAATTTGTTTCTCATTTTTCATAGGCTTTTAAAAATAAATAAAAATAACTTTCGGCTTTTATATAATAACGCCTTTTCCCAGATCTCGGATGGTTCAATGCGCTGTAATTTCGCTGCCATGGTACTTATCACAATCAGATCGCATCATCTAGGCTGGATGCTGCCAAACCTGTCGCAAATCTAGCCGCACTTGGATTGTAACATCCACCAATTATCTTTTCAGCTCCCCAAATTTCATTGGGTGAAGGAAGTTTTTGATAACCAAACAACTAATCACCGATTTTTGAGAAGCAGGAGGAAACTGGAGATCCCGAAAAAAACCTGCGGGATCGAGATAAACCAAGTTCAAATGAGTCTTTGGGCCGCGCGCCAGGGGCTTGAAGTTGAACCCGGGACCTCAGTAGTGGTGCAAGGCGAGGAAACAATGGCGCGCTAACTCGCTCTCTCGAGCGGGGCTTTTGTTTTGAACCTGGTCCCATAAGTGTGTCTCTACACGGAGCGACCGTTTAGAAACAAGCAACACACTTTAATCACTCGCAATTCAGCTTCCAAACTTCGGAGTCAGGATCGGCTTGCGTTTTAGGCCTGGCGGAGGCCGTATAAAATTAATGTTTTGGTTCTCGTCCCTCCCTCAATTTCTGGGATTTGTCAGATTTTTTTTTTTTTTTTAGATTTTTCAATTATTTTAGACTTTGGAATGATTTATGAATTTTTCATACATAGGCCTATAAATAAGTTTATTAGAGAACAAGGACCACTTCCAAGTCTTTTTGTGGTAGGGCCTACTCTAGGGGGTTTATCCTTCAGAATCTCCCATTTGAAAAAAAAAAAAAAAGTGCGTCATCGTTTCCTCAAGCACTGTTGGAAAAGACCGAAAACTGCAGACAATGCTGATTTTACACTGAAAAAAAAAACCACCTCCCTCCCTCATCAATTCATGAAAATCCTCTGGACGAGAACCAAAATATTAATTTTATACGGCCTAACCTAGGCCGCACGTCATGGGCTAACCCGAAACATCATTGCCTTCTCTTTCCTATCCTCATCAGATATTTCAGAGGAAATATAAGTAAAGAGTTGCTATATCAGAATGCCTCAGTCAAAACAAATGATACTCTCTTGCAAACGCCGAGCAGCTAGCACTGACAGCTTTGACTTTGTCAATATGAAGGCCTAGGCCTAACTTACTTATGTTTCCCTGTTTTTTGCCAATTTTGTAGGCCTAGCTAGAATTTATATATAGGCCTATCATGGAAGTCATTGTAGCTTTGTAATTTATATTATAATATCCTTTTTAATATACTTGTTAGGCCTAAAAGGCACATAAAAGTTCATTGCTGTAAACACGTTCATGCGTTGGTTTAGGACCAAGTCTGGACTATGCAGTGTTGCCATGCAGCGGAAAGGATAACCACTTTGACGTCACAGGGGTTGCCACGTGTCTCTGCACATATGAATTGGGCGGAACGACGCAACATTGGGCGCTTTGTCTTTATTTGCTGATTTGGGGGGAAAAATAAAGGAAAATTGCGTTTATCATTTTAGAAATGGATTCTATATGTTATTAGCTTTATTTTGATACCAAATATGTTTTTCTTTCAATGGTCCCTTTAAAGTGACTTTGCAACATTGTGATGTGACATCTTTTGTTTTATTTATCAGTATGACATTAATCAGTGTAACATTTATTTATCATGTCATTTATATGATAAGTGTGTGATAAATATGATAAGTGTGTGATTAATATGTGCAATGTTTTCAGAGTTTAAATGGTTTGCATATATTTTCTGGACCATGTGGTTGAAAGTATTTTTTCCACTTTCCTCGTCATATTAGCACAGTTATGTATGTGCAATGTTTTCATGGTTTGTTTTGTATATATGTGGCTGAATGAGAAAGATGAATTGTCACATTTCACTTGCCATACAGTGGTAGTGCACTTGAATTGAAACAACTCATCTGATATTTCAACCATTATACTCACAGATATATATGTATCATTTTAAATATTATAGAATACATCTTGGTATAGATAAGCCATCCAGTAAATTAAGGTTGAATTGAACACTGGAAATAGCTAGTTTACAACTTCAACTTCCATACATCAGGCATTTGATTGGTAATGGGACCAGCAAGGGGACTCCACTTTCAACTACCGCACACCTGGGACCAAGCTTAGCAAAATGTTCCCTGTTGTTTGTCACATGACTAATAAGATGCCTAAAGAAGTTGCATATCCAGTATTTTGATTCAACCTTGCTTATTATATGAAATGTTTGAGTTTTGTAGGGATTTAGAAAAAAAACCCAAATGTTCATTTATTGAGGTAAAAGTGAAGTGCTTTACGTCATTCAACTCATAAGCAAAACTCGTAACATTGTGGATAGAATTGTTGTATTTGGTAAAACAGGATAATATTTTTACCCCAAATTAGTGCTGTAATTTTCTGGACACAAGATTAAATATGTGGTAAGCAAATGTGTCTGAAATGTACCAACTTTTTTTAATTTTAAATATTTACATATTTTACATAATGTGCCTCTAATAATTATATTTTGTTACTGTGGTCATGGTGGGGCCTAATTGTTTATGATCTTACTATTGTGTTGTTATTATAATTAGCCTTGTTTTAAAAATACAAGGACAAGTACTTCTTGCAGTACAATTTATTGAAATAATGTTTAGACATTTCTACTGTAATATTCAAAATGAATTCCAAATCAAGTGTGAGCTGAAAATTACAAAGTCCTAAGTTAACAGAAATTTGGGTGTTTTCCAAACATAGTCATCCCATCAAACACTAAAATCTTTTAAAGGGCTCACAAAGGTTACCAGAAAATGTTAAAATGTGGACTCTAGTAAATGTTATAAAACGTTCTGACAACAGTTTTACAATGTTTAATTAATGTTTGGCAGAAAATGTTTCACACAATATTGAGACAACATTGCTTTCATAATTGTTATTTTAAAAGGTTTTCCTAATCATCATACTAGGCTCGACATTTATATAATTCAAAATGTTGTAAACATGTTTTGTGTTTACTGGGGTTTACAAAAAACAATTGAACTCAACATAAATTTAAATCAAGGTGAGGTCCATTATTGGCAAGTTATGCTGTATAAAGCTAGCGAAGTTATGTACCATTTTAATGCTTTGAAAATGCCGATTTTGAAGATATTTTTTTATCTCCAAAAAGGAGTCAGAAAATGTTAGTAAGTTTCAGTATGTGCAGTATTTAGATCATTAATTTCATAACATTGACACATTTGAATAAATCTGTATCACACGAAGAGAATAGACATAAACAGCCTCGACTCAGCCATGGTTGTGGGTTGCTCATGGCATGGAAGACAAATAGTGTAGGTCCCTTCCTCCAGATTAATTCACAATGCACCCAGTAAACTATGATTTTAAATGTTTTCTTGTTTATGTTATGCGTGTTTGCATTGTGCCGATAGAGTGTGCTTAGCATTACATGTGCATACCTTTTAACACTGAATATTACAGGTGTAATTTATCATTTGATTTCCGTTTTTTGACAATAAATGTCAGAGGCACACTTGTTTTGGTCTCCATCATGGCATTCCAATTAAGTATGGCTGATTTTTACCATAGTGTTAAGCAATCGGACAGTCAGAGTTTTAACTCCTTTAATCAGTGCATATAAGGGGAAAATATGTGTAATTAACCATAACTCTCCAAGTGCTCTTTGGCAGGGATGGGAAAGAAGGAATTTCATACTTTTAAATCCATTTTTGAAGAAGCAAAGTTGCCACTCTGATGAAGTGTTGTGTAACGGCATGAAACTGTAACAAGGTATATCACCCAAAATGGATTTGATACAATGAATTATGTACAAGTTATTATTGACAATCCAGATGCAAATACTAATACAACATGTTTGGTACCAGCTGTGATGTCTTATTGGCAGAGATAAATATAATTATCTCGTCAAGTTGACTTATACATATTAATGGTGAGATCAAAATTGTGACACACAACTTTTGTAATGGAATCAAACTGAATTTACAGTGTTTGTACTTTATTCCACTATTTTGACATTTTGTCCTTAATTTATATGACAAGGGATGGCAAGTGACAAGAGATGTTAATCCACAAGTATTTTCTTGTAAATGTTTGCAATAAAATACTCTTAATAATAAATATGAATCAAGATGTCATATGCATATTGTGTTTACTGGTTTATAATTTGAACATTTGTGTAACAGTGTTGTTTTAAATCATTGAAATGGGCTATTTCATTTAAAATCTATATCCCTGTGGAAGATATCAGAACAGTCTATGGAGGGAGTATGTTTTTCAAATGGAATTGCTTTGGATTAAACTATCTGAAACACATACCCCCTGTATACGGTTTTACCTATATCTTTCAGAACTGGGTGAGTATTTTAAATGGAAGTTACCCAATTGTATATTCAATACAGGGTGTATTAAAATGATTGGTACCTATCAGTATCCAATGAGCATAACCAAGAATGCCACATCGATCATAATGTATTTTCCAGTGAGCATAATGCAGTAGATTTATGTTATAAAAGGTCATTAAACAATAAATAGTAGTCATTTCACAAGGATTTAATGTTTAATGCGGAAGAAGGCATTTCATTAGACAACAAAGCTGATGGGTACCAAACATTTTGAAACACCCTGTATGAAACCCATACCCGGACCCATACTCCCTCTGTGTGGAAGACTTTAGATAAAAATCTTCCACAAGAGAGTGTGAATTTCAAATGGAATAGCCCAAGTTCTAGGTCACCAACATGAACATAACAGTATATGAAGAGCTTTGTTTCAAAACCCCTTACATCCACTTGAGCAATTTTGAGAACACATCAAAAAATCATCACAAAAATCACTGATATAAGAGGGTTTGCAACAAAAGCAGCTTTTGGCAGGATAATCATCCTACCCAAGCATCCCACCAAAAGCTGCTTTTGTTGCAAACCTCCATATATCTGTACTTTTTTTTTTTATTTTTTGATGTTTTCTCAAAATTGCTAAAGTGGATGTAAGGGGTTTTGAAACAAAGCTCTTCATATTGGAAAACCCTGTCTTTGGCAAGTATTTTGCACAATAAGAGAGAAATTTGTTTTCTCAATAAAAAAAAAAGGTTGTGTGAAATGTTACGCTGACTTGATAAAAATTAGGCCTATTTAGGTGTTGAGTTTTCTATACTGTAAATACCATGCTCAAGTAGTCGGGTCTTGCCATCGTTTACGCCCGTCTATCGACCAATCATGTACGCCTTTAGGTAACACATATATTAAAATATCATTTTAATATTATGTCTGGCTACAATTTGCTATTAATAGTTCTCGAAAATGCCTCTTGTAGACTTCACTAGTTTATCATAATAAGTGACATTATACAAAATTCATTGCCATATAATTTAGGACATACAGGGTGTCTAAAAAATGTAAAACAAAAACTTTTTTTCCCTAAAATTTTGAAACTGATTTCATATCAGTGTAACAGAGGAGTGGCATAGTCTTCATTCAGGGCTAGTTGTAGAAACTACAAATTTAGAACGTTTGAGGACTTGTTCTCAAGTTGTAGGTACTCCCGTAGGGTGCCTCCAGGGTTTTATTTTGGAAAGTTTGCATTAGTATATCTAGTGTCACTGATGTATGTCATCTGTGATTGCTCAACTTATTCTACGCATCAGCTTTTGTCCAAAGAAATATTTAAAAAGATGATTTTTGAGTGATTTTCCACGACTATGTACATGTGAATATGGTGATGAATGCACGCTAAATCGCGGCGACACATACAATTACACATAGCTCCTTGGAACTCACGATTGGAGCCGTGAGTTCCAATTATTGGAACTAATTCAGGGCTGTCAACTCTCACGCATTGGGTGTGAGTCTCACACATTGGGTCACTTTCTCATGCCAAGCCTTAAGGTATATAGTATAATCTCACGCCTAGGTAGTAAATTAAACATGGCAGGAAAAAGTGGGCAATACAGGAAGCTCATTGCTGGGAAATTATTGGTTTTTGGCCACAAAAATAAAGAAATACACAAGGGAAATATGTGATACTGGAGGGAAATTTGGTACAACTGGAGGGAAATTCTGGATTGCTTGCAGGGAAAACAAAATTTTTCAGCCTGGTAGTAAATCTCACACATAAAGCTGTCAAATGAGTCAAAGCTCATGCATAGTCAAAATAATTTGTTGTCCCTAGTTATTTTAGCGATTTTTCGGACCTGTGGCTTATACCATGCGCGGCCAATATGTCTGAAATTACGGTGTATATAATCAGATGAATCAACCTTTCTTAATATGTGCTACTAACTAAATCAGGGGCTCACGTTTGTTTGATGTGATCATTTATGAATTTTTCTAACAAAACATATAATGTTCAATTTTAGACCTAGACAATATCAGGGTAAATGTGGTATTTTAAATGCCTTACAAGGCCAATGACCTCTAAATCTATACCCTAACCTCTAACCCTAATTAGCATATGGTAATGTTTCTGTCTTAAATACCACATCTACCACAAAATCAACAGCTATCACACTAATGTACACATATTTATTTTTAGCTATTTTTAATATAGGTTTTCATTTCTGTATCAAATTATTCATTTTTTCCTGCTTTTTCTCATAATTTTTATTCTATAAACTGTACATTTGTATGCAAATTCAGGGATGCTATTTACATAAATTTTGAATTTAAATTAGCTAAATAATACGACTCTTTCGTTACATTTCATGAGATTTTTAAAAAAATTTTCCTTACAATTTGTTAGTATTTTTTCTAATGTTCTAATACCATTCATTATACAAGTGTCTACCCCTTGTAAAGATGCAAACAAGATTTAAGACTAGTTTTACATGCCATCAAACAACCGTGGGTTGTGGGGAGTTGATCGTCAGATGAAATCTGACTCCAAATATAGACATGACTTTCCAATACCTGATGATGGTCGACTATCTATTGTGTCCTAAGATAGTCAGCCATCACTAGGTCTTAAATGAAAAATAACGACTAAAGTCGACTGCCCAGCACACCAGCAAACAGAAAAGGTTTAACAGAAAACTTTTAAAAGTCATTAAAATGTTTAAAAAATTAATCATGTACGGACATAATTTTAGCATCATGTCCAGTTACAATTGGCTGTTTATAGTACTTACTCAAAAATGATTAGACTTGACTCGGAGAAGCCAGCTCATACACATGTACTTCCTCTTGGTCCCGATTATTTATCATAAAAAAGTGAGATATATAAAATTGATTTTCATATAATTTAAAATTGATTTTCATATCATTTATATAGGGGCTGGCATTTTCTTCCGAAGGGGGGGGGGTCCTAAATTTACAAAAAGTCGGCGTCAATAAAATTGCGACCCCCCTATTTCGGCAACAGAAATTTTATGACCCCCCACAACGATACACCTTACCCCCTAAAATTGTATTGAAATCAGTCCTTTTGAATAAAATAAACACACTATCTGTGGTCATCTTGTGACTCCTACATTTTGGTCATCAAAAATTTTATGACCTCCCCCTATTTTTCTTTCCAACAATTTATGCCCCCCAGTATATTTGGGATCCACCCCCTTCCAAAGAAAATGCCAGCCCCATTAAATATACAGTTCAACTAGTTGACTTTTTTATCATCCAATCCCACCAGCTTAACACTGACGTCCCATAGTCGTTTAGCTGCTGCTTCATCATTTGCTTCTTTACCGGTTTCTTTTTCTGTACAATCGCTGTAAATAAAAAACAATAAAAACATGGACATCATTCACTTAACTGGGTTTCCTCTCCTTTAGCCATGCAAAGAGTCGTTTAAAACGTTTTCACACACTCCTATATCAAAGCAGACAATCAGCAAAGCGGTTAGAAAAGTATGCCGATTGCATTAATCCTATGCAACACAAATGTATGCGTTAGCACTGCGCATTGTACACAGTGCAGATCATACACAATCAATGCATGCCACATACTTTTACTGTAGGATTGATTCATTTTCCATCATTTTTCAGTCCTGCACAATGATTTTAAATAGTCGATAATATATTATCGAGTAGAGCTCATGGAGGCAGCCATTAGCAGACCACCCATTGTCAGATGGCTAGATGATTTTCAGCTGCACACACAAATGAATAGGAGAATTTTGAAAATGAATCATGACTTTTTGATAAACCGCTTACAGCAAAAATTCTGAGCACTGGGTGATTCTAAATTTCACATACAATGCACAAAACAATATTTGTAAAATCTTTGTCGAGAGATTTAAAAAGTTATTGAGAGAATATTCTGTAATATTGTTTTAAATTAGTACAAAATACAATTTTCTAAGCAGAAAAATGGCTACAGTTCCTATCTTGCCATTGAAAACAACAGGAAGACCACACGCAGAGCTTTAAGCCACATGTCAGACAACCTGGCGCCAACTGCAAATGGCTGCGCCCATGTGATGTAAGTCGATAATATATTATCGACTTTATAAAATCATTGTACAAGACTGTTTTTACTAGTGATAATTTTGTTATAAAAACAGCAAAAATCACAGTCATGTTTTTTTCTTCTCGTGTATGAAATAGGTTAATAAACGCGTATTACTTGTTACTTCAGGCCCGTGCATTAGACGCATCAACATCAGTGCGTGTGCATTATTTTGTCTAATTACTCTCCCAACAAGTAATACACGTTACTTAACCTATAAATAAGCACGTGTTGGTTTTGGTCTTTTCATGTTGGGTTTCATGACATCAGTCTACCAAGCACACAGCAAATAATCCGGTGGTACACTATTTTGCCCTGCATGATTTTTGCCCACTCTGAGTCTGACATGCAAATATGGCCGAGTTGGTCCTCTGTGGTTCTGAAGTTTACTTGGCACCATGCACTACTTGAACAGTGCAATAGGCATACACTTCATAATGATACTGGGTGCACGGTCAAATAATCCTGAGGTACATGCTTGCCCGCTATGACTTTTGCCCTCCATATGACATGCAAAGATGACAGAGTCGGTTCTCTTTAGGTTTAACATCTTTGGTTTAAATAGCCATAGGCTAATCCAGTTGAAATGCACACACCCCCTACAAACCACATGATAATGTTAATCTCTTACATGTGTACACAGGCAAGGTGAATTTCAAATAGCATCACAAATTCAGGTAAGTAGGTAACCCCTTTTGAAATTCACACTAAGGTCATGTCTTCCACAGGGGGTGTATGGATTTTAAATGGAATAGACTAATACTCACCTATAGTACTTGCCAGACACGTCCCTTAGACTCTCATCCACAGCACAGTATATATTAGTCTGTGCTCCCTGCACTGGAGTCTTGAGCAATAGCCAGATTATGGGAGAGGCTAGACGCAACAAGAAAAACATGATAGGGTATGCTGAAGGCAGATTACGAGACAGCTCAGTTTCCACTGCTCCAGGGTGCACAGCATATGATGTCACACCGGTGCCTGGAAGAATAAATATTAAAAATTTTTTTTTTTAGCATTTGAGGTTGGGAAAAACCATCCTTTTTGAAGGCCAGTTGGATATGGCAGGAGCAATATTTTTCCAGTTTTGGCTATTTAACTAAAAATAACTAACAGCACACTTCTTAATATTAATACATTGATCTCATAGGAAATTACCGGTATATAGTCAAGGAACCAATAATCACATTTATATTTCCAAAGGTCTTGCAGTTCTTGAGTTAAGGCCAATAATGTTTAAAAACAAAAGTTTTGCGGATCTCCTTTATAGAATCATAATTATATATACCACTCCTCTTGTGTATCAGCTTTATTTGTCTCAATCTTTGAGTGCAAACACCACTAGGTCATGGTCCTGTCTGACCCACCTTAATGATTTTAAACATAAATGTTCAATACAAAAATAGCTACAACTTTTAAGACTCTTCATATTTTCTATGGCCAATGGGAGACCACATGGTACTGGGAGCCAAAGCATATCACATTTTGCAATCTTGATATTTTCGGGGCTACTTATGTTACTTCAGTAATTTTGGTACATTTGCAACCCTACCAGCTCCCCATAGTACACCTGGGTGAAGGAGGAAACAAGATAAAGTTTCTTGCCCAGGGGTCTGGACAAAACATGTTGGTCCTGACAGGATTTGAACTGACAACTTTACAACCTTGTAATCACGAATCGAATGCTGTAAACCACTATTAGCTAGTCCACCACACACTTAATGACCTTTATGGGGGGGCAGCTTCCCCTGTGAGAAGTCTTTCCCCCATGTGGAGCTGCCCACCCTGATACGTAAGTTTTTCAGGTATGTTTTAAACTCGGGAGGGAAAGCTGTAAAAACCTTACATATGATTTGACCTTTTCCCTTCTTCCCTTAGAGACTCCTCAGTACTGTTAACCCCATGAGAACTACCTGCCGATTGGCTAAAAAGAAGTCTTCATTATTAATTGGCCCAATCAGCAACACTGTTAGAATAATTTCACCACACAAAAACATTGGGGTGAATTATTTGCAAAGCTCTATTCAGATTGGTGATTTAAGTGAAGATATCATGTAATTGACCAATCAGAGGCAATGTTAGATCGGCAGGTAGTGCTCAGGGGCTTAAAATGGAGTCCTCTCTTGTTCAGGGATGGTTGCGCAATACACTCCCAAAGCAAAGTAAGTTCCAGTATTAGATTTATTTCCAAACTCTGTTTACAAGTACTGGGGTCCATTTTCCACTAAACTTTTAACCCTTCGTAACTCAAGTAACCGTTCGTTAACACTTGATGTAACTTTACGAAAGCTCCCAGCGGTATATCCCTATTACTTACAAAGGACACCGTTCATAAGTAAGTTTAGTGAAATGGAACTTAAAAGGGCATTTCGTGATCCACAGCCTCATCCCCACTTTTTTCTAAAAAGTTGAGATTTTTATACCACTGGAAACCTCTGGCTACATAATGTTTATGTACCAAAATTTCTTGCAGATTCATTCGTTTGGAAAAAATATCGCCAAATCTGAATTACATTCTGGTATACCAGAATGAAATTACAACACTGGCCTATGGTGGAGTGTAATACACATAATCATGCATAACTCGCAAACAAAAATCAGAATCAACTGAAATTTTGGGAATAAGCTTTTTTTGTGGATATCTACTGAAAAATATGTCATAAAAAGAGGATGCTAGGATCACAAAATACTCCTTTTTAAAGGAGTCTCAAAATCGTGTCTTAAAAGACTCAATTTTGAGACTTGAGAGTTTAGTGAAATGGACCCCTGGATGACTAATAAGCAGGCACAGGCGATTTGCGTGGAACTTTTTTTCCGCCCAATTGGCTATTTTTTTTCCTATGGGCAGGGATGCATGATTTGCACTGAAAAAAGAGTTCTGCGCAATTTGCTATTTTTTTCCGCCAGGCCCTCGAAATCCGCGGTAACGCGGCCGCGCCGTTCCCAGAAAAAAAATTGAGGTCACAAAAAAAAGGAAAAAAAAAAAAAAATCGATTTTTTTTTTTTTTTTTTTTTTTAATTTTAAGTTTTTTGAAATGTTTTCCTACCCACCCACCCACAAACCTTACTCCATGTATTCAAACCACCCAAGCCCAAGTAACCTTTAACATAACCCAAAACCCTTGCCCTTACCCCCAAAAGGGAATTAGGGTACAAATTGATTTCACCTGAAAATGACAGAAAATCTGACCTATATGTAATGTTTTTAAATGTATTGCATGAATGTGTTTATAACGTTTTAAGGATGCACACAGGATCACTGAAATGTTACATGGCCAAAATTGAGTTTTCATCACTAATGTCATCTTCAAACCGTATTTTATCTTGTCATTAATAGATTTTAAAGAAATCTTAAAATTTGAACCATAAGAAAAGCTATTTTAAATACCCTTTTTCATTAAAAATTCGTCAAAATGCAAAAGTAAATAAATCATTGTTTTCCCGCAATAGATCGCGTTCTCGTAACGCGTACTGCGGCGTACAGCTAGCAAAGACACGCACACGTGGTAAACTGGATGGGCGAGGTGATTGCTGATTGAGGCGCTGGAGTCGCCAATCGCGATCACTACCGTATTTTATCGTATTGATCTCTTCCAAGGTAGGTAAAGCTTGCACCATTGCATTGCGAAACTGGGGGCCGACAGACCACCACCGTCCCCGTCCCAGAATCAGTAGGCCTACTCGATAAATTTCGCCAAAAAAAGTGCCGGCAGGCCTATAGTGGTATAAATTATAGTCTTGTTTGTTTTTGTTTTGTTTTTCAAGTTTCATTCTGAACTTGAAAAGATGAAATTTATCTGTAAGAAGTAGTTACCCGTAAGAAGCCCTGTAATTATGACGCAATCTGGTAGGTACGATAGAAAACGCCCGGAGAAAACATAGGCCCTAAATATTTTGCTAGTAGGCTAGACGCAGCCCGTATAGTACATCATTAGGCTTATTATTTTATGTTTAAAAATTTGTTTTATTTCACTCATTCATTCATTCATTCATTCATTCATTCATTTATTTCATTGTTATTATTTGATTTACCAAGTTGGTGTAGTTGGACAAGAATATAGGCCCAGTCCCATCAGCCTTGGTTCGGGGGCCTCTGCGGTCGTTCCTCGTCTTAATTTTGAAGACCATAAAAAATAGGCAAGCAGTTACTACCGGTAGGCCTATATTAGATACCTAAGGCCCTGAATAATGTTTCAAAGTGTTATTAAAACACGGATTTAAGATTCGTTTGCAAACGTTCTCTACTCCTGATTGACCATTAACGCAATGTCAAAAACGTTGACATTTCAATACATCATATCGACCATCTAGGCATAGGCCTACAACTCTATGTCAAAAATGTCGATATTTGAAATTGGCATAGCGAGCACGCGTTTATGAAAGCATTTTCACGAATGTTTTAATGCTAAATAATAATTTCAAACGAGAAATATAATCGAAAACGCGAATTCGTGCTTTTTTCATAACCCATTTTAACTACATTTCCATCAGTAGGCCTATTAGGTCTACCATATGCCATGATTGCGATAAAAGCTTTTGGTTTTACAACACTTTTTGCAAATGTTTTGGCCGAATGCCTTTTATTTGCAATGTTTGTCTGGCTTTCAACTTTCACGTTTATAATGTTTTCTGCATACTTTAATAAAAGGTAAACAGTTACTGCTTTAAAGCATTTTTCGTGAATGTTTTCATGCAGTGTTTTAAAACGCTCTTTATAGCATGATGCCTATATATACGGTAGGCCTACTGCATAAACCACAATCTAATTTAAAGCCATAAGTTTTCCGTTTTCTACTTTTGAAATTCAGTTTTGTTAGGCTATGTCAATTTCCGTGTTTTTCAGTTTTCTTGTGACCTCTCCGTGTTTTGCCCGTTCAATATATAAATGCCTACTTTTTGTCCGTTTTACAAGAAGTTTATTCAAGACATATTGCAACTTTTACCCCACTTTTTACACGTTTATTTGATTGAAAACAACAACAGACACACTTTTAAAATTTTTTGTTGTTGTATTTTATTCACTTTTTATGCGGTACAAAATATTTTACAACTTTATTGTGGCTTTAGGCCTATAATAGGCCTATGACTTTTGTACGTGTTTGATATTCCGTAAAAAGTTAAAAACAAAATATGATAACAACAAACAATTACAATAACAAAAACGGAATATTGAGCAATGACACATCAGAATCTTTTAAAATTTTATTTGGGATTCCTGTGGTGTAGGCCTAGCTATAATGAGCGTTAAAATGCCTATCTTTGGCGCGGACGGGCCGCTGTGGTGCCTCTCAAGCACCAACTAAAAAGAAAAAGCAACGAGAAGTAACAACATCATGTTTGCAGTTCAGAAAAGGACAATGAACATAAAAATGCAATACATGTTAACACCACAAAAAAGAAAAAAAAAAGAAAAAAAAAGAAAATCACCAAAAACGATTAAAATTAAAAACATTGCATTTTTAAAGCAAAATTATGAAAATTAGGACAAAACAGATATCGCAATTATCATGATCATTTCATAAAACTTCCTGATTTATCTGCTAAAATAATTGCTTGTCAGTTATTCTATGCTACTTTTAATGTTCTGATGTCCGCAAATTTTAATACAGAGCATGATCTTTTTTATACGGAACAGGACAAAATTGTGCTTAAATAATCATGGTTTCGTTCGCGGCAAACACGACCATGCACTGTGCAACTTATTCGCGTAACCTGTCTGTCTGTCCGCGCGCCCTGTCGCTCCTCAAACGCCGACGCGACGCCGCGGCCTTGCCGGACGCTCTGCTGCACCATGGAAACAAGACTGCAGTAAATAAAATGGCTTCTCCATGTGGCTAAACATCTGCCGAATGTGCACGGATAATTTTGTCATAATTGTATATTTTACCTTCTAAATCACCAAAAAAATGCCAATCTGCTGCAGTTGGACGCCCCCTCTCATTTTCTAACTTGACCAAACGTCACAAGTCACCGGATGGTATATTTATGGAATAATCTTCAAAAATGGACCTAAAATCCACTGTATTTTTCTAAATCGCGATTTTCGGCAAGTTCACTTTTGACCACTTTGAACCGTTTTTGGTCCGCCATAGCGTCTAAATGAAGCATCACTGAGGTAAGTTTTTAAGTCAAACGTTTAGATATGGCCAAAATCTAGATAGTGTTTTTTCATTTTTTTAAATTAGGGCCTAGAACTTTTTTATCACCCATGATTCAAAAATTTGAACACGGGTCACACGTTTTTACTGATTTTTTGCCTATATTTTGAAAAAAAAAACTAAGCAAAATTTCGAAAAAATAAAAAACACTTTCTAGATTTGTTTGTCTAAATTAATAAAATTCATGTTTTACAGTTTTTGATTTTCAAATAATTTTTTATGGCGGACCAAAATGTTTGGTCAAAAAAGCCGTTTTTTGGATTTTCTCGAAAATTGTACTTTTGACCCCAAACTGACATTTTAAATGGATTTATGACCTCATTTCCTTTCAAAAAATGTATACTTTTATATACTTTACATAAATAGTTTTCGAGTTATGAGGTGAATAATAATGGATAATTAGTGATCCTGTGTGCCTCCTTAATTACTTAAAATTTGCCTCATTTCAATTTTCATGGAAATTTTTATTTTTATTGCTAACAATATAAAGACAAACCTTTCACATAATTTTGGAAATTTGAAAAAAAATTCTAAAATTCTGGAAATACAAAAAAATACATTTATGTGCAAAAGCTTTTTTCCTCTGGGAAAGAACTTTTTTCTTACATGCAACAGCTTTTTTAATTGCAGGGTAGAAATTTGATAAATAGGTCATCATATACAAAATGCATGCATGGACCTATTTATCAAATTTCTAACCTGCAAGAAAAAGGCTGTTGCATGCAAGAAAAAATTCTTACCCAGAAGAAAAAAGCTTATGCACTTAAATGTATTTTTTTGTATTTTCAAAATTTTAGATTTTTTTTTAAATTTCCAAAATTATGTGAAAGGTGTCTCCTTCCTATAATAAGCCATAACAATAGCTATTTTGATGAGATGAGGCTAAATAAAGTAATTAAAACTTTATATATTCAGGCATTTAATAATACTAAACATGCTATACATGTAGGTCCGATTTTGGGGTGAAATCAATTTCACCCGTAATTCTCTTTTGGGGGTTGGGCAAGGGTGTTAGGCTTGGTTGGGTTTGTATATTTATAGTAAGGTTTGTGAGATGGGTTAGAGTTTGTGTAAGGCCAGGAAAAACATGTTATTAAAATTTATGCTATAATTACTTGACCATGTCGGAAATGAACATGATGAATAACACAAGATAATTCTGAAGATGAGGAAGTCCAACACTCAACTCTTGTTCATTGTTGTATTGTAGAGCATAAAATGTAGCATATTTTACACATTACTCTTATCATACAATGCATTCTTCATGCACATTAGTACCCCCCCCGCATGGGGGCCCCTCCCACATACCCAAAGAAGTGGGTGTCAAAATTTTTATGAATCATCATTTTTATATTGTACATTATATATATCAATTTCAGCCATGTAGGCCATGTTATTAGGCAAAGAAAAAACTTTGAAGAATGCCTCTCATGTACAAAAGTATAGGAAACTGAACATTTAAAACCACTTTTTTAGGATGAAGGAAGCATTTTTTTCAAAAATGTCTCAAACAGGCCAAGAATTACTTTAACATGGATATATGCATTTTTCTATATGTCACAAATTGCCTCTTTTGGGGTGCTAAATCTGCTCAAATCACCTGGGATCAATCCCTGCGGGGGGCTCTGCCCCCGCGACCCCCGCAGGAGCACTGCCTCCTCGACCCACATGGATAATATTTCAGAGTTTTTTTATCAAAGCCCACTCTCATGCCTGAATTAGAGCCTCAGAATGGTGATTTCTTACTTTAAAAAGTCTAAAATCCATGAGTTTTTTAGGCTTTTTGAGCCCCTGGACCCCAACCGTTAAGGGCGAGCGACCAGGCGCTCGCGAATTTTACAGAAAATTTAAAGCAACATAGTTTAAGTTCCCAGACAGGAAATATTTTTCCTATGCCCTGTTTTCCGCGCAAATCACCTGTTTTTGCTAATAAGAACATTCACTCACCATCAAGTCTCTTGGCCAACTCTGTAGTAAACAGAACATTAGCAAGTTTACTCCTTCCATATGCTTCTGCTGGTCCATATGATGTTGTATGATGTATATCCTCAAAATCGATTCCGGATTTTGCGATGCGGTAACCCTCAGATGACACATTGACGATGCGACTGGGAGCCGACTTCTTGATCAGGTCTAGGAGAAGCATAGTCAGGAGGAAGTGTCCAAAATGATTGGTGCCCATCTGCATCTCAAACCCATCTTCTGTCTCCCAGCGAGGACACATCATGACGCCTGAGGATAAGAGCTTAGAGTTAATGAGAGAGTCTGTACTGAGTATAAACTCCTTGCATAATAACTTGCCATATTGAATTGTCATGCTGGGGGACTAAATAAAATACTGTACTGAGGAGTCTCTAATGGTAGAAGACCAATGGCACATGCATGGGAAGGAAAAGGTCAAATCATATGAAAGGTATTTACAGCTATCACAAGTCCCTGATGGGGAAAAATGTGATTTATAGTGCGCTGTGCACAGACATTGATCCAAAAAACCTCAGCACACTTAAAAGCTTGTCGCTAACCACTGCGGCCTCATTTTATTCCATAATCCATTTAACAGCAATTCATGACAGTTCCTTGTCCGGGGAAATTTCAAGTTAACTCAATCTTATCCACGACAGTGTACTAAACCACCACCAGGGTTCGAACCCTCAACTTGACCGATACTTGACAAAAAGAATAACATTTGGCATGATAACAAAAGGTTCTATGAAATAATTTGACAAAACCAAGCTATAAGTGCCAGGAAAGCAGGATGGATTTGATCAGGACTGGGGCATCGGGCGAGGAGTAATGAATTGAGACAAGGGAGTCTACAATTTCAGTTATGTTTACGACCTAGTGTTAGCCTCTGAGTAGACACCGATATACACAGACACATCCATCATGTCATGTCATCATGACATCTATGCACCCCCTACAGACATGGAAGACATGACCTTAATGTCCTACAAATGGGTGTAGATTTCAAATGAAGCCACCCTTCTAGAAATCCCAATTTTAGAACCACTCCCAGATCATGTCTTCTGAAGGAGGTGTATGGATTTCATGTTCCCCTTAGGTTTCAAGACTTTGATTTTTATGACCCTGAACTCAATTGTATAATTGATACATAATATTATGTTCATCAGTTTCAAGAGTTTAATGTTATATTGGTCCAAAAATATGTGACACTTTATGAGACAGGGTTAACCCCATGAGAACTACCTGCCGATTGGCCAAAATGAATATTGTGTCCAATATTGAACCAATCAAGGAGGGTATTAATAAGATCATCTGAAAATGCAAGTTTGACCATGAATATTTTAAAGCCTAGTCATAATTGGCAATTGAAATGAGCATTTCAAGTTATTAACCAATCAGAAATGCTGTTAGATGACCAGCAGTGTCCAGGGGGTTAATACAGTAGCAATAGGCTTCAACATAAAAAGTCAAAGTTTTTTAAAAGATATTCTCTCAAAATATTAAGAGCTATTTCAACACCACTGAACCAATACTGGGCTTGTCTGTACTAATCTTATTGCATTTTTCATGCTGATTTCAAATATGGTCAAGACAACGCAAAATTCTGAAATTTTTTGAATTTTGATAGAACATTTGGAACTTGTCATCTGCAGTCAACACCTGTGTGGTGAGGACACGATTTTTACATTTTCCCTTTCCAAAATTCTAACAGGCTCAAACAGGACAACCAATAATAAAACTGTGTATCACAATCTGTGCAAATATGGTAGTCAGGGCAGGAGAAGTTTGTTCAACGCATAACACGGCGTGCATAGAGGTTACTAATATTACTAAAGATGGCATTTTCAGACTGACCACTGGGATTCACTTTTCCTGTGAGATTGGCTGCTACTTCCGGGGAGTTCGTATCCCTTGATAGCTACTCTGTTGATCATGTATACGATCCACAATATTAAAACTAAGCAACCGAGGGATGCAAAAATCGCCAGAAGTAGCAGCCAACTCTGCAGGGAAACCTGGTCCATCAGCCAAGATGGAGAAAGTCTAAATAACTGGGGTTTTTCAGGATTTGTCAATCAGAAAATCTAATCAAAGGTATGATTTTGTTGTAAATCAAATGACTCATCAATGTACTAAGGGGGGGGGTGCACTGTCCTAAGGTCATCTCAGGTCAAATGTAATGTCAACTCCATTACAGCATCTGTATAATTCTCCTGATGATGAAGTGTGTCTTTACATCAAATTATTGAAGTACATCTGAAAGACAGTGTTTATTGCGAAGTGCATTGAATTGTCAATCATATCCAATCGAAGTCTAAAACACAGTGAGTAATTTTGGATTTGTCAATCAGAAAATCTACCCAATTTTTAATCTACAATCCTACAAATGTATAAATAGAATTTCAAAATCATACCTTTTCACTACCTTAGGGAGGACAGTTTTTATGGTCTACTTAGCTCAGCAATGCTTTGCTGTCTTCGATAATGGTTCATGTACGCTAGAGCGTTCGATAGGAACAAGCGAACAGTATACGAGTTTGCTGATATCTATCGGAGCGTTCAGCAGAGCAGCAGGATTATAAACACGGTCGATGGTAAAACCAAAATCAATTTCCTTTGTGTTCAGTAAGTACATAACGACCCACTCATCAACTACTCAAGTGGTCATTAAATAAGCATGTCTCTGGTCGTGAATAGAAAGTAAATAATGTGTGTAAGTTTATGTTTACATAAAGTGGTGTAATTAGGTGTCAAGGGGTTGTTAATTCAAGCATGGTCGTAAAATTGATTCGATCGATATTTTGGTCAATGCTTTGTATCGGAGCAGAGTTGTCAATTGAGCGGAGCCTAAAAGAGTTTGATACAGGCTTTAATGGGTTTGGGCTTTGATAAAAGCCAGGTACCTCTCCGATACAATGCGCTATCGAAGACAGCAAAGCATTGCTGAGGTCAGTAGACCATAAAAACTGTCCTCCCTTAGCACTAATGGGGTCACAAAAATTACCTGCATTATTTATCAAGATATCAAGTCTATCCTCTTCCTCTAAGGTCTCTTTAGCAAACTGTCGTATCGATGCCAATGATGCAAGATCAAGTTTACGTATTACTATATTCTCATTGCCAGTGCTCTCTCTCACATAGTCTGCAGCTTTCTGAGCTTTGCCAACATCACGACAGGCAAGTATTACACGGGCACCTGCGGAATGAATAGAAATTGCATCAAATATTATGTATTCCATATTTATAAATCCAAATTGGGTACATGGTTGCAGCCATTACGTACACAACATACTATCAGCAAAAGTACCTAGATTTATAAGCATTCACTATACAAATGAATAAGAAAACAAGATGTTGGTATTCATTGATTTTCACAAAAATGACTATACTGCAAGAATTCTGAAGATTGGAGGGGGTGGTCCTATAACATGCTATGACAAACTAATTTCAGAGACAAGTTTAGCATCAAAAAGGTTATAATGAATTATGTAGACTGCTAATGGTTCACATTGCCATTCAAAAGTACAAGAAGACCACTCACTGTGCTAGAGGTCATTTATTCAGCCATACTAGCACCCTATTTGGAATCAGCATGAAAAATGCATTAAAATGAATACAATCAAACCCAGTATTGGTTCAGTGGTTCTTGAGATAGATCTTGATATTTTGAGAAAATATCTCAAAACTTCGACTTTTTTATGTGGAAGCTACAACCTTGGCGAAAAATGTTGCCACACCGGAGCGTTAATTGGCCAACATCCTGCCCCGCTCCCCTATTGCAATGTTGATTTGGACAAAATCGTCATAATTTCTACATTACAGTCTCCCAACATTGAAAATGGGGGGGGTGGGGGAAGGACGAGTGTAAGCTGCATGTACATTTGCAACTATTATACAAAATAATACGGAACTATCACATATTTGGCTCCGATTGTGTACTTTTAACACCAGAACGTGCAGGTGTGGCAACGAATTGCCGCCAAGGTTGTAGCCTATGACCAGCATGCAGAACATTAATGCTGCATTCACCATGCTGGTGTGTCACCAAGGGAGCTTCAAGATTGAGCATTACAATGGTTTGAGCACTACGGTTGTTTGATGGCATGTAGAACTGTATAAAATTATTTATTTTTACAAACTTTTGAGAAAAATTTTGTGTTATTTTGTAAAGTGAAAAGATGAAAGTGACGGTTATGAATGAGGTTATAACTTTGCACCGCACATCGTCCACACCTGGGAAAGAATTATTTTCTATAGGCATCAAAGCACATGTCTTTATAAACGCCCCGCCGGCTGCCGAGAGTAACCTCTATTACAAAGTTAGCTTATACTTGCACTCCACGCTTGGTGAGCGATTGGTTTAAAACCAATCATTGGCTAAAAACCAATCATGTGAATCACTGGCATTTACGAATGTAGTGTTAATAACAATTGCACTTTCGAAAAGCATGTATTTGCGTAAAGTGCAGTATTGTTATCATCACTTCATTCATGCAAAACAATGATACGAAAAACAACAAAACTATGATTTTCATTAATACAATAAATTAAGGAAGCGGATAGCAACATTTGCACATTATTGTTATGGGACATGAGAGCACATCAGACATATCGAATTACATGCTGAATACGAGGATTGTCCTTCTGATATAAAAAAAAATAATAATTTTGATTTTGTGAAATTCGTGATATAATACAAATTTTATGGCAAATTATTAAAATGTCATATTTTTAGTAAACTTTATAAATCTAATAAATGATATGTAATGAAACTGTAGGCCTATGTAGCTGGGATGAAAAGCCGAATTGAAAATTTTGACCTTTCATATTGAACATTGAACCAAAAAGACCTACATTTTTTAGTGTTTTGAGGAAAAAATCTATATCTTTAATAATGAAGGTCAAAATTTTCATATGATGGACAGCTGTTCATCCCAACTTCATAATCTTTAGGTGCATATCGTTAGATTTATACAATTTACTTTTTTTACAATTTACAATTTTAATAATTTGCCATAAAATGTGTAATGTATATATCGCGAATTTAATAAAAATCAGAATTATTTGATATCAGAAGGACATTCCTCGTGTTCAAAATCCAATTCGATGTGTCTGATTTGCTCTCAGGTCCCACAAAAAATATATATAGGCCTACACGTGAAAACGTCGCTATCCGAGCCCTTAAACATAAATTTACAATGCAAACCTGTGAAAAGTAAGGCAAGATCAAAACGGGTAGGTTAAAAGTTGTATATACTTATTATGCAAGATGTGTTTTTACCCTCACTTTGGAAAATGCTTATTTAGGCTTCACTTAGTATAAGCCCGTAACTTTAAATTATTTGGACCTTTCTTTCTACGCTTACTGTTTTTTATATCATTTTTTTGTTCTTTATATTTTTATACGTTTTCAGTGGCTTGGGACCAACGTTTAATTTGTTACATTTTGGGCAACATTGCTACTTAGGCCTATGTATCTGTTTATTTTTAAATCGTTTGATTTGGGCATGTTTAATAATGATAAAAGCCACAGTAGGTCTATTTTCGGTATAATTTTTATTTCACTTTAGTACATCTGATGTTTCATCTGATAGTATTTTGGCATGTTTGAATATTTACTTACATCGATCAGTAGGCCTATCCGATAATTAAATATTATAATGTTAGGGACGCTCCAGTTGATTTCGGGAGGGGGGACTGGAAGTTGAGCTTTTATTTCGCGTATAGGAAGCGGCGAAGTTTGTTTGTTGTTGTTGTTTTGCCGCCGAAGTTCAGGGACATAATAGGCCTAGGTAAAATGGATTGTAATAAGGCCAACCAAATAAAACAAAGTTTACACATTTAAAATATTCGTACCTTACTTGACTTAAAGTAGAATCATACCTGATTTAGGTCCTTCCTGCTTGAATCAACGATATATATCCTCGGAATGATTCCATCACACAATTATAATTACTAGTATCCAAGATAAATAAATAGTGTCCATAATTGCAAGGTTGTCCAAAATCGAACACTCGATTCATAGAGAAGAGTATCATTGCTCAGGTATAGCGGCAGGTCTGGCTTTCTTGAGGTACAAAACTGCAATGATCTGCATTTAACTATTTCATATTAACCTATGACCATTTTGCCAATTTTCTTTATTATGCAAAATAGAGACCCAAACGCAACTACTTCAATCATGTCAATAGTTAACACATTAGAAGTGGGCATAAAGAACTATTGATTGTACTTCTAATCACTTTAATGATTTTACGAATCTACGTTTATTCAATTTGGGTAACAAACATTTTAGATCTTTATAATTCAAGAACGTGGTTACGGATGATTTAAACTAAACACCTGGATCGTGATATGATGGGTAATTCTATAGAAATTTTACATAAAGCTGAGTCCGTGTATTTTTCACCCGCGCCTAGTACGATCATTCTATTAGTGTATTTGATAGTGTATTCAGTGTGAGCAATTGATCAATTTGTAAAGAGCACCAAATTTCAATAACACTCCATTCGTGGAAAATAATGGAGCGGTAAAACAATAGCGCGACGTCATAAGTGTGTATTAATAATGGCGCGGATTAGAACGTGAGTGGCTAAGAATGGCCTAGGGCCTTCGGCCCACGGCCATTCTTAGCCACTCACGTTCTAATCCTTGGCCATTATCCTATACATAATTTAATAGATGAATTGATTTTATTCTTATAATGAACTTTGACTACATGTCATGATATGATGGTGCACATGGTGTATGATTCTTTTGATGTGATTTATTCTCAAACCCTGTAATATATACCATTATTTTTGCTTTTGGAACCAAAAATTTGCAAGATTTGCAGTTGAATATATGTGAGCCGTCACATCAAAACATACCTCTTCGAGGCTTTTATAGTTCCAAGATATGAAGTTAAATGTCTATGAAAGTATAAAGGAAATAAAAGAAAATTTGAACCTTGTCTTTATCACATCCTGTGATGTGCAAGGCAAACATTCAGTAATAAGGTATCATTTTAAAGTTTGATTTTAACACTTTCTGATAAGGTTGAAATCTCACTTTTGAAAAAAGCCTCCAAGAGGTTGTGGCTGCTCACATATGTGTTGAAACAATGTGATAAGCGTTACTGCGAAAAATTAAATTTTCTTGGGTTAGAAACGTCAAAGACAATAATGAGCATGCATGCAGATCGTAAAAATGTGTCATTTCAGCTAATGAATGGAAACGCTGTGGTATCTTATATCATCCAGGTGATGTATTAGCCTGAGTCGATCGGTCTATCTCGAACAAACTCCCCATGCGTGGCCGTTGAAGAACTCAGTGGATTTCGCACTACTATCATGCCCAGGGTTCGGTTTTTGCTGGCAAAGTGGCAAAAACCTGGCAAAAACTGTTTTTGCCAGTTTTTGCCTGGTTTAAACCGGCAAAACTGGCAAAAACTCACATATAGTCACTCAAATATTAAAAAGTGACTTAGAAAGCTCATAAACAGTAACACACAACTTTTAATGAATCATTCAACACATTTTTGGTCTCATCAAGACCTTAAAATGAAAAAGTTTTGAATTTGATACATGCCACATTTCAATGAAATGCACTTGAGCAATGAAAACGCATCCCTTAAATATCTTAATATATTGCTTATAATTACAAAATCTGGCCTTGTTACACTCGGGAACTTATTTTTGTAAGTTAATGTTAAACTATAAATCACTTTTTAGTTTTTGCCATTTTTCCGGCAAAAACTGTTTTTGCTAAGTGGTTAAAACCGCGGTTTTTTCCACCTGCGGCAAAAACCTGCGAACCCTGATCATGCCATTTCTGATATATATAAAGATATATATAGGGATGATGATGCTGTGCACCGCATATGGATATTCCACGGTTCTAAAGCAAAATGTTATCTGTCACAACTCACAATGCCATCAAAATAATTGATGCATATAATAGCATGTATAGTTATGGCACAAGGCATTACTTGCACCAGAGAAGATGAGAATTCTCATCTTCTCTGCTTGCACATAGCAAATAAGTACAAGCATGCACATTATGGGGCGTGTGGCCAAGAGAAGGAAAGGTACACTATCTTACGTTCTATGCATGAGCGACATGCAAACATGGCATGCAGAGTTGGTTCTCTTTGGTTCTAACCTGATTGGGATGTCTCTTGATGTTTGATGCTGTAATCCTCAACAGCTGAACTTGGGCTAAACTAGAATGAGCTGGTATGGGTATAAGAATAATGTGAAGAAATAGGGTGGAAATTATATAAAACAATCACCTGATGGCTATGACTCCAAACATAGAATTTAGGGTACACTTATACACTATACAGAAAATGAAGTCTTGTGTAATAAAGGAAGTTACTGACAGAGCAGAATTAAGCATCTCATCACTTGGAAACTGGGCTTGGAAAGCTGCTCCCTTGAAAACCTGCTATTAATAGTATTATAGATGGCATAATTTCAAATGATGTATAAACGATGAACTGTTGTAAGTAATATGTTAATGTCTGAAATTATCAGAGGGTGTGCAAAGGAGGGGGGGGGGGTCTTTTAAGGGGGCAAACTTTGACAAAAATGGTCAAAATATACAAAAAATGCTTACAATTCTTAAATATCAGGAGGGAAAGGGTGGGGAGACTTCTCACAGAGGGGAGCTGCTCCCCTTGCCCCCTCGCCTTGGCTACACCACTGTACTCACACCCAGGCGCATACCGAGGCCACATGACCCAATTTCCAAATTGTCCTGCTGAGGGGGGTAACCCTATCGGTTCAGGATAAGGATTCTCTTCAAACTTACATACAATGTCAAATATCGTCCCCTTTTATCATCTATATGTGAGAAAACGGGAACAATTTCAACTTTAATGTGAATTGTTAGCATAATTTGCAAACCAATACGTTGGTACGCATGAATTGCATTCTGGTCAGGCATCCCAAAACAACGGCTGAGTGCATATCCCGATGGAAACAGGAAGTGTTTCGATGTGGCACTGACAACCAGCTCGCCCCTGGCCCCCTGTATACTTTAAACCGGCTATTCATACTAATTCATCTTAAATAACATTACATATCACTGCACCCATTATCATTCTTGACAAGATAGATCATGCCGTATCTATTTCGCTTAATTATTTCTTTATTTTTAGGTATATCATGCACAAGTTTTCATGGGACACCCTGTACAGACCCACAAACATTCTTGTCATTTTTACTAACCTCTATTAGCTAGGTCCCTGGCAGTTTCTTTTCCTATTCCTGTGTTAGCACCAGTAATGATAACCGTCTTTCCATCTAGCCGTGTATGACTGGTGCACATCGCACTGGTAAGTTTCATACGCAGTAATACATAGCCTGAAAAAGTATTGCACAAGGGACAAGACATATTAGTGTAATATTGGTACATGTACAGGGACTGACTTTTGGAATTTGCAGGAAAGTATTAAATACGGTAGCTCTTCTGGAGCCTTCAAGGAGAGCTGTTTAGAGTTTAGACTATTTACAATTATAGAATGGAGAGAATGGTCAACTAAGGAGAGCTAAAAATCACTCTCCTATCAGTACCGATTGCTCTTGCTCCCCTCAAAAGGCAGTCCCTAGCCCTGCATGTATGATACACCAATATGTCATACACTTTAAAAGTGTATCACATTTAAAGGTGTATCACATAGTGGTATATCGTACTATTGACACAGCATTCATTTGTATCAGAAAAAAAAATCTGTTTCACACACTGACGTATACCTTTGGAATCTTTTTTACCTATTTAAAACCTAATATGTCAAATTAAAATAATACAAGGGGCCGGGCGGGGGGTACTCGACTTTGGAAGTGACGGGGATGTGAGGACAGCAGTTCGAAACTAGGGGTCTTTCGGTGAAAACCTGAAGGCCCCCAAAAAGGGGGTTCTTTATATGAGACTGGGGAAATCTGACCAAAAAAGGGGGTCATTCAATGAGACTGGGAAAAAATTTGGGCCAAGATATTAAAGTTGATAAAAAAATTTCAAAAATTCATCATAATTTTAGGAAAAATACTGAAAAAATGGGGTCATTTAGTGAGAGATTATCAGCAGGGCCGTTCCGACCATTAGGCCAGGTAAGGCGGTCGCCTAGGGTGGCAAACGCAGAGGGGCGCCAAAAAGAAAGGGCGAAAAAAGAAAAAACGGGAATGGAGAAAGAAAAGGGAAGAAAATATGAGGGTGGATAAAAAGAAAAAATGGGGTCAATGTGGCCGCACATCCCGTCACCTGTTTTTAGTGAGTGCCCCCCCCCCCCTCACCGGGACAAGGTTGTGCTTTGAACACCATTTTAGGAACAGTTTTCATACAATGAAGTCGAAATTAGTGGGGGTGGTGAAGCCCCTGGATCCACCCCTGACATATGATCACATACACATACAATTCACTTAAAGTTTAGCTATGACTTACCTCCGACAGAAATTGCTGCTACAGTGATCAATATTGTAATCATTATGTCAGCAGATGGATTAACTCTGCAAAATGCAACCTGCAGATGACAAAGAATAAAAAGTGTTAATTTTTTTCAGTCTTATTATCATCCCTATAATCACAGTGTCTTCAATTGGAAAAGTCATCTTTTACTATAAAGCGCTCCACAGACTCCGAGTATTAGACGTACAATATTGTATGTAACATATCTACGTTATTTAATCTATTGCCATTCTATTTCCAGTAATGATGAAAAATCGATAATATATTACATATAATATCTAGCAGAAATATATTATCGATTTTACGTCATCAAACATTCGTTAGAATTTAAACATTACTGGAAATAGAATGGCAATAGATTAAACAACATAGATATGTTACATACAATATTTTATGTACAATAAAAAGTCTGAATACTGCTTTAGTTTGAATGGGGCATGAACATTAGCTACCATTAACAATAAACACTCAAAATTAACACCAAATCAAGTTAAACTACATGCTCAGAGAAAGACCAATTACAAGCTTCATTGATTTCACCCACTTCACTGGAGTGCACCCTCTTGAGTCAAGTACCTCTTCCTATTGTGACTGTATTGACTGGTCCACATTCAAGTGTAATCATCAATTTTCAGCTTCTTTTGGTCCTACATGTACTTTGATATAAAATTGGATAGATTGAGGCTCAATCATTGAGCCCATATTTATTGGTCGAGCTATGAGTTTTAAAATATTGGACAAGACATAGTCAAGTCCAATATTTCATAGCGAGACCAATAAATATTGGGCGTAAAGCATCCAATTTTAGGGAACAACCCAAAAGTTCGATGAAGCCCTATAAATGAAAGTCCTTTCGTTAGGGAGGGAGGGGGGTCAAAAAGTCCGATTACGTTTGTAAAGAAGTAGTTAAAACATCGGTCAAAGCTGATTTAATATATAATTGTAAAATTTTAGTATTTTCTGAAATATGATATTGACATTTTACAGTGGTTGCTTCAAAATGATTTCATATAAATATAGAGTGCAGTACTCGCAACCTGCGACTTGCAAGTTCATTTTTTAAAGCAGCTGTATGTACCGCACTTTGATTCTTTTAAATTTGAAAATCCAGCAAGTCCTAATTTATTATGATGAAAAATATTTCAAAATAAAATAGAATAATTGCTTCTTAAACGTCAATATCAATATCCTAGCATTGTGGCACCCCTCCACAACCCCATCGACCACAGCGACGGCCCGTGCCCAATGAACACAGGTTGGAATTTTCGATATTTGACACTTTCGTTAGAGGGGAGGGGGTTAGCCTTCTAACGAAAGGACTTTCGTTTATAGGGCTTCATCGAACTTTTGGGTTGTTCCAATTTATTGTCAGCCACACCTAAATTCTAAATAACCTAATTCCCCCTTCCACCATGTTAAAAGAACGACCACATATAGGCATATAATTTCAATTTTTGACTTGAATTTGTTTTTAAACTACAGCATGTAGTTCTTGTTGTTTGGTTTATATTTTGTTGTCTGTCCCTGAAGAAGAGTAGTTTATCTGCTCGAAACATCTGTTGTTTTTTATGTCTGTTTTGTTTTGTTTGACTGCTATGTGCACAGTGATTTTCATCACTTCCAGTGTACCTTTGTACTGTTTTCCTGACACTTTTGTGGGCTCTGGAATTGGCAATTTTTGGCCATCGAACTTTGCCTGTTTTTGTGCCTACACTGGTTGTTTGGTTTAGCGGGTCTGTTTATATGCACAGTGATTTTAATCACTCGTTCTAGTGCACTTTTGTATTCCCATTGATCCTTGTTGTTTTTGCAGGTTTAGCACTTCTGTGGGCCTTGGAACTGGTCATTTTTGGCTATCGAACTTTGCCTGTACATATTATAGGCATCAGCATCTATCATAGCAAAAATCTGCTAGCGCTATGCATGATGGGTTAGGAATAGGAAAGGTCCAAATTTGCATTTTCCCCTGACTCATAGTCGGCATCTATCCCAGCATCCACAGCATGAGCCCATTCAATTAGTATACGCAAACCATGCCCATTAAACATGTTCACTCACTGGCAAAAGTCGCCGAATTCGTACTACACAAAGTCCCCAGTTCACTCAACTTTTTGCGCAAGGCATCAATCCAATCTCATCAAACAAAACATTTTTATGTACAAAAAACTACCTTTATTCACCGCATGCTTAATTTAACTCACCGCTCAACTCTGTTATTTAGATATTTGGAGAGTAATTTCCGAAAAAAATTTGATTGAAATCGTCACTTTCAAACCCACTAGAAAGTTGCCAAAATTCCCCCTCATTTTTTTTCAAAAACATCGCCGTAAAATTTACTACCGGTAATGAATTTCCAAAATGGCGCCGGGTGCGCGATTTCCCTATGCTGAGAGAGGCTGAATATTGCGCATGATCAGGTAAGAAATGATCACATACCTAGAGAGGGGGAGCAAACGATTTTTAGCAACCCGTTTGGAAATTTGGGGGGTCATAATTATTGCACAGCCCCTGACCTATCTTCTATGTGAATTATGAAATCTACACCACCAAATTGGACCCCTTCACCAACGTGTTCTTCTCTAGGACCATCAGGCAGTGGAACAACCTTCAACAAGACTGCATCAACCAGCCTTCCAATACCACATTTAAACAGAGCATCCCCCCCCTTAATTTTTTGTGACCATTCCACCTTCTGTTAAAATGCCCCTGCGGTATCCTACAGAGGACAACCAACCAAGTACCAAGTAGGTCATAGGTGCGGTGCAAAGTCCACTGTCATCATTCACTGGCATGCTGGTCATGACATGATATATGTGCAGCATAGACTCGCTCGCCAGTCCTACAATACATACCATACATGCCATACCTAAGGACTGGCTCACACCATTTTGTCTGTCTATGGAAAATACACACTTAACGGTTTGCGCAGATCAGATATTCAAAAAATTTCTTCAAAATTTAATCAAAGGTAGGCCTATATAAAATTGATACCCACCTTATTGTGCTTGCTAAATCAAGACTCGGTTGAAACAACATTAAGGATCGAATGCATTTTATAGTGTCCAAAAAGGCAAAATTATTGTCAAAGTTCTGCCAAATTCTCCACCCTTGCGAAGAGTGCAGAATTGGAATCGGGAATAAAAAATATCCGATCTTTGCTAGGGACAGGCAAATCTGAGCGAGGGCGCTATTTATTTTACTTGATAATAAACAGTAAATCTGTGCCATTTTGGAGAAAATGATGAATAAAACCAAAATTAATCTTTTTCAGATGCTCTAGTTTGCATTGACAACAGATTCAATGCTTTAGGAAGCAGAATGCAACATTGACTTCACTTTTGAATATTTATTACTGTGAGATATGCCTTGGTGAAAATCACCGTTTTGGTCAAAAAAAGGGGTCAAAAGGGGCATTTTGGGAAAAAATTCTATTTTGACCCAAATTTCATCTTCTGACAAAAGGGAAACATGGTTTGACAAAAACTTTCATCCTTTTCACATAACAATTCCAGTTTACTTATTTGCTGGAAGAAAGCACTTTTTTGTTATCGCTTGGGAAAAATCATTGTTTTTGCCTAAAATGGGCCCAAAATGGCCGAAAAATGGCAAAATTTGACCAATTTTTACCCCCTTAAAATTGGAATTTTCATACAAAATTTCACAGATGTGTTGAAAATGATAACATACATAATATTCAACAAAAATTAGATTAAATTACAATGAAAACAAAAAATTGACAGGGGGGCACAAAAATTATCAAGTCCCCCCATGCACTCCTATGGTAAGTCTTATCAGAGAAAATGGCCCAATGTTCCGACAGTAATTTCGTCATAACTTCACTTAGCAATACAGTAGAAGATTGGTTTTGGTGTCAAATTGTTTCTGAGAAGTTCCCTCTTCTAATAAATAACAATTCATGTTAATAGAATTAATTTGAAATTTTTGTGCCTGTCCCTATCTTTGCCATCAAAAACACAAAAAATCAACTTTGGACGTACTTGGCAAAAGACATTATTGCCAAACAATATAGAATAGAACATTTGATGTCAACTTGTCAAAATATTGAAGAAATGTGCTCCCTAAACTTGTGACGAGTAGGCAAAATAATTCCCATTCAAACGCATGGGAATTGGGAAACTGAAAGTGCATAAACACCCCCGGTATAAAACAACGACTAGTGCAGCAGTGCATGAGTGGTTTAAATGAACTTATGACAGCCATCGTGCGAGTAAAACACCGAACCCATTTAGATGTAGTATTGTCCTCTGGTAGCATCCCTTACTTACCCTGATAATATAAACTAATAAAACTGAGACACAAACTGAAATTTTAGTGAAAAAAAAGCAACCACAATCCTAGCTCCTATCCTTCCAATCGCGTTAGCTGTTCGAAACTGCGCATGATTACAAACAGCTTGTCATCTGCACCTGTTTGGCCGTACAGACAACCCGTCAGTGCAGTTTGCAATTTCACAACAAATCAATTTGGCTTCGGTGTGATAGGATCATGTGATGTGACTGAGGCTTTTTAGATCGGAATTATTTTTTATTTCGTAATTTTTCAGCCTACTTCTTCTGGTGTCGCTGAGAATTCCTTCGACAACAAGACACCACCGTTCAGAGCACCAGTGTTCTTAAATTTGGTAAGTCTAATCACACAATGTACACATTGTACGTATGTACATGAATATTTTTTTGTCTTTGATATATGCCTTCTGGCTTCTTTTTAAAATCTTTCTTCTTTTAGTTAATACTGTGCAAGACTCATAGGATTGTAGACTACTCCGTAGTCCACTTGCCCATTGTGCATACTCTGGATATTGCATTTAAGCTCAAAACTCTGATTTAATTAATTTGTGCACAATTGATAAATTTTCACATCTGATCTTTTCAGTCACCATACCCTCTGTGTTTGTTATGCACAAATCAATTGCAGTCCCGGCCCCCCAGGGGCCGGGGATGGCGGGGACCTACCCGGGGATGTAATTTTGGAAACTGTTACAAACATGTTACAGTCCCGGCTTAGTCCCCGCAGGGCGGGGCACTATTTCTGTGTACATCCCGGGGTACATACCCGGCCAAGTCCCCGCCCCCTAGCACCATGTTCGAAGTCCACGCGAGTGTTTCCCCCGCATACAACCCGGCACAGTTGTGAGTACTCTTCTATTACGTCCCGGGTACACTCCCGGGGTAGATCCCGGCCTGTTTGAGAGGCATTACATCCCCGTATACTCCCCCACTACATCCCGCACTGCGAGACACATTGAACTGTTACATCCCGGCCAAGTCCGGCTCGGACCCGCTATTGCCAGGCCCTGGGGGCCGGGACTACAATTGATTTGTGCATTAGCTTCCCAAGTGGACTACTTACTTTGATTGCAGTTTACATGCTTTAAAACACGGTTGACAATGGATGAGATTGTCGGATTTCTGACCTACTAAACAGGGATGTCAGTTTTCAGGCAATTGCCTGATTTCAGGCCTTTTTGCTACTCCAAATTTCTGCACTTTTATTTATTTTCAGCCCGTTTTGAGGCTTTATAGCCCAAATTTTAATATGCGGTTTTTCAGGCTTTTCCTGTCAAGTCACTTCAGGCCACTTTCATCCCTTTAAATGGATCTGGCTTGTGATTGGTCGCCCAGATCTCGTAATGGTTTAAATCGTCCGGGCACCTGCCATTAGGCTTACCATTAATAACTACATGGTACACATCTATGTGGCCCTTTGTGTTGGCGGGAACATTAAACTCTCAGTAGGCCTACATGTAGGTGTATGCTGAGACGAATATATTCGTCTCAGGGTGTATGAGCGCGTCTTGTACTACCAGGGTTTGTGCTTGCAGTTAAATTAGATTGATAAACAAGTATGATTGACAGTGTGTGTGTTAGGAACTTTGCCCGTTCAAAGTCCCGTTTTTGCAATGTACATAGTCGATTTTTAACTTGGGCTTTCACAAAATAAACTGGCAGAATTGTTCAGTATTGAAGTGCCAATATAATTACATGTATGACATTGTGATATGTTGCATTCAATAATAAGCCTACTGTAAAACGGGGTGACTTTGGACGGCGGGGTGACGTTGGACACACATAGGAAAAACTATTACCGGTACTTCATGTAGGCTAGCTGTTTTACCTTTTGATATTTCTAAGAATATTTTTATATGTTCGTATGCATGTGGTAATGTATGGACATTACATGACTAATGTTTCCCAGTATAATGTGTTATCTTATATGTTTTTCATAACTTTTTAGCTGGGCCCATAAAATACAAGATTTTTGTGGTGGTCAAACTTTCGGTACCGTACTCCACCGGCACATCAGAGCGGAAACTCAAGCCTGTTGGTTGGATAGTGAACACAGATCTGAATCAAGAACCTACCTGGAGAGTCATGATATCTACCCACTCTTAAGAATTTAAAAGCAGGCTGTGTCCAATGTCACCCCAGGGTTTGGCTTCCTTTCCGGGGTGACTTTGGACGTATAATAAATGAATACCGGCACCAAAAAATTTGACACTTGTTTAAAATACACCACAGTGACCATATCCTACTCCAACAGCGTCCTCTGTGCTCCTACCCACCTCCCAACTACTTCCACCCTCTCCATTGCTCTACTCTTCAGGTCGGGGTGACTTTGGACACTTGAATTATACATGGTGTCCAAAGTCACCCCAAACCCAGGGGTGACTTTGGACACCACAGTGACCATATCCTACTCCAACAGTGTCCTCTGTGCTCCTACCCACCTTCCAACTACTTCCACCCTCTCCATTGAGCTACTCTTCAGGTCGGGTGACTTTGGACATGCACTTGAATTATACATGGTGTTCAAAGTCACCCCAAACCCAGGGGTGACTTTGGACAAACTTTGCCCTCAAAAAATAATCAGAAAATTGCAAATTGTAAAAGTTAACTTTATAATAGTCGGTGATTAGAACGATACTTACTAAAAACTTTAAATTAAGGGAGTACTACACCCCCTGGCCAATTTTGTGCCTATTTTTGCATTTTTCTCAAAAATTATAGCACATTGGTGACAAGTAAGATATATGTATATTATAGGGGCAAGGACTACAACTACTGCACTGGAAATTTTATTTCAGCACAGACACCAGTTGTGGAGTTACAGTCAAAAATGAGGGAAAACCAATATTTGATCAATAAATCAATAACTACCTGCCTTGAGTTGCTGAAGTTTCAGTGCAGTAGTTGTAGTCCTTGCCCCTATAATATCTTTAATACTTTTCACCATAATTTTTGAGAAAAATGCAAAAATAGGCACAAAATTGGCCAGGGGTGTAGTACCCCCTTAAGAATACTCAGAGGAATAACATTTGTGAGATTAAACCCTGGTGGGCATGATGAACGGGCCCACATGAGGCAAGTTTTTATTTTGACATCATAATATAGTGAGTCATGTACATGTATGGTGTTCATATCCACATAAACTATAATTAAAGTGGGCTTCATAGTAATCATACAGTTAAAAAATGGCAGCATTTTTGATCCCTATCAAATTTCATCCGACATGATTGCATAGGTTTTGAAACAGAGCCAATATTGTGATGATGAGTCACCAATAACAACATAAAAGTACACGAGGAAGTAATACATGGTTAATTGCCCTTGATACAGATGGTAATGATATTAGGGATCTGAATGGGTGACTCCATTGAAATCTACTGTCACATGGATTAAGTTTATATTGTATTCCATAGGGTAGATGTATTTCAGCTGGAATAGCCCATAGGGAATCTGGTGCCTTGATTCTATTGGAAACAATGGACCAAGAACTCGTGAGATGTCTCATATACCGGTAGCGACTGGTAATGGATGCAATAATGGAACAGCTAGCGGCACATGACACAGATATACATTGCAAGAAAAGTACAAACCGGCAGGTCAAATTGTAACATTGAACAAACTGAATATAAACAAAAACTTTCTTTAAAAAAGTCAATGCCACTTTTGTAAAATAAATATCATGTTCATTTTGTATTGATAAGTGCTTGGAATGCTTGTGATTTGATTTGTGTATTTGTTTTGTGCGGAATTGGAACAAATAGCTCAATTAAAATCACATGGACAAAGTTTGATGACAATCCAAATCTTATCAGTTTGTTCAAACCAGTCTGACCTCAAACATGATCTCAAAAATTATGTTGAAAATTTGTTTGCTGCTCAAAGGGTGATTACATCCACCTAGTTTCATGGCAAAACAATTGACCTCAGACAACCTTGACATGACCTTGAACATTTAGGATGCTCAATCGTAATCACACCCACTGAGACTCATGACAATCCAGCAATTTATGACCTCACATGGCCTTGACCTTGAACAATTTGTACCTTTAAGTGAAATTGTGGTCACCTCCACCATGCACTGCAACACTAGAATCAAGTTGACCTTAGATGACCTTGACCTAACCTTGAACAGTTTTATTTCAAAATAAATGACCACATGCATCCACCAAGTTTGATGATAAGGATAATGAACTGAGTGCAATGCATTAGTCAAGATAATCGCAGCGCCGTGGAGTTATTGCATTTAGCTCGAGAGCCGATAGGCTCGAGAGCTAAATGCAATAACTCCACGACAAGTCAATTATCTTGACGAATGCATTACTGATGTACGATATCCGTCATACACTGAGTGTATTAAAACAATAGGCAATATTAATTGCTGCATTCATTATATTAGTTTTAATATTAGGAAAATATCTTACATTTTAAAAACACCGTCAGGTCATTGACCGGCTAGGTAAAATTTAACTGGTAAAGAAAATCAATCCCTGAATAAGTTAACTATCAATGGTATCGATTGCGTCATACGTCATACTTTAGTAACTTATTCACACATGGTTTGTAACCAATTGACTTTATGTATACATGTTGTGATCATTTAATATCGTAGTTTCGAACACAGAGAGCACTGAACCAGTTCACCTGGAAACGATCAATTTAGATGTCCGACTAGTACTACGGTGAATTGAGATAAGAAAAAAAAACATATCAACTGGACTTTATAGCTCTATAATTTGAAGTTTAAAAAATCTACAATATTAAAACACACAACATTGGGATTTTACAATTTGTTCAGTATTATAAAGCATGATCATGATATTATGCGCTAGTGTGTTTTTCCCGGGCCCGGCCATGTTATTTTAGATATAGGCCTACATGTATTTCATTTATAAAATGCTGAATTTTTTGCAATGGTGTCATCTTGTATAATTATGATCCACCTGTTTTTGGCCCTTTTAAATTAATAGAAGCTTGATTATTCTCATTTGATGTTTGATTTATTTGAGGTCATTTATCATAATTTATGACAATGATATTTGCAAAATAGAACACCGTTTGTAACTATACCATTTTAACACCACAGAATGTATATTCGTACTTTTTTGATGGTATATATACCGAACAGACAATTACATAGTTATGTGACCTCTGTGTCGAAAGCGCCACCTAACTCTACTATATAGTTATGTGAAAGTAGTATTTCTAGTATTTGAGCGTGCACGTATTATCTAGAATCTATTGTTTAGCGTGCAGGTTTTAGATAATGCATTGTTTAGCGTGCAGGTTTATATAATTTGGACTATGAAGGGTAGTTCGCAAAAATAATGCACGGGAGAAGAATACATAACGATGAATAGAAACGGGCACTAGAAGTGTATAACAAGTTAACAATCTATAATCAGTTGACCTCAGATGATTATGATATAATCTACAGAGCATTTTTGGCAAAAAAGAAGAAGTACTTTAATTATATGCCAGTGGCATAGCATCACAGGGGTATGTGCCTCCCCCATTGGTTTGATAATTAAAAAAAAATCCCATAGGAAAATTACCAAAAAAACAGCTTGTGCCCCCAATCAGGCCCGGTGCCCCCTCCCAAAAAAAATTCATGGTCAGTGCAGGCCCGTACGCAGGGGGGTCCCCCCCCCCCCAAATTTGCCAAAGTGTACAAAAAGTCCCAACATTTCAGAATTTGCGAGCGTAGCGATCAAAAAATCAGGTTTTTTACTGATTTTTCGTCAAAAAATGTCCAAATTTTGGAAAAAAAAGTCCACTTTTCACAAAATCGCCCCCCCCCCTTGGGAAAAAGGTCCACTTTTTCAAAATCAGCACCCCCCAAACAAAATCCTGCGTACGGGCCTGGGTCAGTGCCCCCAATAGAATGACTTACGCTGTTAATGTTATGCTAGGATTTAACTAGTTCTGCAAACAACATGTAGGCCTACACTTATATATATACCAACAAGCTAGAGATAAGGCCCGGATCTCGTGTGAGATACAATTATATATCAATGGCCTAATGTAATCCAATATCATAGTGTTCTTATTCAATTCAATAGGAATAAGTTCTGTGAACATTTGAGTTGGATTCTGTGAAAAAGAAACCTGTATGATATTTAGGACTATATGAATTTGCTAATTGTACCGACTTGGGTGCTAGCAGACATGATTGCAATATTGAAAGGAAACTAAATGACTGGAACCTTCAATTTTTATGCATGTGTTTTGGTTTTTTTCTTTCTTTTTTGATACATTCTTGAGCGCTACATATAGTAGGCCTACAGCCCAGTGCTCCAGACGAATGTACCCAGTGTTCAATGTATCAAAACTTAAAAAAATGACTTCAGGTTAACTTGAAAACATTTCTGAAAATAATGTATATAGATATAAATCAAATAATGTTCAAATCATAGATTTGTTCTTAGTTTGAGTATGGAGAGATATGAGAAATGAAAAAGCTGAAAATTTGAGTCTCTAACTCCTTTTCGTTTGTACAGCGTCAATTTGAAATTACGGAGGGGGTTGGCATGATGAAAAACATATCGTCGCACAAAAGTCCTAGCATCAAACGCCCCTCATGTCAATGTTATTTTTTGCTCATATGATTAAAGTGTGCCACTTGTCAAGTTAAATAAGTGGTCCAAATTTAAATTCAAGCGGAGGTCTGGAAATGGGTCCACCCTTGAGCTCAAAGTTTGAGCGTTATATGCATGTATAACATATAATTACACATGAGGCAGCTATTTAGTTTTCGGTACTTTATGACATGCACAATAAAGGCTGCCTCATTGATTTGTGCACTAAGTAGCCAAAATGTATCATCTCAATGATCTCATACTTACAAATCATAATAATCATGCTAGGATGATGTCACAGGTTATAGATATGCCTTCAAAATGAATAGCTGCTCCATGTATTCAAATACATAATAAAGCATACATATCTCTTATAGTCTTATTTGGTGTTAATTCACTTTACGGTTGCCATCCGAAGGAATTCAATAGATAACCAGTTTTAACTACAATGATGCTTCTGCTTGAGCAGTGAACAATTAAAAAGCCATTATATTATTTATATTACCATTGCTCAAGATACTGCCCATGAAGTGAAAGTTACCAGTTTAGTCTTAATCACGGCTATCGCTATACAGTTTACGCTTCCGCAAATTTGGTGTCTTCTTCCGATCTTGCTCCACCACCTGCAGAACATTCTGATAATGTTTCTCACTGTGGGCTGTAGCCAGGAAATCGGCACTCAGTTTCACACCACGTTCCGCTGCATCAGTAACCACATTGATGGCTTTAACATTGTTTAAGGAGGATAGATACGCTGGGGATTCTGGCCATGTGTCTACGTCATCTGTTAAGAACGCCTCATTAATCTGCAAGATGTTCATAGTAAACCAAGAGTCTCTGCCGGCAAAGTCAGCTAAAGCTGTTGTTTGTGTGATGTTCTCATCAGAGAACTTAAAGGCTTACCAAAGCCTGACCAATACCGATTAGTTGGTGTGACCATCACTTCATCGGGTTTAACTGCGAGAAGCCTACTAGCAAGAGCTTGTTTCTCCTGTGGTGGCACCTTATCACTGAAGAGAGCCAGTGGGATCATTTCTTGGGAGATGTACCACAGATGTCATTTCATGACTTTTAGGGCACTTGCAGCAACATCAGCATTGACATCAGAATACTTAAGCAGACTCTTGTATAAGCAGAGATGGTTCCAGGGAGCATCAACTGCAACGCTGCATGTCATCCACCAGGAGCTGTAGATTACAGTTGCAAAGATGACAAACTGGCGTAACTTGGGCAGCTGATGTTTTGTTGTTACAGTGCCTTGTGGGAGAAGTTGAATGTGATCTTGCACCAAGGAGATCTTGATGCTGTACAACAGCTTGGACAGCAATCTTGCTTTGTGTAAAGCACCTGGCTGTTTGAAAGTGGTGGATTGCCTACAACCGAGGAAGAACAAACACAATTCAGCAAACTCACAATAGTCATCTCGAGTTAGGTCCACTTTAGATCTGAGGATACTTTCAGTATATCTGCTTTCCACTGCTCAATCAACACTTGGTTTGCTTCACTGAAGTCTGCTAGATCCAATGGTGCTAGAGGCTCAGCATCACTATCATGTGGCAGCAAGTTATAGTTTGTGCGGAATCTTGAAAAGACAGTGATATCAGGTGACCTGGACGGATCATGGGCAGTATCTTGAGCTATGGTAATACCCGGTGGTAATATAAATAATATAATGGCTTTTTAATTGTTCACTGCTCAAGCAGAAGCATCATTGTATTTAACTGGTTATCTATTGATTCCTTTCTGATGGCAACCGTATAAAAGTGAATTAACACCAAATAAGACTATAAGAGATATGTATGCTTTATTATGTATTTGAATACATGGGGCAGCTATTCATTTTGAAGGCATATCTATAACCTGTGACATCATTGTAGCATGATTATTATGATTTGTAAGTATGAGATCATTGAGATGATACATTTTGGCTACTTAGTGCACAAATCAATGAGGCAGCCTTTATTGTGCATGTCATAAAGTACCGAAAACTAAATAGCTGCCTCATGTGTAATTATATGTTATACATGCAAATAACGTTCAAACTTTGAGCTCGCGGTGGACCCATTTCCCGACCTCCGTTTGAATTTAAATTTGGACCACTTATTTAACTTGACAAGTGGCACACTATAATCATATGAGCAAAAAATAACATTGACATGAGGGGCGTTTGATGCACCCTATCCTACATACAGGGTCAATTTTTCCCATGCTCTGTCACATGATCTGTCACCCAAAGACCCCTTATTTTCCCTTTTATATTGAAGTTTCCCCTCCCCCCTCCCGGGTCTATCTTACGCATTGGGCTATAACAGTTGACATGGTTGAAATCCATACACTCCATATGGAAGATATATAATCTTTTAAGACATTACCGACATTGTATGAGATTACTTAAGAAGTTAAAACTTCTTAAAGGCCCATTCAGTGATTTGCTCATCTGGACAATCGTAAAAATCATCAAAATTCAGATTTTGGTACTTTTGTCATTGTCTTAGATGTGCTAACATAGCCTGCGAGTGGTTCACAATCAGCCGAAAGCCGTGTATTAAAGACAAAATAAGACATTTTACACGAATCTGTAATTCTGACAGTATCTAAATTAGCTACATGTACATGTATTTGAATGGGGTTTCAACTTCGTCAGTACTGCTGTTTTCTTTGTTTTTTGCCAAATTTATCGTTTTAAAAATACCTAATGACAATTTGAATGACTTCTCCTTTACTTTTAAGCAATTTATAAACAATTTTAATTTTTTCACACTTGTGCTGGGGTCACTGAATGGGGTCTTTAAGTAATCTCCTACAATGTCGGTAATGTCTTGCATAGGTCCATAGGGGGTAGATGGATTTAACTGGAATTGCCCATTTTTTTGGCATGTAATATTGACTCCCGGGTGAGTAATTTGAATTAATTTGACACTGATTTTGGTGTGAATCGACATTTTGATCACAAAAAGGAGTAGGCAAAATACTGTAGGGTGTCAAAATATTATTCTCATTAATATTTTTATGTTTCCATGGTCTACATGTATGATTACATGTCCAGGCCTAGAGTGTTCACATGTCATTTTCAGTTTTACACCGAAAGATGCAGGCTCTGACATGTGACACCAAATTTTCTTTTAGTGTACACACAACTGAATGGGGCATTTTTCAGCACTGTTTTTTTTTTTAAATTTCTAATGTCAATTTTTCATGTGAAGATATACACAATGATCATATGATAATATAGACTTATTGCCTTCCACTTCTAAGAAGTCAAGCATTTTTTCAATATTTTAGGCAAGATATTGTTCTGATCCCCTGCAGGAACCATTTTGATTCGCCTAAAAGTGCAGGAGTTACAAGAACAAACCAATTTATTCAGGGTTAGATTTACCATTGGGCCAGATGGATCTTTCTCATAGAAAAAAAAAAATAAATTGAAACCTTGAAATATCAGTTTATAAATAAGATATTTTTATAACAAAATAATGATTGATGATCAAATTTTGTTTGAATTTTATTGATTTGCTACACACAACAGTTGTTTGAAATGATCACAATTTTTAAATTTAATTGTTTAAAGAGTCTACTCTCTCCACATGGGTGTCAACTGCAGATGACACATTTCCATTTTTTTTAAACAGTTTCAGAATTGTAATATTCATGACCATATTTGGAATCAGCATGAAAAATGCATCAAAAAGGAGTACAAACAAGCCTACATGTAGTATTGGTTCATTGATTCTTAATATCTTAAAAATTGTAATGTTTATTGCTGAAGTCTATATGGTTTGCATGCAGATCATTTAGATGCTGTTCTATACACATATGTGATGCGATCAAGCAAAATCAGTCGTAACTCGGAAAAATTTAATTTTCAGTTTCTTATAGGATACTAAAAAGGATTTACAAAGCTGGATTTTGCAGAAAACCCCATTGAAATTGAACAACCAATTCTAAAGATATGAGCAATTAAAGAGTTTCCAAAACAACAGGTAACAAAAAGAAATATTTCCTTTGTTAGGCTATATCTCAAAATCAATATTTGCGAGTTCCGACTGATTTTGCTTGATCGCATCACATATATACATGCAGTGTTCATCATTATTTTAGTACCTACAATCATTTCAAACAACTGTTGCATATTGTAAATTAGCATGTGACACACATAAATTTAATTTACGTTTGTCACAAGATCTCGTTTACTAAAGGTATCTATATGTCTGCATACAAACTAGACAGTATTTTCAGTATGGGTATAAATTTTCGTTATTTTTAAAACCATCCAATGCATCCTCGTACATATGCTTTCAAATTAGCCCTTTAACCCTGACTCTCGAAGTGTGTTTTGGTCAATGGAAGGGAAAGAAGGATTGAAAAAAAGAAAAAAGATAAACATTAAACAAGTAGTTTTCTTGGGGTGGGATTCAAATCCGAGACCCTCGCATGCCAGCACTAGGTTGCCCACCATTTTAGAAGTGGAGTGAGTGGAACCACACCAGCTGTAAAATTTCAAAATGGCATGCCAAAATGCTTGCCCCCCCCAGTTTGGCCTGCCAAAAAGTGCTTCTGTCCCACTCCCCTTGGCCTGTCAAGAATTGTTGCCCCCTTTGTACATAATATGCCAATATTTTGAGATCCCAATATTTGCAAACCTTTTCAAATGGTCTAGATATATATATTGGGAGTACAGCGTGCGGGAAAAATTGCATGCACTGTTTTCCTTTTCTTTTCAGAGCATTTTATGAAAAGGCACCCTATGAGTGTATGCCAGAAATCATCCCTCCTCCTCCATAGCTTGCTGAAAATGGAGAATTTGGATTTTAAAAAAAATGAAGCCCCAACTGAATTAGCCATTTGGCACAACAAATTACAAACAAGCACATTGTTTCAATTGCAATATTGAAAACACGTTTTTTAAATGTTTAATATAATATATACACATCATTATAGATTAACAAATTGTGATAGACTTAAACTGTACATGTGTTAAATATCATGATGGGTAAAAATGGGTCAACCATAAATCATGCATTTTGAAGCTATTTGCATTTGGTGCAACATTTTCTAAAATGTTTGAATATAAGTTGGCCTATATAGTACAACTAGCATGGCAAAAATTTTATAGGGGAATTTGGGGCAGCATCCACAATGCAGGGGAGCATTTGTTTTCACCTACAAAAGTGGGCTTTGTGTCCATAGATGTAGTGAAAAACCACACACTGCAAAACGTGGACGTGCAGTCCATGGTCGTAAGACAGCATAACTTTGCCTATGGGGTAGGACTAATGATCATTATATTTTATATATTTTTACAGCTAAACAGAGAGATCTATATCAGTACAATGTGTTCTAAGTACCAAGTCATAGTGTTGACATTATGGGTTTCCATAGTAACAGCATGGGATCCAATATGGCTGCAACCAGAACAGATACACCTCTCTGCAACAGGTAAGCATGAAGGAATCATGGGTATTGAACTTGTTCAATTGGATTCGCAACTATAGTGGGAATTCCAATTGAATGAACGCAGCTTTCAATAGCGTGACAAATTTTTGCGTACACTGCGAGATGTATGCCAGCGTGTGCGACTGTGCGTGAGTAGGCCTAACGCGGAAGTGACTCCAACCATGCCAACGCACTCGTGATTGGTTAGCATTGTATCCAAGGTCGTGCGTTCGCATTGTAGTTTGAAAAAAAAAAAAAAAAATATACGATCGCGGTTGGATTGAGTGCAGCTGTTGAAAGCTGCGTTCATTCAATTGGAATTCTTACTATAAATGTATGTAAACTCGATCTGAAGATAGTGACGTCACACTCATTCCCATCTGGCAGGCCCTTATGTAGACTATGCCATAGTCGAATTTTATTAAAAATAATTATGTTATTATTAGTCATGATGAACCCATTTCGTTGAACTCAAAATTATACTGATGTTTATTAAAATTAAAGTATTCAATAGTAAAATGGTCATAAAGAGTTAAAAATATCAGATAATTAGTGACAATAAAAGTAACTGAATGCAACATTATCTTGCATAATTATAATGGCTCACTTTAATACTGAACAATTCTGATTTTGGAATCTGCCAGTTTATTGATAGCGAACCCTGAAAATCCGACTATGGACTTTGAATTTTAAGCAGAACTTTACCCCGGGACTTTGCGCTCTAAAAACACACAGTCAAGCATACTTGTTTATCAGTCCATTAACCACAAGTACTAAGCATGGTATAGTACAAGACGCGCTAGATGTTTGATGAGAGATTAACTTTCGCGTCAACAAAAAAGCGCCGCAAATACCACAGATAGTTGTGTATGCGGTGAAGTTAATGGTAATGGCATGGCCCGGTAGATTTAAACAATAGCGAGATATGGCCGACCAATCACAAGGCAGATCCATTTAAAGATGCATTACATCATGGCCAATTTTAGTTAGGCCAGAAATTGGCCTAACTCTCCATAGAGTCCCGTGTTAAAAATCTTAACCGCAAGGCAAAGTCAGTAGTCCACTTGGGAAGTTAACAAACAGAGGGAGTGCGGTGACTGAAAAGATCAGATACAGATGTGAAAATCTATCAGTTGCAAACAAATCATAAATCAGAGTTTTATGCTTAAATGTAATGACCAGAGTATGCAAAATGGTCAAGTGGACTACGGAGAAGTCTAGCCCTTATGCAGGATTTTTTTTGGAGGGGTGCTGATTTTGAAAGAGTGGACCTTTTTTTCCAAGTGGTGGGGGCAATTGTATGAAAATTGTAGACTTTGGGCCTTTTTTGACCAAAAAAAAGTCAAACAACTGTTTTTTTTGCTCGCTACGCCCACATATTATATATTTTGAGACATTTTTGATACTTTTGCAAATATGGGTGGGGGCAGTGGGGCCACATTCCCCCTGCGTACCTGCCTCATGAATTGCATACATGTAGTTGTACAATCATGCAAGTCCATAATTCTCCATGTACAATGTATTTGACTGTATTGACTGTGTTTTATTTTTCTGTTCTTCTTGTAGGTGATCCAACAGAAATGATGGTTACCTGGAGTACATTCAATGATACCAAGGAGTCCACAGTACAGTATGGTGCGGATATATATGACATGGCCATGAAAGCTACAGGAAGCAGGACCAAGTTTGTTGATGGAGGATCAGAGCACCACACACAATATATCCATAGAGTTAAACTCAGTAATCTCACAACGGGAAAGATGTACTGTAAGTATACACTGCACATACTGCACATGGGCTCCTTTGCCTTTTAATAGGGTGCATGATACCTATTTACCAGTGCACACTGTACTGTCTGTACAGCCTACCCCATCCAGGTTGCTGCTTGCTGTTGCAGCCACAATACTTCATCAGCTCCACTGAATGAGCGTTTCTCCAGCCAAGCCGGGGAAAGCTGCACACTGGTATATAGGTATGGACCTCAGGGTAAGTCACATACAAATAGAGAGCTCCCTCCTCTGAAGCTCTCAACAGGAATTCAGGGTCCATGTCTTTATTTGCTGATGGAATTTTTTACAGGAGGGCATAAGTTTGTGTCTAAACTTGCAGTTACATTTAATGTCAAGGTGGCCCATATGCACCATTATAGCACAACACCACACACAGTATATTAAAAGAGTGATACTCACTATCTCATAACTGGGAAAAACTCACTAATCTCTTAACTGGAAATATATACTGTAAGTACAATCAGGCCAGTATGCAGGGTCCACTTTTTGCTATTTTGTCAATAAAAGGGACCAAAAGTGGGATAAAATAGATGCAAGCTCCACAAAAGAGACGCACCCTCACACTGTGTAAATGTACTTGAAGCACACGCATTTCTCCACAAGTCCTGACATATAAGGTATAAGGCACCAGAGCCAAATTTGTTTGTTCTTTGGATCGACCATCGATGCTACTTTGATTAGAGGTTACATGTACGCACCGGTTATTTGGAGGGCATTGTGAAAAATCTAAACATTTTGCCTTTGGAACCGAGGAATATCCTGCGCCCGAGGGATATTCCGAGGTCCAAAGGCAAAATGTTTAGATTTTTCACAATGCCCGACATATTACCGATGCAAAGTTATTAACCTCATTCATAACCGTCACTTTCATCTCTTCACTTTACAAAATATCACACAATTTTGATCAAAAATAAACAATTTATACGTTTTGCCTTTTCAAAAATGGATCATGCTTAAACAAAACGACCAATAACAGAAGTGTTTATCACAATCGGTGCAAATTTGCAAAATATGGTAGCGCGCAATCCAGCGCTCTCGCAATTTGTTCGACGCACAACACAGCACGCGCGGTTACTAATATTTACGCCGACGGCGCGGAGGTCCACTGTTGTTTATTAGTGACCGCGTTTAGCGTTTGCATTTTGCCAAATAAATATGTATCGCGTATATTAATGAGTTTATGAATGCCAGTTATATTTTGAACTATCAACTAATTAAGGGATGGGGTATGAACGTTTGGACAGTATTTATTGTGGGACATGAGAGCACATGAGACATTTTATGGCAAATGATTAAAAATTGATATTTTTGATATTTAACAGTACTCTAAGTAAACTTTATAAATCTGATGATTTATACTTAAAGTGTATGTAGGTGGATGAAAAGCCGACGAGCAATTGAAAATTTTGACCTTTCGTATTGAAGATATGGATTTTTTTTCCCCAAAACACACAAAAAAATTAGGTCTTTTGGGGAAAAAATCCATATCTTCAATATGATAGGTCAAAATTTTCAATTGATCGTCGCTTTTCCTCCCAGCTACATACACTTTAAGAATATATCATTAGATTTATAAAATTTACTTCGAGGATTGTTATATATCAAAAATGTGAAAAATATCAAATTTTAATAATTTGTCATAAAATTTGTATTATATCGTGAATTTCAAAAATGAAAATTATTTGATATCAGAAAGACATTCTTCAGTATTCAGAATGCAATTCGATATCTGATGTGCTCTCATGTCACACAAAAAATACTGTCGAAATGCTCAAAACGCTCATTCCAGATCCCTTAGGAAGAATTAATGGTAAAATTATTGTATTGGACAATGCAACAATCAACAATTTGATATTTCATAAATAATAAGGATTGACCAATTAAGCATCGATGCTCAATCGAACTATAGTAAATTGGTTCTGCTAAGTCAGCAGAATAACATGATGTAATGTTGAAAATCTCTCAAAACTGTTTCAAAATTATCTCTTATTCTTTTCTTATGGCTGACTTATGGAAATTGCACTTTTCCCCTTGCAGTATATCGCTGTGGTAGTTCCTACGGCTGGAGTTCCATATTCAAGTTCCGAGCACTACCAGATGATGCCCAAGCTGCTAAAAATGGTGTGAGATTTGCAGTATACGGAGACATGGGAAATGACAATGCACAGTCACTGGGTAGACTACAGGTAGAAGCCCAAGATGGGCTCTATGATGCTATATTACATGTTGGTAAGTATTTATGTAATCCAGGCATATATGCAGATGATGTGGAGCTGCCTCCCCCTCAAATGTGCAAAAGTATTTAAAAAGTCCCAAAAAATCCCTATTTGTGATCAAAAAGTGAGCCAAAAATATCAGGCTCTTTATGTTTTTATGCTCTTCATGAACATGCCAAGAGCTTGCCATGAACATGCCAAGAACATGCCCTATTTTCGCTAGCAACGGTCATGAATTTTCGTGAATTTGGGAAATTTTGATGGGTTGTTCATGCTCACACATGAATATTCATGCCCTTGCATGCTTTTATTTTGTCATGCGTTTATAGTCAGAGCCTTGACATGTTCAGGGCATATTCATGGGTAACTCATGGGCATAAATTGTGGTCAATGTCAAATTCTCTCTACTTTCATGCCCATAAATTCCTTATTCATGGGTAACTCATGGCATGAATCATGGTCAGTGTCAAATTTTCTCAACTTCCATGCCCATTAATTCTTTATTCAAGGGCGTCAATTACAATTTTAATGGGTTCAAAATTAACTACCCATGAATCCTTGGTAGAGGATTTTCATGCCATATACAAAACAAAAGAATCAGAACGTCATGCCATGTTCATGGCATGAACGATTTGCATAGCAACCAGGTGCATGGTGAAATGATGCGGAGATAAATTTTGTTTGACCTTGAGTGACACATAATTGATTGATTGATTTTATTTGGTTTCATATAAAACAGCATTATAAAAATACAAAATACATAAATATTATATTATTGCAAGTTAAAAAAATACATTACATATGACGCTTGACAAAATAAGGAATAAAAAGATATATAATGTGAAGATAAAAATACACTTGGAACCAGGATAACCAGAGCCAGTGTTTCAGGCTTATATGGGGTCCTTAATAGAAAGATTTTGGCAAAAAAGGCAGAGTATAAACAACAAAAGAAGAAAGAAAACACAAATTGGACAACAGACCCTACTGGAAATTAGCTGTTACTGAGATGTTTTCTCATTGCACCCTTGAATTGATCAAGATTGGGGATGTTTTGATATCATTTGTAGTATTTTCTAGTATTGTAATTGTGAATTTCAGTCGTTTTAGTAAAAAACTGGCACAGGTAGGGGCAATTGACTCATAATAAATTTTATGAACATGACATAATTTTAAAAATTTTACTCAACACTCTACATTAAAAAAAGTTCAGACTGTCAAGTCCAGTTTGACCAATATGTGACCGGGGTTCTAGGTTTAAAATATAGCGCACCATTTTCTTTTGAGTGATTTCAAGTTTGTTTTTGAGCCATTGACTCCGTCCGGATACCATGAAGAAGACGAATAATCAAACTGGCATTGAATTAAAGCTGAACACAGAACACTGGAATTTTGAATAATATTGTTTGCAATTGCTTCCCCAGAAACAGATTGGTCAATGTTAATACCCAGATATTGCACAGACTCCTGGCCTTTGATAATCTGGCCAGACCATTCAACAGACAAATTTTCAACATTTTTTTATTTTCCTTTCAGAACCAAAGATAAAACATTCAGTCTTGCCGATATGTAAAGACAGTTTGTTGTCTAGCAGCCAATTGCTGCAAGACTCAAGAACTTGGCCTAATTTTTGTGATATGACACTAGGATCTTTATGAGAAAATAGGATTGGACTTTCGTCTGCATACAACATCAATTTACAGTCTGGGTCTATACTAATGATCATATCATTTATGTAACATAAAAATAAGAGTGGCCTCAGTATGTTACCCTGGGGCACACCGCATATTAAGAGATTGAGAATCAGCATTGTTAATTTGAGCTATTTGCTGCCTATTTGATAGATATGAATGAAACCAGTCAACAGATTCAACTCTCTCATTGCATTTAATTTCTCACATAAGATTTGATGGTTGACCAGGTCAAAAGCTTTTTAGAGATCAATCATGATCATGCCTGTATATAAACCTTGGGAAGATTGAGTTTTGATATGGTCCATCAAATGAATGAGACAAGATCTGTTGAAAAGCCCATGTGCTTTTATTTGGGTTGAGATTGAGCAGCTCCCTTTTAATAAATTCTTCACCAAAACACACCAAAATGAGCCGCCAGATATGTCATGATAAAAATTCTGAAAACTGCAGAGGTGGTAGTGTACAGATTCTTTGGAGAAGGCAGTTTCTCAACTCAACTAAGGTGGAAGCAACCCTGGTGAAGAATTCATTAAAAGAATTGGATATTTTGTGGGGATCATAGCATATAACACCATCAATATCTAAAACAACTTGTAATCATAATGTGTAATACCCTGATCCAACCAGGCCAATGAAGCCTGAGAGGTGCTCACATAATGTGACCATCCACCATACATGGAGTGGCTGTAATGTCAGCAGAACTTGTTCTGAGATATGGCCCATTAATTGAAAATATTTAAAAAAAAAAAACAGAAAACAAAGGATTTTTCTAATCTTTTACTGATAGTTTACTACCTTACAAACAAGCAACAGGGACAAGTAATATATCATTGCAAAGCTTATTTTGAGGAAAATTTGCCTGTCCAATATCTCAAGAAGTAAAAAAGCTGACATTATACTCAGTCGATTTGTGATGGTCGTTCACATCTAAAAGTTGTAAGCATGAGTGTGAACCAAAACACACTATGGGTACCATCAAAACCTTATGTTGATGACAGATATCCATCAACAACTTGTGTGTGTGGGGGTGTGTGTGTGACATAGTGAGGGATTACACAGTACAATGACTTCCGCATGCGCTCATCCTCTGCACTGGTTGCACCTTTCCCATATGCTAAATGTGAACGATTTTTAGAGTCATCGGTAGGCAAAGGGCGACCTATACATGTCTCATTCTTAGGTACTTTGTCCTGAAGAAGTTAAAGCTAATCCTGGTGAAAGCTTGACAGTTCTAAACTTATCTGACAGCGAACTCACAAAAAAGCTTACAAATTGTTATGAACTCCTGTTGTAAAAGACAATCCCACAATTTAATCATGACATTGTATTTTTCTGCCTGTGTTTATTTTACAGGTGATTTTGCATATGACTTCTTTCGAGCCAATGCCAGTGTAGGGGATGAGTTTATGAGACAGATTCAATCAGCAGCAGCTTATCTACCATATATGACATGCCCTGGAAACCATGAAGAGGCATAGTAAGTCCCAGTTGACATCCATGCACTCTATGGAAGACATTACCTTAATCTCCCAAACAGGGTGTGTGAATTTCAAATGGGGTTACCTGAATGGGTGACTCAAATTAAAATCTACACTCCCTGTGTCAGAGAATAAGGTCATGTCTTCCATAGGGTGTGTGGATTTCAACTGGAATAGCCCATTGTGGTACTTTGTTTCACCTCAAGGTTGATATAGTGACACACTGTGGAATCTTGACATTGAAAATCAACAGTGAAATTTATACGAGAGTCATTCAAAAAGTTCTACCCTTTAGGGTCATAACTTTGGTTCTGTTAAAGGTAGCTACTTGAAAAGTTGCATACATATAGCTTGTAATGTCCCCTACAGGTGGTGAAAACAGATATGGTACACCGGAAACGGTGACGCATCTTTGGATATTGCACTTCAAAACATGCGTGCAGCCAATGTACGAACTTCCCCCTTTATGCAAAAAAATCATATTAGTAACATTATAAATTTTGAATGAATATACACCTTACAGTCCAAAACATCACCTGTGACTGAAAAAGTAAAATTTTGATGGACAGAAATTACCCAGAATTCCACTTTTTGGAGGGATATCTTGTAACATCTCAGGTAATGATAATCAGCATAGTGTCCATTCGTACAGCGTGACCTTTCTAGCTGCGCTTTTAGATAAAATACAAAAGTTAAAGCTACTATAACACATTTTTCAGTCAAAAAAGTAAATTTAATTCCCTTTGTGATCTATTGTGGTATTTTATTCCAAAGCAAGTTTATATAATGCCACCATTTTACACCATGTTTTATTAAAGTCAATATCTTCATAAACTGTGTTTGTGGTCATTTATACTAATTTTATTACACTGGCTATTTGTTCTATTAGTTTTGTGCATATTAAATGTCCATATAATTTTATGATTATTCTTGTGTTTTATACAGTTTTTACTGTATAACATGACCAAATGGAATAATTATGGGATCTTTAACACACTGTACTTGAGACGCCTTTGTAAATATTGTACATTTGTGACCCCTCGGCACAACTGAGCCCGGAAGTCGCCAATCATCATTTTTGAGATATTCAACCAAAATATTTTGCTTGAAATTAGCTTTAAAATGATGTATATCATGTCTATAGTACTTACTTGACATTTAAGTAGTGAAAAATCAATAAAACAGTCAATAAATCCTTTGTTTCCTATTGTTTATTGTTAAGTTCGATGGAGCATATCTCAATAGTGGCACTGGCGACATCCGGGCTCAGTTGTGCCGAGGGGTCACATTTTTGACCGTTTCCGGAGAACCATATCTTACTGTGGTTTTCAGGTCACCAACAAAAATCTGAAAATGGTCTTGACATGACTTTTTCACCACCTGTAGGTGACATCACGAGCTATATGTATGCTCATTTTCAAGTAGCTACCTTTAACAAAACAAAAGTTATGACCCAACAGGTAGAACTTTTTGAATGACCCTCGTATTCCAACTGAAAATATGCTGAAAACAATCTCTGTGTAAAAAGTTGCACTGAAACAAACTGACTAGTGTGGTAAAAATGTATAGGTGTGATTCTGTACACAGGACTGATGGTTTAATGTCCCCACTGAAGGACAAAGTGCTCTCAGGGTTCATTTGCCAAATTCTAAATGGTCCACAGATAAGAGTGGAAGTCTGAATTAAAATCTACAGATTGAGTCTCCCAAGTCAATACCCAGCAAGTCACCACCGCTGGGGATTGAACCGGGGACATCATGCATCAAAGGCAATAACCATTATTAAGCCAAGCTCTCCCATTTTTTTCAACATCTCTCATTCTTAATAATTACAGCAACTTCACCAATTACAAGAATCGCTTCACTATGCCTAAGTATGAAGACGTACAAAACCTTTGGTATAGGTAAGTGTATGCTGGTCTTCTATATGACAAGATTTGGTTTTATGTGACCATATGTGACACTACCCCTGTGGAAGATTTTGGATATATCTTTCACAGAGGGAGTATAAATTTCAAATGGAACAAACACATTAGGCAGCTCTCTGAGAAAGATTCAACCTGAATCGTCCATTGAGGGAGATGAGTTACAAATGGAGCTGTTAATATGTTCATTCCATTTGAAATTCATACTCCTCCTGTGGAATATAATTTCCAAAATCTTCCACAGGGGTAGTGTGGATTTTAAATGGAATAACCCATTGTATGTCAGCTAGTGTTTAGATATGGTCCATTGAATCTCTGAAAAAACAAAGAATTTCCAAGACCATTTACTGATTTTTAACAACCTTGCAAACAAGCTTCAAGGACATGTAAAATATATGAATGTAAAGTTTATTTTGATAAAAAGTTACCTGTCTCAATAGGTTATAATGCCAAAATTACTGGCCATTCGTGGTGTTCGGGCACATCTGATATAGAGAAGAGGAATCAGCAGTCTATCAACAATTTGCAATTTAGATTTTTGTTCATTATTCATTCACACTTTAAAAATGTTAAAGTATGATCCAAACACCATTGAGACATTAGCCTTTTTGAAATATGGCGAGCACAGAAGGAGAGGGCATACTTTGATTTGGGTAATCTTTTGTCAGCTGAGAAGCATACTAAAGATTACCCAAACCAAAGTACGCTCTCTCCTTTTGTGCAGCTATACATCAAAAAGGCTAATGGGAGTTTTTTGAAGAAAAAACAACTTCGCCCACTAGTCACTAGACGGAATAAAAATCGCCCCACTGAAGAGTAAAAAAAACAATTTTGCCCCATGCACCCAACTCTGTATAAAGGTATACATAAAAAAGAAGCAAACGGTGTGTCCATGAAATAGGTCTTCTGTCTGGTTACAAAGATATGAGTGATTCTTTGAAAGAGTAAAACCTAAAATGTGAAAATATGGTCTGGTAGCATTGGGGTTAACTAAAAAGGCAAAAAACATTGGAAATTGTGATGTCACAAGTCAACTTACACTAGGATCCACAACATACATGCTCATCTATCAGGGCACAGTTCTTTAACCCCAATACGTTTGCACATTCATTGAATGACCTTGGAAAGTTTGGGTACAAAAACTCATGTACTCTGCAACTTGAGGTCAAATGTTGCACTATGAGTGTTTAATTGAGGTTATTGAACTAAGCCATTGGGATAAGGCCATTGTGGTCAATAGTTTCATCTATATCAAAAGGTTTATTTTTTCTTATTATCTGCCCATGCAGTTGGAACATTGGACCAGCCCATATCATAGCATTCTCAACCGAAGTGAATTTTTTCTTGCAATATGGATTTGCCCCCTTGAAACATCAGATGGAGTGGTTGTATGCAGACTTAGCTGTAAGTAAACAACTTGATCTGAATTTATACTCCATCGCTGAGCGATAGCGATAGGTTTGTAGCCAATGAGGTGGAGGCTTTTTTTTTGTTGCGTTGGGAAAAGCGTGCTACCTCATTGGTCAAATACCAATCGCTCGTCGCAGTTTACTGTTACAAATCTTTGTCCATGTCTGTCCATGCTTGTCCGGAAAGGAGATTTGTCCAGGCCTGACCAGTATTGTCCAGACATGTCAAGTTAAATTCTTCTTGCAATATGAACTAGCCCCTATGAAACACCAGGTCGATCTGTTCATGTTATATTTTGTGTAAGGAAATCTAAGCTAATCGTAACCCTAACCCTAAGATTAAATGCTGTGTATAATTACATGAAGGAGTATAATGATTACATGGTGGTGTGGTTGCAAGTGGATGCAAGCAGACTCATAGTTGTTTGATGTGATCATATTAATATTTATTTACTAACAAAACATATAATTTTCAAATGGGTTTTTTGTCCAGAAATGTACAGACATCAGAAATCAAAACAGATTTGTCCAGGCCTGACCAGAATTTTCCAGACATGTCAAGTTAAATTCTTCTTGCAATATGGACTAGCCCCTATGAAACACCAGGTTGATCCTGCATGTTATATTTTGTGTAAGAAAATCTAAGCTAATCGTAACCCTAACCCTAAGACTAAATGCTGTGTATAATTACATGAAGGAGTGGTTTGATGTGATCATGTATTAATTTTTTTAACAAAACATATAATTTTCAATTCTTAATTTTTAGCTATATTAAACATAGAATTTCCTTTCTTTATCAAGTTTTTCATATTTTTCTGTCTTTTTGTGGTAATTTGCATTTTATAAATTGTATATTTGTGTGTAAAATAACATCATACAAGTGTCTACCCCTTGAAAAGATGCAAACAGGATTGAAGATAAATAGTGTCATTGCTCAAAAATGAATACAGTTCTACATGCCATCAAACAACTGTGGAATGTAAGAAAATACACTCTACTATTATGAAGTTTTTGAAATTTTTTGTCCAGGTATGTCTAGAAAGAGGATTATCTTGTGGGTTTTAGTGTCCAGAAATCAGTGCATCCAAAATCAGAGCAAAGTCCAGGTCTGACCAGAATTATCCAGACATGTCAAGTTCATTTCTATTACAATATATCCATGTTTTGTACCTAATTCACAGGAGGCTACCAAACCAGAGAATCTTGCCAAGCATCCATGGATTATCACGATGGGGCATAGGCCAATGTACTGTACTACTGATGATAATGATGATTGCACTAAGGATGAATATTTTGGAATTGTAAGTAGTATTTATAAATTCTTAATAAGGACTTCAGTTGTGTACTGTAACTGTACGACTGCCATCTTCTCTTTACCTCTTTCCACCCATGTGTGTGATATTGGCATACACTGTATATATATATATAGTCTGTCAACTCAGAAGTACAAAGTAAATCTGTTGCATCAGGGGTTGATGCTTTGCGTCACACGCACTGCGTGTTAAACACATGACGCATAAAGATTGTGGTGCGCTCGGCAAGTACAAATGGCGCAGCAGTTGGAGCACCAAAAAGGCATTTACACAAGCATTGCACTGAAATAATTATTCTCATACCTCCAGTTTCCAAGGTCCGCTTTGTACTTCTGAGTTGACGGACTATAGTGCTTGCTGGAGGAGTACATGAAGTCTGGCCCAAACCAAAATGACAAAGAGAGCATGTGAGCATTGCTCCAACACAACCTTTATATCTTGATGTTAAATGCAGACTTCACATGGAGGGTATTTGGGTGCACAGGGTTTTGATACAAAATATTAGCTGTGTACAGGTGTATGGTTGAAATATAATCACAAAGTAATGTTAATGATGTAGCATTGTGGGCTGCCTAAGTGTTGGTAAAAAAAAGGAAAAGCAAAAACAACTATCAAATGATTGTTGATAGTAAAAAAATATGTTTAGTTTACATGGAAGAAGTTGAATTTGTTTTATTAAATTTGGTTTCAAAGCAAATAATACCAAACATGTTATAAACCTACTGTTAAAAATGTATCAAACTACAAAGGTTTTTAAAAGCTGGGTTTTGAAAAGATTCATGTGGTCTGCCATAGGCACTCCTGTGTTATTTTGCCTGGCTTGAAACAAGCATATGACATCATAGGTCAACTCATCTATGTGATGTTTGAAAGTATGAGGAGTAATGAAAAGAGTGCCAATTGAAAGTTGTCATTCAAGTTAATGATAATAAGGAGACTTTCAATGATGGATCAATCATAACCATCTTATATGTGCATAAAGCACCATCAGGCTGCGACCACATAGAAGTATACTGTATACGGTATTCGCTATATGAAATATGCTCATTCGATCAGGCTTAGTTCACATAGTATACTCCTATGTGAAGTCAGCCTGATCGAATGAGCGTATATCGTATAGCGAATACCGTATACTTCTATGTGATCGCAGCCTTATGCATTAAAATCAAAGTTAATATTGCAGTAATCAAGAACATTCTTGATTTTTCAATTACAGACCAGAGTTGCCTTTGAAGACTTATTCTACAAATATGGTAAGTGTATGTGTATGGTGTGGGGGTGTTGGTAAACAGCGGGAACCTATGCGACACACATTATGAGAAATCTCTGTACAACAGTGGATATCCATGGCTCCTAGACCCGCAGGGAGGGCGCTCTTGTATTTCAAGTTGTATATCAGCCACATACTAGGACTTTCAAAAAGAGCCCAAAGCAAATACTTTTCATAAGTGTAAAAATGGACCAAAACAAGTACTACGCCATTGTTTTCCTACCTGAAGGAAATATTTGATTGTTATGAGTCACGATGAACACACCTAAAACCGGCGGTAGCAATCAGTTGATTGAAGAAATAGCACAGTGAGTGCTAATTACAAGACAAATGAAACATTTCCATAACCATACAACTTGATTAATTTTGTTGAAACAATTTTTTTTTTGTGCAGGCGTTGATTTAGAAATTTGGGCTCATGAACACAGCTATGAAAGATTCTGGCCATTGTATGACTTTAAGGTAAGCATGTCAGAATTACTTTCAATTCCAGAAAAATACACCACTAACATTTGGGGATTGAAAATTTGTATCGCAAATAACACATTACTTAATCTTAATAACTGCCAAATATAGTAACATTTTGGCGAATGCTTGGAAATACAAGAGTCATTCAAAAAGTTCTACCTCCATTATCACATCTCTGTTATCTTATGTGTCAGGATATTGAAATTACTCATGATTATACTCTTAACTCTCGGCTACAAAATAAAAGTTATTTGATGAAAATTTGGTACGTTGGAAATGGTTAAAAACCGAAGCCAACAGTTTAGTAAGCATCATAGCGTAGCTTTGGATAATCTCAATAAAAATGTTTTTAAGATGTGGTTGTCCAAATGCTTACTCAGGATAAATATTTGGTTCATATTTGAGGTCCCTATATGCCTTGGGATTTCAAAACAAAATAAAACATGTTTTATATGAGGAGAAAACATCAAAGGGTTCAACAGACACACAAATGTTTGTCAAAGTTGCCAGATTTCAACTAGGTCACTTTTAAGGGTAATTCGTAATTACGTCCTATTTAAAGCAATTATGGATGCATCTTGACGTGGAAATAAGATGAACAATTTGTTAATAATATTGCATGTACAAAATACACAGTATGTATATACACTGTGTCGGACAAAAGTCTTTAAACATGGCAAAGTTTCGAAGTGAGCAAAAACATCTTAAATCCAGCGATGCTGACATGGTGATTATTTTATAGGCCTATTGGTCTAATGGCACGCATCCGACACTTTACGGAAAACAACTTTAATCACCTATGTTATTGGATTTGTTTTAGAACCTTGTAAATAATTTTATTCCATAATTGTTTGCTTCTGATTTCTTGTACAGGTTTACAATGGTAGTGTGGATGCACCGTACACAAATCCAAAAGCACCTGCCCATATAGTCACTGGATCTGCAGTAAGTCAAAAAAAACCTGTTTGTTTTACTGTACAAATGAATACCGACCCTAATTTTATATAACTACAGGGTGTCCCAGAAAAAATTACCGGGCGAATAAATTTGGACGTAAGTTGAGAAATAGACATTAGAATCCAAATATCTAAAAATCAACGTGTACCCCATCTTATTCTGCATCTTATGCGCTAATTTTAGAAATGAGGGATTACATAACGCATGCGTCAATTCACTTCATTCCAAGTTTGAAAGAAAGATCATTGCGCACTATAGTGGTTAACTGCCAATGGGCTTCATATTTTGTTCGGTGAAATCCTTTTCGTTCTTTTTAAACAATCTGTATTCAAATTTGAAAACCTGCACGATAATAAAATTGCATAAAAATAAGCTTGCATGTAAGATGATGCTCGGTACTTGTAAATATCTTTTTTCGTTAATGTTAATATAAATGTTACATAAAGAATTATTGCACAAACTTTAGGAAGCGGTGAGCGAGTATGAAAAAGAAATGCCTGTTGATCAACTTTGGAATGAACTGCATTGATGCGCGCATTATGTAATCGTTAATTTCTTTGCAACCTGTCGACCGAATCAAATAAAATTTTAGTATGTGATGCACAATAAAATAGGCTATGCACTACATTTTAAATTTTCTTATTCTGATGTCTATTTCTCGACTTACGTTCAATTTCATTCACTTGGTAATTTTTCTGGGACATGACACAGTGTCATGATATATGTGAGTCTTATTTTTTTCCCGGGATTTTTTCCTCCTATTGTAAGCCAAACAAACGTTAATTGCTCGCTATTTAAATTCAGCTAATTGAGTTTATCACTCGCTATTCGAATAATTGCCGCTTTTTATCAGATTCACAGCTGTAGTAATCGGTGGCACATTTGTATGATAAATCAAATGTTCTGCACAGTAAACTACAGTTGCCTTGTATGTCAAATGGGAACTGTTAATTGGCATGTGTCTCCAGGGGATGTTAGGGGATTTGTGTTTGGGCATTCACAATCAGGATTCTGACCTATTGGGTAGTCTTAACCCTGGGAATTGTGGACATTTCTGGGCCTCATAACTTTAAAATTGTTGGTCTATAGTGTATAAAGTATAAAGTATTATCTAGAATAGCAACGACATTTTTATTAATTTTTGAAAACTAGATATAAATATCTAAGACCTTATGTTGGTTTTTTTTATTTTACTTTTTCTTTAAAAAGGTTTTTTTGTTACAGTGCCCAAAAAGTTTGGGCAAAAAGATGGTTTGGGGGGTTTTCACCAAAACTATCCTTTATTGCCCAAATTTGACCTCACAGATTAATTCATCAAGTCTTTGCCATTCTAAATATATATGTGACACGATCTGGTCCATGGGGGCCAAAGGAGGCATTTTTGAAAATTGAGTTACTGTATTTATTACATTATACATACAATAGGCTATCATTTACTGAAAACGCCAAAAGGTCTAGCATTCTTGGTTCTAAAGTAATGATGTCTATTTTCTTACGTATTTTATTGTTTTTTACACCATATTTTTACCTTTATCTCAGTTTCAAAGTTGCTACCTTTGGCCCCCATGGACCAGATCGTGTCACATATACATGTACTTTACAGCACTTTATATACTTTAGATATCATCAATAATTTAGCAGTCATGTGGTCCCAAAAGTTTCCATGATTCCAGTGTTAAGACCATCCTTTTACATTTTTGATTGTTAACTAGCCTGACCAGAGTATACTATATACTATGTTATGCAGGGTTGCAGAGAAAGAACAGATAAATTTGGGCCCAATAAACCATATGTGGCTTTTACATCCACTGACTACGGTTACACAAGGATGACTATTGTGAATTCTACACACATAAATATGGAGCAGGTTTCTGATGATAAGGTAAGAAAGAAATAATTTGATTGGTTACAAAAGGGGCTATATCATACTTTGAGCCAATCGGATATATTGTAAGAATAGCCAGTAGGGCTGAAGGGAAATAAGCTTTAAATTGATCAGAAATCTAAAAGCTCATTTTTTATTGGCTACTCAGATAATTATATCATTTAACTAACCAATCGGGGGCACTATAAGAAAGGTAGTACTACATGCTGGGGGTTCATTTTGAGCAGGTTTCTGACGTTATAAGGTATTTTAACATATTCTTACTTTTTTAACCTCTGTTCTTCCAAATTCATTTTCTGGACCTTTCTCTCCCTCTTCTTGTTTAGATTAGTGTAAGATATTACGTTCATATTTCTCCTTTGTGAGTTGTGAGTTCAAATCCTGGTCAAATGAATTGTCCAGAGAAATTTGTACTGGGAGCCTGTCTGCAGGCCGGCTTTGTTACCCCCCCCCACCTACAATTTTGTCTGGTACACTGGTTCAGTACAGGCTGAGCCAGGTCAATTTCAGCACACTGATCATCACCCTTTAGGCTTATTGGTATATATGCCCATTCGTTTATTACAGTGATCAGGGTCAAGAGTCTCTCATTGAAATGTAACATATGCAGGATGATCTTTATTGTAGTTTGTGTTGAAAGTATAGCCTGGTCACTCTATCTAAAAAGAATAGGCCAAAACCATGGATTGCTCACTAATCAGTGGCACCCGACCCCCCCCTCGCCATGGCCGTCGGTTAATGTTAGGCTGTCAGTAGACGAAAGGCGTTGGTAGGGGGAAAAAATGGGTTAACAATAGACTATTTTTGACCCAGGGTGACATAAAAAAGGGGGAGAATTGTAAAAAAATGATGAAAAATTGTGAATTAAATTGCATTATACAGTTATTAGGTACCATCTATTACCCTTTTAATTTTATTTTGCTTTTCACTTTTTCAAACCACTGTCACTAATTGATTATTGCCTCTTTTCGCCAGATTCACAGCTTGAGTAATCTCTGGCACATTGTTATGATAAATCAATTTTAAGTCAAATGTGGTAATTAGTAAGTGCCTCCAGGGGCATGCTTGGGGATCATCCTCTATTGATAAGGCAAAGATTAATGTCTGTTTAGCTAGCATGATCAAACTATACTAATCTTGCACTCAGTGTGCACAAGCATATGCATGGAAATGCATCTTACATGTATGTCAGTGTAAAGACTAACAGTTTGTCATCCTTTCCGTTGTTTAAAATACAGGGTGGTAAAGTAATTGACAAATTCACAATCATCAAAAACACCCATGGACCAGATGCATGGTTATAGGCATCAGCAGACTAGAGTTTGGCAATTCCGTCTATGTGTGCCAGGAACCGAATTGGGCTGTTCCAGTTGAAACCCATACACCTCTATGGACGGTATTACCTTGATCTCCCACACAGGAGGTGTAGATTTCAAATGCAGTCATCTATTTAGGTAACCCTTACCCTATCTGAAATGCATACTCCCTGTTTGTAAGATATAAAATATATTTTAAATTTTACCAAAAAACCCATTTCAATTTGTTTGGTTCAAACAACTTAATTATATCATTCTAAATCTAAACTGAAATATGTGTGTGTACCTACAGTATATCTGCTCCCTATTCTAAAAAAAAATTCAGCACTATGTTGTTAGAATTACAAAAATATTTTCATGTTTTGCCAAATGAAACATAGCTAATTCCTAATCATTATAGTTAGTTCTAACTGTCAATAAAAATCAATTTTAATATGTTTTTCAATTTGAGGGAAAGTGCATGGGCCAAAAACATGCCATTTTGTGTGTTTTCTTACAAGTGTTGTCACAAATTTCGAAGACTTGGCACTCGTGAGTATAGGCTAAGAGTTAGCTTGCAATGTTAATTTTTTTTTTTATTCTTGATAATTGGTTATGAAAAAGTTTAGGATATGTATTTTCGAAAAAACATAGAATACATAACTTGAAATTAATCTTTGTACAAGTCTTTGGGCTTAATTGTCACAGCATACGAAAAACACCCTAAAAACGCATGTTTTGGCCCTTATTTCCCAAAATTAACCAAATAATTATTAAAATTTGACTTTCAATGGCAGTTAGAACTACAGGATTAGGATAGGATTGAATAGCTATGTTTCAATTGGCAAACCAGGATAATATTTTTTTAATCCAAAAAATTAGTGCTGTATTTTGCTGGAAAAGGGAGAAGTAGGGTTAAGTGGCAATACTATAATCTAATTATATTTTTCCACCTTTTGTAATTGTTCATAATAAAAACTTTGCCAAAAATAACAGTAATTTTTTATGAAAAAAATTATCTCAGATAATAGCATAGTGTAAATATTACTGGTCGTATAATTTAAAAACTTAAAAAAAAATATATATATGTGCTAAGGCACCAGAAACAAATTTGTTCGATCTTTGGATCGACCGTCGGTGCTGCTTCGATGCTAATTATTAATGATCTCTCAACTAATTAATCCAGAATTAACACTAAATTGATATTGGTCAATACCATTACAGGCACAAATTACTATTAAATTACAATTAACAATAGTAAATTAATTGATTTCATAAATTAAAAAGATCGACCAAGCATCGATGGTCGATCGAAAGATCGAACTAATTTGTTTCTATTGCCTATATAATTACCTTGTAATACTATAACCCGGTGGGCAAATCAGGAAAATTTACATCAATACAACGTCTGAATGTTGTATAATGGTTGTAAGATGGTTGTATATATAATATATATGCAAGTTATTTTGACATCTATTGGTTGGTACATGCAAATGTTAAACCAACCAAAATTTGCCCCGGTCGTGAAATAAAGTTATTTCAACGTTGAACCAACCAATTGACATCAAAATAACTTTTTTCCTGATGTTCTCACTTGGATCTAAAAGCTAGTATTATACTACATGTAGCTAGATGTTGGCGACCTTGGCTCAAAAGGTTAATATGGCATTGATCGTTCATGTTGTAATTTAGTACTTAATCAAATGTACTATATGTAGGATAAAATGGTAGTGACTATATGGCTGAAGTGAAATATCTTTTACCAGGGATTGTATATGAAGGGACTGGAAAATATGGCTTTCACTCATTGTACCCCCTCCCCTCTAACGTAAGTGATAAATATAGAAAATTCCAACCAGTATTCATCTAGGATACAGGGGCCGTTGCTATGGTGCATGGGGTTGTGGAGGGGTGCGACAAGGCTAGGATATTGATCATGTTTATGGAAGAAATGAACAATTAAAAAAAATGTTTTTCTTCATTATCTTTTTTGGCACGAAAAAAAAGGACTTGCAGGATTTTCAAATATTTTCAATGGTATCAAACACAAAAAGTTTACCAGAAAACGTTTAAATGTCGGATTATATAAAGGGTATATAAAGGGTAAAAAACGTTTTCATATTAAAAACATTTTTTGATAACCTGCTATAAACATGATAAATATTGTAGCATAATGTTCTTTAAAAAATCTTTTACAATAACATTTTGAAAACATTTTAGAAATAGTTTTGTAGTGTGTTTTCAACATAACGTTTTCATGACTTTTATATAAACCAGGGGGATGAGAGTGCTCAGGTTAACTGTCGGAACCTAGGTCACAATTTGAGAAGAGATGATATACCACTACGCCCATTTGCGAAAGTAAAAAAAAAACAACTCATGTGATAGGAAGATGATTATATATCATTATGCCTCATCAGTTACTTGGTATAACTGAATACTATAGAATAGTTCTTATACCATAAAATGTATTAAACATATTTTTTCATATTGATAAAATGTGACGGGAAATAAACTGACCTATGTCAATTCAGTTCGAAGAGATAATGTGTGAATCGTCACCTTTTTCAGGCGTAATTCCCAAATATCGAAGTTCCCTGATATAACCCAACATTTTAATGTTATTAAAACGTTTTTACCAAAACAAAAACACCAAAATATAACATGTTTAAAACGTTTTAAAAACGTTGTGTGTTTGCTGGACAGCTGCTTTAAAACTGATCTTACAATGACGCACACCGACATCGCCTGGTTAATAATTACATTGTACAGCAGAGACACTAAAATGAATACACGGGATAGATACATGTGAATGTGCTTTGATATCGTGGTAGCGGCCACTAAGCAAAACAAAGGTTCAGTTGTCTGTGTGGAAGGTCACATGGAAATAAGTGAACACGGAACAAGGGCACAAGCCACAAGGGAACAGCCTATGGATACGGGGCCTCACACACACAGAGGTCAATTACCAGGCTATTGTCAGTAGCCTTAGTCGGATGTCCCTCGGCTCATCATGCATCTCAAAACTGTCAAACAGGTCGGAACAAAATGGCCATGCGTGGCTGTGGATTCAACCTACCATGGCAATTTCTGCCATGAAGATATCGGGCCGATGACACTGACGTTGCAGGTTGCGAGTACTGCATTCCATTGTTTTGAAATCTTTTTGAAGAACCACTGTAAAATGTCAATTGTACTTCAAAAATTACTCAAATTTGAAAATGATATATTAAATCCTTAAAAAAAGATCAACTTTGACCGATGTTTTAACTACTTTTTTACAAACATAATCGGACTTTCTGACCCCCCTCCCCCCTTAACGAAAGGACTTTTGTTTATAGGGCTTCATCGAACTTCTGGTTTGTTCCCTAAGGAATGTATATTTATGAGTTATATAAAACAATTATTTAATGTTTTTATTTGTTCAATAGAGAGTCTTGTTGAATGGAACAGTCCATATTTCACTTCATGAAAATATTCTTATTGTACTCTTAAATGTTAAATATTTGTGTAATACTTTGCAACAATATTTTCATTTGCAACTGAAGCTTGGCTAGGACATTGATATAACAGCACACTCTCTCACATCACCACCTTTCAGATAGCAGTGACAATATCATTCCTTTTTATTAACATACAAGGAAAATTAACTGCATCAAAAATAAAGGGCAAACTCTTGAATTGGGGGAAAATTATGGTTAATCTATATTTCCCATATGTGTGGTTTTAGAGTTTCAAATGTATGTACATGTATGTTCATATCAACTAAAGCCAAAAAACATTTGTTTGATTGGTGTAAATCGACCCACCCTAAATATCCTGAATAAGCAAAAGGTCATTTAGATATATTGTGGCTGTCAACGTTTTGGTGTGAGATACTGACAATGGAATTATTGTTTACGCCAATCTTTTTAACTTCAAATAGTCATCAACTACTTTTTAAAGTTGTTTTAAAATAGAAAATATTCAGGATATCCTGTGTGATTCACTGAAAGCCGGAAAATTTTAGTAAAAGAATGCAGATTTTGAATATCTGTTATTAGGCTATTCAAGTTGAAATCCATGATACACCCTCTAGAAAAACTTGACCTTAATCTCCCACACCTGGTTTGCCTGAATTTAGACACAGGCTACACTCCCTGTGTGGGGTATTAAGGGTGGTCTTAATCCTGGAATTATAGAACATTTTGGGCCACATAACTGCTAAATTGTCAGTCTAAAGAATATAAAAATATACAAAGTGGCAAAGACTTGATGAATTCATATGTGAGGCCAAAATGCTAATTTTTGGAGAAAGTCCCCCAAAACTTTTTTTTGGGGGGGGGCAATTTTTCCGTCAACTTAACAAAAAAATTCTTGGGCCAAAAACAATATTTTTTTATTAATTTTTAAAAACTAGATAAAATTGTTTTTATTTTGACCAACTTTGATAATTAAAAATTTGCAAGAAAAATGGTAAAAAAATGCTCAATTTTCAAAACAAATCATAAAAAAGCCTGATTTTGGCCCAAATTTCAAATATTTATATACTTTAGACCAACAATTTTCCATAATTGCAGGGTTAAGACCACCCTTATGGTTATGTCTTCCTTAGGAGTGTATGGATTTCAACTGGATTAGTCCATTACTTTCATGCAGTGTGTTTTAACATACTGCATGAAAGACTGCTTAAAATGTTGAAAGACTGCTTAAAATGACTTAAAAGACTGCTTAAAATGTTGAAAGACTGCTTAAAATGACTTAAAAGACTGCTTAAAATGTTGAATGACTGCTTAAAAGCAAAAACAGTCATTCAACATTTATTGCGATTCTATCCATATGTATACAAAGCGTCTGTATGAGGGGATACAAGCTAATAAGCATGGCGTGACGTACATATGAAAGAAATTAAATAAATGATGAAATTTTCTTGCTATTTTTAGGTACATATCTTGAGGGGGATGGAGTTGAAACAATATGCATACTATATATGTATGGGAAAAGAGCAAGAAAGTCTTTCACAGTGTACACATCATTACAGGCTTACTGAGCACAAAAAGTATCTTAAAATATATCTAAACAAAGGCAATTTCTTAAGGACAATAAACATTAACGTATAAAATATAGTGGTTAATGGAGAGTTTTTGTGTTTGTATTTGTATACCTCATTTGACATGATGCAACTTTATTTTCCCAGCTTAAACCAATCAGAATGAAAAATCCGAACATTTATAAATGTAGTATGTGGACTTTTGCCCTAATTGTCTATTATTTCTACTTCAAATTACAATATTTTTTGTAACTTGGTCAGAAACAATGAAGAATGGGCTATTCCAGTTAAAATCCCCATTCCCCCTGTGGAAGATTTTGGAAATATATTCAACAGGAGGAGTATGTTTTTCAATTGTAATTGTGACACGATCTGGTCCATGGGGGCCAAAGGAGGCATTTTTGACAATTGAGTTACTATAATTATTACATTATACTTGCAATTGGCTTTCATTTACTGAAAACACCAAAGGCCTAGCATACTTGGTTATGAAATTTTTGATGTCTATTTTCTTATGTATTTTATTGTTTTACTCCTTATTTTTACCTATATCTTAGTTTCAAATTTGCCGCCTTTGGCCTCCATGGACCAGATCGTGTCACAATTGGTCAGGGTTAATCTTTTTGAAACCCATACTCCCCCTGTATTATGGCTTTACCTCTATCTTCCACAATTGGAGTGAGTATTTCAAATGGAAGTTACCCAATTGTCTATTCTATTTGAAACTCATACTCCCTCTGTGGAAGACTAAATCTTCCACAGGGGTAGTGTGGATTTTAAATGGAATAGCCCAATCTACACTTTTTCCAAATATGCCACAGGCCGAACATCTCTCTGTACTACCCACCATTCCACAAAGACACCTGGATGGTGGCTCTGACCTGCATACACTGATGATAAGCTCTGCATTAACCTTAACCCTTTCATACATTCCTATATCAAAGCAGCCAATCAGATAAACGGTTAAAAAGTATGCGGAGTGCATTGATTGTGTATAATGGCACTCCGTGTACTACGCGCAGTGTGTTCACCTAGTGATAATTTTGTTATTAAAACTGCAAAGATCATGTTTTTTTCTTGTGTAAGAAATAGGTTAATAAATGAGTGTCATTTGTTGGTTGAGAAATTGTACAAAATAATGCACTTGTACTGAGATATTGACGCGGCTAATGCGCAAGCCCTGAAGACACATCAACATCTCAGTACGCGTAAACTGGGCTCAAAAAGAAACTTATGAGTTTTCACATGGTCATATCTTGAAAATCTGTCCATCAAAATGTACCAAAATTACACACAGGATTACTTCAATACTCTAGTCTAATGACATGTCTATAAATAAGTGGTTACCTTACTGACACAACTGAAAAATGCACTGACATGGAACTGCTTGCTGTATCACATGTCACAGCCTAGACATTCCAACAACATAGTTTAAGGGATGAGCCTATAGGAATAACGACCAAACAAAGAAATTCTTGTTTATGCCGTAATATTGTAGTCTTTCAACCCTTTCACAACTTCAGCTGTGTAACTTACAAAAATTCCCGCTAAAAAGTGGTTCTTTTAATTTTAGAAAATACATTAATAATAGCATTGGACTTTTCGTACTGATCGTACTATAAGTGACCACCAGCCTATAATGTTCTGATCACATTATAGACTGGGATTACATGCATGACATGTGACGTCATTGCCAGGCAATTGGTCTCTATTGTTCCTTGCCCGGAAATGCCCACGCAGTCAGGGACCGTGCTTTTAAAACGCCCGCCAGATCACAATAAGGCCATTGAACTGTGTAGTGGCCATACGTACTCGCTGAAGTATAACGGTAGCACGTTCCCTTACCGACTCATTATTAATGTGTGGAAACGGGTCAGGGACGGCATTCTGATCATTCTAATCCTTTTCTTTTGAGGTCAATAGATAAAAGAAAGGCCTTGAACACAGGTGCGGGGTTGTAGATAATATTTAATCATCAAAGCTGCTGGCATAAGAAATTTCGAGGAGGCAGCGCTTGTTATTTCTTGTAAACACAATCTAATGTGGTACTCACTACATGTAGAAGGCCGGGCAGGTCTGCAAATTAGTGCATGAAGCTAGTAAAGATATAGCTTCATGTTCAGTTTAATCAATTAAAATACTATGGCTGGATAACAAAAAAATCGCGAGGCATTCTTTCTTGTTATGGACGACAAGTATTATTTTTTATATTATTATGACAAAATCCAGTCCCTTCTCAATTGAATAGGCTCCGAGATTTGACTTTCCTTTCCAAAAATAAATTATATGGCCTAGAGGACATGATATAATCTAAACCCATATTCGGTATCCAGAAACCTTCACAGTCCGAGCGGCGCTTGCACTCGCATCGCATTAAACTAGGCAAAGTTCGCTAAACTGAGGCCTGCTTCAATTGCCAACCTTTATCGAGGGGCGAGTTTGAGGTTTCATAGTCATCTATTACCTATACCATTTTCCCCCGATGTGGCAGTGACGTCAACGCGTGGAAACGGCTGTTTCGCTCGCGCATCTATACGGCGTCTTTAAGCGCGTGCGTATGTACACCAGAGCTTTGATCAAACTCTAGCGAATGAGGTCGCACCTAATAAAATTCGTACAGTACTGACGTGACGTCACTGCCACATCAGGGTGAAAATGGTATTGAACATCGCAAACCAGGCAAATTTGTCATAGGTTTGAATAGCTAGTAGAAAAACCGTGAATATCGTGTCAGAAAGTCTCACACATGTTAGTATAACCTTGTCGTTAATGTGACACCGAATGCAGCGCCATTTTTGGAATATATCATACATTGTGTGGACAAATATTTGGTCAAATGTAGGCTAAGTAGGCCTAAATCATGAAAATCGCTTAATCGGAATGATACCAACCAGCAACGGACATCGAGACAACACTACGTGAGAAGTTTGAGGTAAGTAAATCTTTTCCTTGTTATAAAAAACAAGGAAAAAGCAGTCATTTTATCACAACGCGATATATTAACAAAGTACATTTTGAGAGGGCCTACGCTGGTTCTTTTGATTCTAGTTCAAAATCTGTTCATCACCTGCAGTCCAATTTGGTATCTATGTTTTCATCAAAGTCTTGGGAACTAATGTGGATGGTATTTTGGTTAATGCATAATGTATAAGTTAAAACCGCGAAGAGTAATAGCAACAATAACTATCTACATTCCAAGCGGAAACGCTTTTCAAAAACATACCACCTTTTTTCGGGCAATCGCTGAAACCGAAATATGAAATTCCAGGCCATCTGTAAAAAAAGTGCGTGGGCGGAAATGACCATGAACTTGGGTCACCGAAACAAATGTTTATATTGGTGTCAGGCCTTTCATAGTGATACAACAATTAGCCCCTAATAATGGCTTTCATTTGAACCGTTATTTGTTAAACTGCGATTTTTACTTTTTGAGAAATCAATGAACGTATCAAAAAACTTTTCGAAAGTCGATTTAAAATTGCCTAACCCGTTAAGGCATGTGAAGAAGTCAAAACAAATGGTGGTATTCATTGGGGGCACAAGGGCTTATATGTGTCTGTGTTCGCCTATGTCGGGCTGTGTTTAGGTTTGTTGGGTACAAGTTTTATTTTTGTGAGGCAATCCTGAGACAGGAAAGTCCACATTGCTGTTGCAATTGCTTTAGACATGGGCTGTAACATGTGGTCCAAGAAGCTGTTCCATGTCAGTGCATTTTGCTGTTGTGCCAGTTGGACAACTGCTTGGTTACTGAAATGTGTTTAGAGTAGAGTATTGAAGTATTCCTGTGTGTAATTTTGGTTCATTTTGATGTACAGGATTTTAAGATATTGTTAAAAATTATAAGTTTCTTTTTGAGCCCAGATTAATATTTTTATGTTTAACATTTATTTAACTACTTCTTAAGTGACATTTATCTCAAAAACTGGCTCAGTCTAGCTCAAACAAATGTAGATGCTGGTTGAGTAGGATGAATATCACTTACAATACACTGACATACATGATGTACTGAACATGAAGAGTATTGTGGGATAGGCTTTTACGACGGGAGTTCATAACAATTGGTAAGTTTTTAGCGGGTTCGCCGTCGGACAAGTTCAGAACTGCCAAGCTTTCGTCAGGAGTAGCTCTGACCTCAGGATAGTACCTAAGAATGAGACATGTAGGCTGCCCTTGCCTACTGGTGGCTCTGAAAAGAGCCGTTCAACAGAAGAGCCTTGTCAACAGAAAACAAGCAGACCTCGCCTATCTGCTAATGTAATAGGTTTGGTGGCTCTCAAAACAGCCGTTCTCTGTAGACTGCCCCTTGCCAACAGAGAACATTGGTGTCAAAAGAGTTAGTGACTAGATTTCTTTGTTTTTCAATGCTGAAAAAAAAGGGACGCGGAGTAAACAAAAAAACAAACAGCAAGCATAATTATACACACCAGTCTCCCTATTCCAGAAAAATACAACACTATTTTTTTTAAATGAAACATAGCTCAATCGTAGTCATTCATTTGGTACTAACTAATGATAAAAGAAAAAGTTTTTACTAATTTTACTAATTTCTTGAAAAAAGAGCCAAAAACGTGCATTTTCGGCATATTTTCTAACAATCGAGTCACAAAAATCAAAGACTTGAAACAAATCTTAAGCATTCAAAATCTTGAGTATATGCCGAAATTTTGCTCATTTTTTTTTTCACTTTTTTGTGTTACTTTAATTAAATGCATTGGTTAAAAGAATGAAACATTGATGTCTTTACCAAAAATGACTTTGGGCTTGATTGTCACAGCATACTAAAAACACCCTAAAAAGTAGTAAAAACCCATGTTTTTGGCCCTACATGTATTTCCAAAAATTGACCCAAGTTTTAAAATTTGACTTTTATTGCCAGTTAGGATTAACTCCCTTAAAGAGGCGTGATCCGATTTGTTCATGTTCTGTTTTCTTACATTACGGCCTTCCATCAAAATTATATACCTTGTGAAAATCCCCACTTTCATAAACAGTAAGAATCAGCGAGTTCACCGAAGCAAATCGTGACCGTTTTATTTTTTATTTTTTAGGCTGAAAAGTGTACAGGCTGTAGCGGTTCCGACGGGCCTGTACACGCTGTTTATTTCTAACGTTTTGTCCAGTTTCATGGCTGAATGTTTGATGGCCTTTTGGCTAGTTGGAGTCTGCATCAACTTTGCAAATGTTGCGATGTTTTGCCGCTCAAGTAATATAAATGGGAATGTAGTGCACATTTCTGTACTGTGTGAATATTTATTATAACTCTTTTAGAGCTAAATAGGAAAATATGATAACGTGTGAGGGTTAAAAAAAAGCCAGGGTAGTGAGGAAGGTCTTTACTTGGTTTTCAAAAACATCTTTATTGAGAATGTACTCCTTTTTAATAAAATCATTTAATCTTTTCGAGCTTCAATATTAGAGGTGATGCGTACATTGTCCTGATAAGGCCCCCCTTTCAGCAATCAGCATCGTGTGCTGTAATCATGTATAAATATGCTTTATAATTATAATTATACCCAGGGGGGCCACTGTTCATTGACCAGGCATGCGTGGCCAAAGATTCAAGTAAAAAGGGTTTTTTTTTCATGATCAGGCATTAAGTTATTTTACGTATCGTCAGGGGCGGACTGGCCACTGTGGCGTTGTGGCGATCGCCACATGGGCCGCTTGGTTCTGGGCCGCTCAGGGCCGGTTGCTCAAAAAGAAGAGAAAAAGAAAGAAAAAGGAAAAGAAAGGAGAATGGGAGAAAAAAAGAAAAAGAGAGAAAAGGAAAAAGAGGAGAAAGAAAGGGAAAATAGAAGAAAAGGGGAGAGAATGAGTATCTTAAGACATAGGCCCAAGGGCCTGAGGCATAGGTCCGAGCCTGTGTGAGCCGAAGGCGTAAGGCCTAAGACATAGGCCCTAGGGCTTAAGGTATAGGCCCTAACACTAAGCTATTATAGGCCGGCCACTAGTACACCGTCGCGGCATCACCTACAAATGGCCTTTTGAATCAATTCTCTAGAAAGTAAACACAGCAAAAGGCCAATACTCCAGATGCGATACAGTAAAATTTTTAAATTTTAAGCCAACAGCAAAATATTGGGCTGGCTGTCAATGGAATATTGGTAGGCCTATTTCATTGCGGCTGCGGAATGAGGCTAGGGCCGGTATGGGCATTTGGAGCTATTTGGTATTAGGCAGACATAGGAGAAAGAAAGGAAAAGAGAAGAAAGGAGGGGGATCATTGAGGGGGATGAGTAATATAAGGGCCTAGGCCTACACAGTGTGCCCGCTGTTTGTCTGCATAGTGATAGGGCCTAAGGCCTGTAGAAATAGGGGGCTGATAGGCCTACAGGCACTCGACTTTCGAAGTGACGGGGATGTGCGGACATGGGACACCAGTTTGAAACTATACATGCTATAGGGGTCTTTTGGTGAGAGCTTCGACGCCATATAACCAAGCCAAGGGGTCATTTAGTAAGGAGGCCTCAAAAGGGGATTCTTTCAGTGAGACTGGGTCAAAACTTGGGTCAAAATATAAAAGTTAACAAATGTTTGATAATTGTTTTTCAAAAGTCATCAAAATGGGATTTTTTTGAGAAACAATGGTGAAAGACTACCAGAAATTTGTCACAAATTTTTTACAAAGGGAGGTCTTTTTGTGACAGTCAAAGAAAAAATAGGGGTCATTGAGTGAGGAGTTCAGTAATTCAGTAAAATAAAAAAGTGGTCATTGAGTGAGAGGGAGTTGAAAAATGGGGGTTAATGTGAGTTGTGGCCGCACTGCACGCACATCGCTTCACTCATTTTTAGTGAGTGCCCCCCCCCCCCACCCGGCCTTTGGACCACCATCAGCTGTCAAAACTACGGCTAGACCATCATTCGAAAACCTCTGGGCTGGGGTGCTCCTTGTAATGCAGGGATTACATTACATAATACTTACAGCCACATACTCGGTTCAATACTCAAACCAATTTCTTTCCCTTTTGATGTTTCAACTCATAGGCGTAGATCCCGGGGGATGGGGGATAAATCCTAATATTTTAAAAGGGGGATGGTCCATACAAGCCCCCCATGATGACACCTGTAAGCCTATGTGAGTTTCTGACCAAATCAATCTCATATTTGGCCATTTTAGCCTAAAAAGTGTCAATTTTTTCGCGCTTCGCGCGTATTTATTCCACTGTATCATCACCAGTTTAGCTTCAATATGCCAAAAATGTCTGTGCGTTTCGCGCGCATTTGTACAATAAACTTATAATGTCGCCAAAAGGCCGTGCTATTTCAAGAATATTTTTCCAACCCCAATGTCAAAAACAAATCTACGCCACAAATTTTTGCCAAAGCTCACTACCATTCGCTAGATGCTGTGAACTACCAAATCGCAATAGTTTAAAAAAGTTGCTATTAACCTTTACCCAGTAGGCCTAAACAATTTTTAGCATTTGTCTTTTAATGATTGAATATACTCACGATATGATAACACAGTTCTGCAAAGATGTAATTCTATAAATGTGTACAAATGAGTCCAAACATAAAACATGCACACTATATAGCCACTTATAAATTGAATAACTGTTGGTTTGATCTTGATTATTGCAAGTGAGTGACAATGGATAAAGAATATTTCAAGTCTGATACAAATGGAATTTGGCTTCAGAAATCGTTGTCAAATCCGGGCTTCCTGACCCCCTAGAATAGCTAAAACCCTTAGTTGTCCGGGGCTTCGCCCCTGACCCCCTGACCAGGGGCTTTGCCCTGGATTCCTACCAGGGCCCTTACGCGGGCCCCTGGACCCCATAAAGCTAGTCGCTACGCTCGCTTCGCTCGCTGCGCTCTATTTGAGTAATAGGGCCGGTCTTAATAAATTTGCCACGGCCGCCTAAAACCACCAGTCCGCCCCTGCGTATCGTGATAGGGTATCTAAAACAAGCAAATTTAAAAAAAAGGGTATATGCCTTTGACAAAAATCACAGTGTTTGGGGTCCTTTGAAACAAATGTAGCATGGAATAAAGGTTAAAAGTTATGAACTTTTGAATTTGTGTTTTCCCAGTTGTTATGAAGGGTTTTAGAGTCAAAAATGACTGATTTACTTGTTTCTAATGGGGGCAAAAATAGTGTCAATACTTTTTTAGGGTATAAAATTGCACTTGTTTAGGGGTGCATTTTCAGACATCGTAAATACTTGTTTAGGATGCTATTTTGGGACTTCGTGGCCACGCATGATACCCCCTTGTCAATGACCAGTGCCCCTCCCCAGTAATTATATATTGTAGTATATATTATTCAGTTGGGTTAAGAAATTCTTTGTTTCCTAGTGTCATATCTCATAACTAGTTGCAGTCCCTTTTAATTAGTATCGGGTTACTTATTTCTGGAACTACGACTGAGGTTGTACCACCCCCTAATATTTTTATCTGTCATAATAAAACGCGCGTGCTTACGCCCAAATGACCTTAGCTAATCGTAGATCCATCCTTTGCGCTCATTTTAGTGATAAAATTGTAAACCCAGCACTTTACCCGAGGGAAGGACCGGCCATCAAAAATGACCATGGGGGTATGCGGCCCACCATTGGTTTGTACAGTAAAATCCATGATTTTTGTTTCGCTCTTGTCAAATTATTTCAAGAGCTCCTGACTTTTTACTTTTTAGTTAGCTTGAAATTGTTATTTCCTAGCTTTTATATTTAGGAGAAAATTTGGTGAAATCGCATGTTCGTGGAATTTTTGCCTATTCTTTTGTACACAACAAGAATGGGAACCAGAATTTCCCAAATTTAAATGGCCGCGCGCTGACATTATGACATCATAGCGACATTACGTGGGAAATGTTTGTACTTATTTTGGTATCACTGAATAGAGGAGACCCATAGCTATACATTGATACCACATATAACGTTTACACTTGAAAATTAGGGGTTGCATACCGAATTGTCTTCAATACTAATGTGAAAATTTAATGTTTTACGAATATCTTTTAAATAGTTGTGAGGTTTATAGGTGTAACGGGTATTTTATGGCCTTTTTAAATTAATTGTTGTTAAGATTTCAGTCATAAATGGATTGTTATGCAAATTAGCATATATAGAGGGCAGCTATCCATGTAGGCTAAATTCCATGCAGGCTACACTCTCCCCTACTACAAGAAAATGGCGTCCCGACATTTAGTGCTCTCGAATCGGACTGGGCCAGTTTGATTTCGTGGGCTCGTTGAAGTAACTTCTGGGTGAATTCTTGTAGTTTTGCACCAGGTTAAAACTGAGCTAAGTACCACTTTGAGAACGAGAAATTCCCATATGGTTGATCTGGACCACTTTTGCATGGGGAACAAGAATTTGTTGGGTAAAAAGCCCGTAACCTGAGAACATTTCCATTTAGGGGCATATTTAACCAGATTTTGGATTTTTATTGATAGCAATAATGTACTACTATAAGTCAGGTTATTAATATGAAGGTAACAGGAGGTCACAGCTGGGGCGCCTTTTTCAAAATCAATAAAAAACATATAATGGTTAAATTAGTCACTTAAGTGGTATACTTCATCAGATTCTGGATGTTGTTATTGATAGCGGTAAAGCATAGGCCAGATTGTTAATACTAAGGTAATAGGATGTCACAGGCGAGGGTGTTTTTTTTTAAATGACCGACAAAATTGAAGGAAAGTATGATATCAACGAAAAAGCGGCAGGAAATTTACTTATTAAGTTGAAAAAAGTAATAGTTGTCTTTGACTTTTTGAACTTATAATGAAGTACTTCACCGTGGTAAAGGTAGATTCTGATTTAAAATGGCGGCAATGATGACTACCAGAATTGGCTTTATGTATTAAAGAATACCCAAAAGCAGCTTGTAACTAGAATGCCGCAAAAGTGTTGGTTACAGTGTTAAATTGTCTGTTTTTGCATGGTTTTACTGATGCATTTCTCTTTGTTTTAATCCTCAGGATCACTCAAATCGCTATTTTCTGAAAAATCTTCATAGTCATTCTCTACCAATAGTTCTTGGACGTCCTCTGGCATTACCGTTTTAACCAATTTAGGTTCCATGTTTTCATTCCACCCATTGTCAACAATGTTTCCACCATCGTATACAGTGACATCTGCTGCTCTCCACTCTCTTGCAATGAAATTTGCGTGAAGGATATGAAGCGCCAGCGCCTGCTTACATGGTGGTAGTAAGGATATATCTGCAATATTTTTATCTTTTGAAAACTTTCGATCAAAGATATCGTGTCTTGCTTCGTTGCGATCTTTGTCCTTCACTCTAGCTAGCTCTTTGCATATTCTGACGGAAAATCTAATACTCCAATATTGCAGAATGAAAAACTGCGAAAAAAAAACTGAGTTGTAATCATTGTCAGGGAATGCGTGAAATTCAATCAGGGATGACTTCTGAGCTGCTGTTAAGTCAATATCGCTCAATTTAAAGGCCTTCGTGTCACAAAACAAGATGCTATTTTGATTCCCGATCTTAGCAGTAATCAGGAAGTAGATGACACAAAGGTCATCTCGCACCCGGGCGAGGGTATAGCAATCATCCGTTCACATTCGGGAGACATAGACATTGCTTTATCCCATTTCATTCATGATGGAGACAGAGTAATTCTGGACACAAACACTGGCAAATACAGGAAGGCATTGGAGTATTAGATTTTCCGTCAGAAAGTTTATGCAGCCAGTACAGATCCCTGAGGAACCCCGTTGTTAAGGCGGCGAAGTATGCTTTGCTGTCCGTCGCTGGTCTTCAGTACGAAGCTCCGGTTTGAGATCAGGTTCAGGATGTAATGAACCATACGTCTGTCCGGTATCATGCGAAGTAGCTTTTATATTTCGCAATTAAAGACAAAATTGTCAGGTATGACCATTTGTGCCCAGTCTCATTGGGACAAGGAGTTTGCTCTGGGCAGTGACAGTTATGTCATTGAAGAATTATTCTTATGGAAGATTAATGTTAAGAGTCTTAACATGAGAAATGTGTTCGATTATTCTATACCACAGGTATTGGTATATACAGATGCCAGCAGCACTGGTTGCGGATCGTGGGCGAGCTGTGCAGGTATGAAGTGCAATAAAATTATAAACTAATAAAATTAACTAAAGGGAGTAGCACTGGCACTCCTAGCATTTTGTCCTAATTTAAATGGAAAATGTGTCAAAGTGTTTTCTGACAATCAAGGAGTGGAGTCAATCATCAAGAAAGGTTGTATGAAGTTAGACCTCCAAATGTTGAGTATGGAGATTGATTCGTTTTGCCGTAACATGAAAATATCCTTGAAAGTTCAATGGGTTCCTAGACAGGAAAATTTCGAAGATTATGATAACTGGGGTGTGTCCAGTACATTCTTTTCATTCATAAATAACTTGTGGGGACCACATACGGTGGACAGGTTTGCAGATAACGTTAATGCAAACTTATCAAATTGTCAAGCACATGAAAGTTTTCAAGGCTAGAGGTTCCTTGGTTATTCCCGCATGGCCATCCTTACCTTTTTGGCCTCTTCTGTTTTCTAAATCCAGTTCATTCGCAAGTATCGTTGTCAAAGTTCTCAGATTTTCGGACACTCAGAGTATTTTTATACAAGGTAGAAACAGAAATTCCATTTTTGGAACTCCAAAATTCCATAACGATGTATTGTGTGTGAGGTTAGATGGGAATATAGCCGGGGAATATAGGTTAGTTATGTTACCCACAAGGGTAACATTTCAGCTCAGTGGAGCTTTTTTAGAGTGTGACACATCACTGGATGTAATTACGAATAAATTGAGACACTGGACGATTATAAATTATAGTGGTGTTGAACAGAGGAATATTGTGATCACTGGATCGTTTCCTTATTATGAGAGTTATAGAGGTTTTGGAGATCAAGACTCACTGGGGCTAATGAGTAGTGTGTATATTTTATTTCATGTTGTATTTTTCAGAGATAGAGTGTTCCAGAACACGTTAACCAGAGTTTAACAAGCCTCTAGAGCAGAAAATATCATCAAGAAAATATACAAGAACTCACTAGCAGCGTGGGAAGTTTGGTGCAGATTAAATAGGGTATCGCCTACTTCTCCCAGCAATTTGGAATTGTCAAGGTACTTTATTGTTATGTTCAATAGTGATGCTCCGTATAGCAGAATGGAAGCAGCATTTTATGCTATAAAATGGAAGATTGATTGTTTGCCAAATATGGTTAGTCAAAACCCATGTGATTCTAAGTTCATACATCTTTTATTGGAAGGTCTCAAGAGGATCTTGGCTAAACCAGGAAGGAGCCTATTACTCCGGATATTTTACATTCTATAGTGGTCAAATTTGGAAGTGGGGATTTGAAATGTACTAGGCTTTGTTCCATGTTTCTATTAGCATTTGCAGCTTTTCTAAGGTATGAAGAACTTGATAATTTAAAAGTGTGTGATGTGGATGTATGCGTTATTCTCACATTAAGGTATTCATTGAAAAGAGTAAGACTGATGACCAACTTAGGGAAGGTGCCTGGGTAGTGGTGGGAGCAACTGGTAAATCTACATGCCCTGTTTCGATGCTTCAGAAGTATTTGGTGTGCGCAGGTATTAACGATCCAAACTCGAAAGAGTTCTTGTTTAGGCCAGTTGTTCTCCTCAAATCTCAAAATAAATATGTGTTGCGTTCAGGGAAATTATCATATACTAGATGTAGTGAAATTCTTAAAGAAGCTTTAGATTCTAGCAAATTTGCTTTGCACAGTTTGCGTGCAGGAGGTGCCACATCGGCAGCGGAGATCGGTGTGCCAGACAGATTGTTCAAGAGACATGGACGTTGGAAGTCTGATTCTTCCAAGGATAGGTATGTCAAGGAGTCTTTGAGTAACAAATTAGTAGTGTCCATGAACTTAGGTATTTAAAAGTAAATGAGTTAAATAGTTGCTTGTGTGTAAATGTGTTTACAGGTTCACAAAATATGTAGGAGCTATGAGCATGTAGTAGAGTAATTTATTAATAGGATATTAATGTAGGTTAAGTTGTTAGTAAACTCAACCCAGAAAGTATCGAAACGATTATAGATGGTCAGATATATCGGGAACTGAAATATGTGGTCAGTGTTGTGGTGCGAGAGGGTGTGTGTGTGAGTGCGTGTTGGTAAGTAGAGGGCGAAATAAATAGGAAAGCCTTTATTTCCGGTTGAGCGTGAGCGAATTAGGAAATAATGTTGTTTCCTATTGGTTGAGACCGGTTGGGTTGCCAGTTTGCAAAGGAAGGATGGAAAAGGGTGGGGCGAAGGGTTCCACAGGTGAGCCATTGACCGTTTTCGCATCAGCCTGCGTGGACGTGTTTCAGCTGCTTTATTTACATAAGGTTCTAACTAGGTAGAACGTTTTTTCTTTACAGATGACGTTGGAGAAGAGCTAACTAGCATATTTTATATTAGAATATATCTACAGGCAGGATCAAGGTATTGGATGAAGACTGGGCGCAGGTAAAGTATTTGGGCGGCCACCGGGCAGCAAAGTGTTGGCGTTTCACCGAGACAGTCCAACATCAGCTTAGGCGCCCTCAAGCTAGTACACCATTCAGTGTTCATCGCGAAGAACGGTGCTACCCCAAGGTCAGTGTTGTGGTGCGTGAGCGTGTGCGAATTAGGAAATAATGGATGTGAGGCTTTTGTAGATCGAAATTATAACTTAATTAGAGCGTATTTCATAATTTTTCAGCCTCCTTCTTCTGGTCGACAAGAATTCCTGTGCGACAACTAGACACAGTTTAAAGCACCAGTGTTCCACATTGGTAAGTTTTATGCCAGTTCATTTTAAACTTCCAACTTCGAAACTGCCTGTGTAATTTTTAGCAATGGCCAATGCTGGTCACAATCAGTTGTAGTCTAATTCTACCTAAAAGCGGGCCACGTTATTACATTGCATTGCATCGTAATTTCATTTGTGTCCATGCAAATTATGTTTACACAACATATACTCACGTGTTTTCAAGCAAATTCGCCGATAATAGGCGATCAAAAGCGATCGGATTGTTACAAAAGTACAGATCGCATTAAGCTAATTACTTCATATGAGATGATCTTTGGAAAAATACGGCATAAATTGTCATGGTGCTTGCGGAGTGCCATGCAGTAAAATACTAAGACGTTTCGGCAATTCATGATTGACAACTAAAAATCGGCGTGTCGTTCGTATCCTCCGCTGTCAATTTCTTATCCACTCACTAGTCCTCACAAAAGCTTTGTGTTGATTACGTAATATATGGAGGCAAATTGCCATAAGTACAATGAAATAATGAGTAGGGCGGGCTCCGGGGCGGGTTTCTTCTTCGTCTTACGTAACAGTATTGTTCTCCAAACAAAACCCGGAAGCTTGTTGTCTGGCGCTCTAGCTGAAATACAGCAAGATAGTGTAAGATCGTAAATGTAAACCTGTATTTTAGCTAGAGTATCTTGAGCTTGTCACAATCCTCATGATACATGAACAGTGGTGAAGATATGGATGGGTGAAACAAACAAGTTGACAATATTAATACGTAACAGATACTATGATATAATTGATATCAGCTTATTAATATTATTCTTTTTTGTTACTGGGTGAGTCAATAAAGTCACAACTCAAGTTAGCGGGTACATCTTGCTCGAGAAGTCTAGACACGAATTTGCTCATCGATAGCTACACATTCAAGGCTAGAGACCTTGTATTCAAAATTTAGTCGGATTCGCTGAAGCATGACACCATTGTAAAGCAGTGGAAGTTCAGAAATAAACACAGTCGATCATGAATGATGGGTGATCGCATCAATAATGTTCCTAAATTTACTCAAAAGATCATAAAGGCGCAGGATTGGTCATTGCACAAATAGCATTCAATTGCAAGAAAGTGTGCAATTTGTATAAATAGCACAAATAGCCAGTTGCTTAAGCAATTTTTAAAAATTGCATAAATAGCCACTAGTTGCAATTGATGCAATCTATGTCGGTCAAATTGTATAAATAGCCACAGGTGTTGCAATTTGTGTGATTTATGTCAGTAAATTGCACGAATAGCCTGCAGTTGCAAAAAAGTGTGTAAATAGCCACGTATGTCAGCACTTTTTACAAATTGCATAAATAGCCACAGGTGTTGCAATTTGTGCCATTTATGTCAGTCAATTGCACGAATAGCCTACAGCAAATTGCACGAATAGCCTACAGCAAATTGCAAATTGCATTTGCCCCCTCATGCCCCCCCTCCTTTATCTCTGGTAAGGTGAGCACTAATATGTGACCGTACAGCACGAATGAGCCGTAAATGTCCTCAATTGTATTCTGAGTTACAGTGTAAAATGGGCATGAAGGTCGTATTCATAGGTACCTCAATTTGGTGCTACGTGTACCTCATTTAATGAGATACACGTAGCACCAAATTGAGGTACCTATGAATATGACCTTCATGCCCATTTTACACTGTAACTCAGAATACAATTGAGGACATTTACGGCTCATTCGTGCTGTACGGTCACATATAGTGATAGCTATAGGCCCGGTCACACTATGACGAATAGGAGTAAACGGCAAGCGACGTTAAGCTGCGAATTGCAATTTTGAATTTACCGTCACTCATCGTGTGTTGCCGTTAGTTGTCGCTGACCGCAGACGGTCGAAATTATTCGCCGCGTCCGTCGGCAAATTTTCAACATGTTGAACATTTTGTGACGGCAAAAGAAGTAGTTGTGATTCCGTTCAGATTTCATTGGAGACCGCAACCCTCATTTCTTTGACGTTTCCATACCGTGCGAAGCCGTCTTTAGTCGTTTTGACTTTTGAGGTCGTCACATTTTCGTTGGTAGTCGTTGTCAACGACCATTGACGAAGAAACAACGGCACGTGACGTCACATCTCGAACCCTGACGACAGATTGTGGCAAGTAACGAAATTGTAACGATCTTGGTGCGACAGTGACTTGACAATTTTGTCCGGAGGGTGACGGATGTTGACTGTTGATGGCGGGTCGTTTGCGAGTACCTGCGGCATTGAAACGGTGGTCTGCGATGGGTTACGATTTCTAAACGATGGTCCACGATTTTAAACTTTTTGTGCGATTTTTGACATTTTTGACGTCAGTTCGAGTTCAATAGATAGACTGTCCGGCACGCTTAATTTCTTTCTGCAACCATAATGGGCCGCAATATATCACTAACCGCATAGTCCGAGGCAAGGTTCATTATTGTCATGGGTTAGGGTCTTATGGTTAGGGTTAGGGTAAGGGTTAGGGGTTAGATAGGGGTTAGGGTTAGGGTTAGGGTTAGGGTTAGGGTTTAGGGTTAGGGTTTAGGGTTAGGGTTAGGGTAAGGGTTAGGGTTAGGGATTAGGGTATAGGGTTAGGATTATATTCGTATTTATTAGTACTACATGATGCAGTCATGTCTACAGTAGAATTCATCTCGACCTTTGCAGGACTTAACCCCATTAAAAGCTATTAAACCAAGATAACACTCATTGAAACAGCTCAACTGATTAAATCGGATCTTCTCTGGCTGTGCACATGTGACTGTTTTCATGTGCGATATCGCAATAAAGTTTGTATTATAGCTTCAGTTGGGTAACCGATTATAAAGGAAACGAAAGGAAACAATGGTATGTGTGCTTTTGTTCACGAAATGAGACAATGGCGTGCTTTTTGTAAACCATTCTTGAAAATGAGCAACATAATGATTGTTGACTTAAGGTTAGCCGAGAGTTTTTCATGCGCTTGATTTCAGAGGGGCGCAAGTTCATAACAGAAACAGCCATGCAGAAAATGAACAAGCGTACCGGGACGTAGGTCTACTTATAATAGAATATCGATCCACGGTCAAGACATGAAAAGGCTATGAAACTTGGCTTAGCTCGTGCCCGGAGCTAGTGAGTCGCGCGGGGGGTGGGGGGGGTGGTGGTCATGAGGGGCGGCATGCCGGGTCGGATGCCGGGGGGGCACAAGCCGTTTTCGGCAATTTTCATAAGGATTTTATAAATTTTAAAATTGATTGGGGCCACTTCGTCAAGCTACGCCCTGGAAAATGTGTTGATTTTGAATTTATAGCCTTGATATCTTTAATGAAATCAATGCTGCTATTCCCCTGATTACAATGTAATAGGGTACAACAATAACATCAACAACAATATCAAAAAGTTATTATTTACAAATCGAATTTGGGAATCAACAAGACAGACTTAGCAGGCCTACAAATTTCTGATGTTATCTGTCGTTTACATATCCTTCCTAAAACACAAAAGTACGACCCTCTCCAAACACCTAAATTAGCTAAAAATTTAGGACATGTTACAAAACTATATTGTCTAGAATTTTAGAAGAGTACTTTTAATATTGGCCGGTTATTTTTCATACAGCGACGTTAACTAGGCAATGTACTATTACCTATAACATTAACTAAAACACCAAAGTACGAATATTTCCAAACATCTAAATTAGCTAAAAATTTAGGACATGTTAAAAACTATATTTTCTAGAACTTTAGAAGAGTACTTTTAATATTGGCCGGTTATTTTTAACACAGCGACGTTAACTAGTCATATCCCCATACTTTTAACGTAGGGCTATTTGTAGAGGTCACGCGTCAATGGGAAAGAGCACTGTGTATTGTGTATAGGAAAACGGACAGTAACTGCAGTATGAATATACTAGTAATAGTATATTGTGTGTATGCACTTTATTCCGTAATCAATAAGTAACATAAACAAACACCTTTCTGGCACAACGAATCATAGCACAGTCGTGTAGGCATTAGACTATGGATACATAGATTGTGGGTTCGAACCCCAGGTAAACCCTTGTAGAATTTTAATTCTTACGATTTCTTTTTATTTTATTAAGTAAGAGGAAATAATAATGGTAATAAACTCGTGCTATATCTAGCCTCATAGGCCTATAATTACATGTATGTACTATGTGTTATCGCATTGCGGCCCATTATGGTTGCAGAAAGAAATTACGCGTCCGGCACGATGCAATTTTGAAGTTCATATAAAGAAATATCAATAATAATCAAAAACATTAATATTTTTAATTATTATTGATATTGATATTGATGTTAATATTTTTTATTATTATTGATGTAGATATTTTATTATCTACATAGTTTAGATTATTATTGATATTGATTTTGCCACTATGTGTTATCGCATTGCGGCCCATTATGGTTGCAGAAAGAAATTACGCGTCCGGCACGATGCAATTTTGAAGTTCATATAAAAAGAAATATCAATAATAATCAAAAACATTAATATTTTTAATTATTATTGATATTGATATTGATGTTAATATTTTTTATTATTATTGATGTAGATATTTTAATATCATAGTTTAGATTATTATTGATATTGATTTTACTATTTTTGATTATTATTGATATTTAGATTATTTTTTTTATTTTATTATTCTTGATATGCATGCGCGGTTTTTTTTGGGGGGGGGGCTTTGGTAAAAGCGGGGCGGCCAAAATGAAGGGGCGGCGGAAGAAGAAGGGCGGCAAAAACAGGGGCAGCAAAAACGAAGGGGGCGGCAAAAAGAATTAGTAAATATAAAAGGGCGGATAAATTTGATAAAGCATAACATTTTTTGAAAAGATGGTACTATACATCAAAATGTGCTGCTTTAAGGGCGCTAGCGCCTGAAACCTTTTTTTTTTCTCTCTTCACTTTTTCAAACGACCGAGAAAAAAATTGGGTCAACCTTTTCGGGCTGTTGAGGAAGGGGCGGCAAAATTGAATTTTCTTCAGCCCCCCGGGGTTGGGGCGGCCACGGTACGCCACTGATATGTGAAACATTTTTGATTATTATTGGTATTGATGTTAATATTTTCGATTATTATTGATATTGATGTTAATATTTTTTATTATTATTGATATTGATATTTTTGAGTGGATGACCAGAACGTTGTGAAAAGTGGGAACGCCAAAGTGGACTATACGACCCGCACACACACAGGCTTTGATGTCGGCCGCTGAGTCACGTCATCATCGCCGCAATCCACCGTCAGCTGCCGTTCCTTGCCGCAAGCAAATCAGCTGCCAGCCGTCTGACCGCGTTGCTTGTTGTCGGGCTCCGTCGAGGCATCGTGACTCGCCGCCCAGACAACGTCCGGTTTTGGTCGCTAGTCTCCGTTTCCTGCCACAGCCTTTCGCTCCTTGCCGTCGTGTTGTCGCTGAAGGTCGTTCCCACTCGTCAGCGAATCTTGTTTTTCCTCTTTTTGCCGTCGCTTTGCCGTCAACATTTTGCGATTTTCACGTTCGTCACCTTTCGTTGGTTATCTGCCGTCATAGTGTGACCGGGCCTTATGCTGTTTTAATTCCTTGAAATGTTTTTCAGAGATTTTTCTGTTTTCCATTTTATCCTTTCTCCCAAATTAAGACCATTTTTATGGGATTTTCAATTAATCCTATTTATCACCAAATGTTACACAATTTCCGATCACACTGTAGACTATAATACATTAGAACGCAACAGTATGCAACATAAAAATACCCTGAACATTTATGTATGGATTTTTAGCAAAATATAGGTTTTCCCAGAGTATTTCGCACTTATATCAATGATATTCATAAAAAGGACAGTTTAAATTCGTCCTAAAAAATCGAAGTCGCACAAACTCAAATTTCATATTTGTATCATTATATTTCACATTTTGTATTATTGATTTTCGTCAAATCTGTGTTCAATTTCGTCTCGTGTGGCGATATGGCTACTGAATCGTAAAAGCAATTTAGTCTTTTGTCATTCATTTGTCATACATTTGTCATTTATATTCATCAGATGGATGTATAATTATGACTATTTTGTTTTCGTTTTAGTTTATGTGAAGATCTTATTCTTAGAATTCTTATAATCATAAAATTGTATAAAAAAATGAAAGAAAACACATAAAGATCATAAAGGAAAGAGTATTGTTAAAGAATAACAAAACAAATATAATTTACAATTCATCTGAAGGAATTTACAGTAAGCCAAAGAATTAAGGTACCAGTTGTGTTCACCCCTGTATATCCTAAATAAAGACAAATATGTCAAAATTAAAACAAGCTCTAATTTAAGACCTTGTTTGTTGAAATTGGTTGAGAATGAAAGAAACGGTGATCTAAAACCTAATGAAGAAACAAAATCAAAAATTGCACTTTTGTGATCTAACCAATGAAAGCACATCGCTAGTTTTAACGTGCTAATCAATGGAAGCGTGGCGCTAGTTCTCTTGTTCACGAACGTTGTGTGTACAAATCAATAGGGCATGCAATGCAGCAAACTGCAACTTTTAAAATGGCATCTTCCTTGGGTTTGGGATCGCCGTGTCTTTATTTCTTAAACAATTTAAACGAATGAGGTCTTAAATTCGAGCTAAAATTTATTTTATGACATATCTGTCTTTGTTTAGGATATACAGGAGGTGAACATAACTGGTACCTTAATTTTTTGGCTTACTGTATATACTGTGGGAATTTCCAAGCAAACAGGGACATGTCACATGATCCAAAACATCAAAAATATACAACTTGAAAACTACAAGTGCTACAAAAGCAAATTTTGGATCAATTGAAAGAGATTAAAATGCTGTTTAAATTATTTGGAATATTGAAATTCTATGATGGTTTCATGTTTTTTGTTTTTGTTTTTTTGGTCATTACTTTATGCGTTTCCATATATTTTTGGGCGGACAAACTGTAGCACGAGTTACCATGTTGTTGGTGAGTTAGTGTGAAACTATGAAGGGCAAAGGTATAACAAGATAAACCTAGCCGCCCTATATATTATATAGGTACTTTCATAGTGTTGCTGTTTTTTGTTTCGTTTTGTTTTTGTCTTTTTGTTGTTGTTGTTGCTGTTGTTGTTTTAGGACACTATCAAAATAAAACTTTTTAGCATGTCCTGTGCTCGTAACACGAGATACCGTTTTTTACAGCTGTCCCATAGGTACATAGGTACAAAAATGAGTTTTCAAGCTGGAGCATAAAGTATGTAAAAGTTACCATGGAATTGCCTATATATAGCCCTTGTAATGTATGATATCACATAAAGAAAGAACGACATAAGTGCATACAATAAAAGCAATCCAGAATAATCCACCAACCCAACAAAAAGTTGTTTAAATATATTTTGGACTTATACCAATTTCAAGAATAATTTTTAACAAGTTTAATCTTTGTAACAATTAATTGGATCAAAAAAGAAACGAAATTAAAGCCTACATTATATGAACTCAGAAGCATAAGTAAAAGATACAATATATATAAAAATGTTTGAAACAAAAACCAGGGAACAGACCAAAATTAAGCCCCCAAAATGAACGTAATTATGACTGTTTGCTAAATGTTGTGTGAAAATGAAAGATGTCAATGAATTCATGGCTGAATGAGCCCAAATTAAAGACAAAAACTGCCCAATCCAAAAGTCACAAAGTAGGCCTATGCTTGTTAAAGGCCGGTTCAGTGTGTATATTCGAAGGCGAATATTCGGCTTCGAATACTTTTTGGTCTTCAAAATATATGCGGCTTCGAATACAAAACTATGAACCGGAGAGAGATATATTCCTACAATTCACAGCGTTGCCCAACTGTTATAACAACTATTGCCCGTTGACCAAGGTAAGCAAAATTTAGAGAATTTCTTTAACGAAGTCAATAAAATCACAATAGGTAAACTCAATTGAACTATTGTCATGATTTTTTTTGTCATTATATTTTTCATTAGAAAAAGCAAACATTAAAGTATAAATATAATCACAGAGACTCACAACTACAGCTGCAAATGTGTATATAATATACATAATTACTACAGTATGCCCAGAGCAAGGTTTAGAGTAGACTTCTCTGTATCGTCACGTAGTCCACTTGCCAACTGTACATACTCTGGCTATTGCATTTAAGCTTAGAACTCTGATTCAATTAATTTGTGCACAATTGATAGATTTTCACGTCTAATCTTTTCAGTCACCGTACGTACTCCCTCTGTTTGTTAGCTTCCCAAGTGGACTACTGACTTTGGATTGCGGTTTACATGCTTAACGCGGCTGTCTATGGATGAGATTTCTGGCCTACTAAAATTGGCCATGATGTAATGCATCTTTAAATGGATCTGGCTTGTGATTGGTCGCCCATATCTCGTTATGGTTTAAATCCTCCGGGCACCGCCAACACAAAGGCCGGTATAGTTGTGTACCATGTTGTTATTAAAATAACTACATGGTACACAACTATACCGCCCTTTGTGTTGGCGGGAACATTAAACTCTCAGTAGGTGCATGAGCGCGTCTTGTACTTGGTTGCGGTTTAATTGGATTGATAAACAAGTATGATTGACAGTGTGTGTGTTAGGGACTTTACCCGTTCAGAGTCACGTTTACAATTCAAAGTACATAGTCGATTTTTAACTCGGGCTTTCGCGATTAATAAACTGGCAGATTCTAAAATTAGAATTGTTCAGTATTGAAGTACCATTATAGTTGTTATATGATGCATTCAATAATATAAGCCTACGTATACTTTACTTTTACTGTCACAAATATAATTATATAAACTTTTTCATAACCATGTTATACTAGTATTTTGATGTAATAAATATCAGTATAATTTCGAGTTCAACTGAATGCGTTCATCATGAATATTAACATATTTTTTATTTATCAAAAATCGACTATGGCATAGTCTAGGTTTAGAGATGCACAAATAATGAATAATGAGATACAGAGTCAACATACATGTGACAAGATGACATAACAATAAGACAATGTTGATGCACTTTGTACATCAAATGTCAAAGCACCACTTTTTAAAATGATTACTTAATTTACCCTTTTTATAAGCAATATTATATTCCATTTTTTTGTTTCATGAAAATGAAGTTTTTCAAAGCAGTAAAAGTTGGGTTCACTTCCTGAAATCTACATCTGTAAATATAGTATTTACTGCATAATATTAAAAAGGAAAGGAAATTATCATTGGCAATACCAAACATAAGATCAAAACTATTAAACATCCCAGATAAATTAAACTTTATCACATTCACAAAAAACATGAACCACAGTTTCGGGAAATTTGTCACAAAAGAAACAAAGTGGAAAACCTTTTCTTCCAATTTTGTGGAGAAAGCTGTTGAAAGCAATTGCCTTATGGAATAATTTAAAATAAAATTTTCTTAATTGAGTCTCAATGGTGTATTTAGAACTATTGCCATGATTTAATGTCTGTAAAATACAAATAATTAAATAAATAAATAAGTCAATAAATAAATAAATAAATAAATAAATAAATAAATAAATAAATAAATAAATAAATAAATAAATAAAGTCAAGAAATAAGTCAAGAAATACATAAATAATTAATTAAATAAATGAATATACAAATAAATAAATAAACAAATAAATATATAACATAAGATATGATTGAAGCGACGACAAATATGACAGCCCTGATAAGTGTTTATGAGACCACCCACCAAATATATACTGTCGAGTTCAACAAAACTGAACTGTGGCAAATATATTTCTGGTGAATACTTTTTCATTGGCTGATACCCACTTGAGATCGGCATCATCAAAGTAGTTTTATGATTCATTGAACAACCAATTTTGGCATTCGACCGGAATACGCGAATGTCGTTATATTTTTACCACCAAAAGATAAGAAGTCTCGTTCCCAACGTGTGTACATTGCTATGTGTTTTAATGTCTGATTCACAAATTATAGAAATAAAGAAGAATTGTTTTTTAAAAAAGAACCAGCAATAGGGTACCAACGTTCGTGGTTTTGGTTGTTCTGCATAATTAATGAAGAGATCCATTGCAAAACGTTATATATCTATTCCTACATAGGCCTATGTGTTAATTATTTTGCATCCTTAATTATTAATTATAATTATGAATTTGACTGATATTAACAACGCATTACATCTTTATTCCGCCCAAAATAACATCATTTAGGCCTATGGTAGTCAAGAATTCCGCTATTGCGGAAAAGATGACAAAAATGGGTGAACCTCCGTGGCAAACGCATTTTTATATTTATAACCCCACCCTCACACATCCTCTGCCAGATGCATATGGGGACCTGGATCTGGGGCCAAACATTATGTCCGATAAACCGGGGTGGAGACATAAATCTGAATTTGGAGGGTTTTCTTCTGCATCAGTCGATTTGGAAACATTCACTTCTACATTTGTAGGCTATGTTTGTAAGCCTAAATATCATATTATTTGCATAAAACGTTAGATTAGATAGATGATCGATAGATAGATAGATAGAGTTATTATTATCTTTTCACTCATTACATGATACAAGAATAACACATACGAATAATACATTATAAAGATATAAATAATAATACATATATAATAAACTATGGAAATGCATAATACAACGACGAGTGAAGGAATTACAGTTGAGGCCCAAAGGCCTGTAGCTCTGTAACTCCTTGATACAGATATATGGCATTTATTGGACATGACAGCAGGTTGGTAGACAACAAAAATACCGAGTCCAACCAACCAGCTGTCATGTCTATCAATGACATATCCTATGTTAACATTTAAGGAAAAACAAAGAAAAAACAAAAATGCACATATCAAAAACTAATTATTGAAAGTAAATTAATGAAATTAGTGAACAAAATATTGGTGAGTTACTTACCATCACTACAGCATTGGAATGATATTGCCTGCAGGTTAATTTTCATTGGGGATTTTTGAAATCATCGTTCGTCGAACAATATTCAGGTGACCTCGAGCCGTTCATATAAATCAATAGTATCTCGCTATCAGGTGCGCGATATTTAATCCGACTCAACTAGGCGTGTCAACATATTTTATTCGTTGCCGTATATATTTTGACGTCACAAAGTATTCGGCAACGAATATTCGCCTTCGAATATACACTATGAACCGAGCTTAACTGCAAGGTGTGTCAATTGGAACAAGGAATCTTACCACTCAATGTGCTGAGCTCTGCATCAAGATGGGGATTTGCATGGCTGAATGATGAAGAATGTTCACTTGGTGAGGAGTTTAAACTGCATTCAACCACAGTCCACATGGATTTTGCATTAATTATTTCGAAGTTAGTTTTATTGGAACAAAACGAAACCTTTCAATGCTATGACGAAATATTGGGAGGGATGCTTATTTTTGTTGATGTGTTTATTTTGCAATTCTCTACTTTGGACGCGGACGGGAAACAGGAAATTAAGAATCAATTGTAAAGGGCCTTATGCCCTACAACATCATAGCAGGAATAGGCCTATATACTATTACAAGTTAAAACTACATGTAAACCTTAACCAAGAAGTTTCAGTGTTAGATGGATTGGTCAGTGCATCGTGGTATGTTAAATGTTTATAAATGTGTACAGTTAATGGTACCAGTACATTTTATTGTTATCAACCATTTACTGTTTTCTGTTATCATGGTGATCTTGAATGAGAAATACTAACAAGGTAAGACTGATCACAGTTTAATTAATTTAATTCTAAGTTTGATAGTTACAGTACTATTCATGGGTATTGGAATAATTCTGGTATACCCTGCGCACAAGTATAACCCTAACCCTAATCCTCATCGTTTATAAACCTAACCCTAATCCTAACCCTAATTTAAATTATAAGGGGGCTGTCATTGTCTTCGGAAGGGGAGTGGGTCATGAATATACTGGGGGCAGGGGGGTCATAGAATTTTTAGACCAAATATAGGGGGCTTATAATTTTGTAACACCCAAAATAGGGGGGTTATAGAATTATTAAGGGCTGGTTAAAATGTGCACACAATCTTTCGTTATATAATGCAAAATTTTTGCGCGCTATACGCGTGCCTTATTTACACGCACAATCAAATTTTAACGTACTCCGCACACTTAATTCGCTCTAAAGTTTTCGTGCACTCCTCGCCTTTGTTCCGGCAATGGATAATTTGTCTTGAGTCTGTGTAGGTGGAAGGGGGTCATACAAATTTTTGACCCAAGATAGGGGGTCGTTAAAATATTTTGCCCATGATAGGCATGGTAGGGGGATCATAAAAATTTTGCTCCGGTCACCGTCATATTCATGACCCACCCCCGCCGACGAAAATGACATCCGCCTAACCCTAACCCTAAAACACAGTGTGCACAGGGTAAACTAAAATTATACCTGGGTAATAATAATAATTCCTATTCATGTTTTAGTCCAAGACACCATGTTTATCATCACCGTTCACCATCTTTATTAACCACTCCCGTTTACTAACTGCTCCTGTTTACTCTACTAGCTCCCGCTAGTTTTGAATAAAATAAACACACTATCTGTGGTCATCTTGTGACTCCTACATTTTGGTCATCAAAATTGTATGCCCCTCCCGTAATTTTCTTTTCCGAAAATTTATGATCCCCCTGTATATTTGGGACCCCCCTTCCGAAGAAAATGATAGCCCCCTAAGGGGAATATGGGGCTCAAACTCAGTGACATTTTTTGTTTTATCTGTACAATTTAATACCTATATATGACGTCATGATTCGTCAGATTATTGTTTCATTATATTTCTGTTATTTCATGACTGATCTGACTATTAGAATTGTTTTCATATTTCTCTATGTCGAAAGGTATTATTAACATGTGCTTATTGTTTCATCTTTTCCATTTTGATACCAAAATAGTTTGATTTACTATACCATGCTCACATTTGAGCTATATTTGTTTTTTCTATTGATGATTTGGTTATTGCTTAAATTATTCAGTTCATTTAATTGGTTTTTTATTCAAGTTCGTTTCGTTCATATTTTACATGTATATTTGAGTCTGAGAGCTTAAGAGACTGGTGCATTTTTTTTTTTTCATCACTGGGCACAGCCTCTTCCCGCTTCTATACTAATTATTCAAATCTTTTGATTTGTTTACAAGTTGTAATTTAAGTAAATTTATTGGTAGTTTAAGTTTTGTGTTATTCGTATAATGTCCGATTTCATGTCCAATATCAAATTTGATCCATTTTCTTTTAATTGCTCACTTAATTCTCATAATGATTTCTTTGATGACACCTTGAACCTCAATTATAACAAGATCAATAACGTCCTCGCAATCTTAGAGATCTTCTTGTGAGAGCTGAAGTCCCCCACTTTCTGATACTATTCCTTCCACACAACAGGGTACTTTCACATGTGATTCCAGGTGTGTTGTCTGCCAGGACCATATCCAAGAAGGGGATTCTGTTGCCAGTAATTCCAACAATTCCTCCCACAGGATCAGGGGCAACATCACCTGCACCACATCTAATGTAGTATATATCATTTCTTGCAGAGTTTGTGGTATACAGTATGTGGGAGAAACTAAGAATGCACTTAAGAAGCGGTTTTATGGACACAGGTCCACTGTCAAAACCAAGAAGCTTGACACCCCTGTTGGTAATCACTTTAACCTCCCCAACCACTCCATCTCCGACATGATCCTACAGGGCATTGAGTCTTTAGGTAACCGCCCCGACACCGTCCGTGCCAGCAGGGAGAAATTCTGGATGAAGCGCCTTCGTACCATCCAGCCACATGGTCTCAACATCCAAGAGGGAAACGACTAACTTGTTTTTCATCATCACAATATTTTTTTTTTTTCCAATTATTTTTTATATATTTTTCCTCCACTTAATTATTTTAGTTTTTATTTCCTATTTACATCTATCATTTTGTAATATGTTCATGTAGTTGCCATTCATTTTCATATTTCTATTCAGCCTATTGTCTTCATTCATATCCTTATCCCTCTTACTTCCATTCATGACATCCCACTTCCTGCCCCTATTGATATTTCCCAATAAACACTTAAGTGCTGTTTTATTGGACTAGAACTATGAAATTCGTCTTTACTTTACTTATGTCTTCTATTGTCTTGCTCATTTCCTTTTCCTTTATGTCCATGTCCCTATATATATGCATGTTTGTGTGTTGTTTTGTCACTCTGCCTTTGATAAAGATCCTGCTAGGATCGAAAGCTCAGGCCCCTAAAACTTTGAAATTTTACTTAACAGGCTATTTTTGTGGATAAGCAGTTTACAACAGCTCACTTTTTAACGTTAAGATCAATAACTGTCAATATTATAGTAGTGAGAATTTACCCGATGCGACTGAATTAGGCGCCAGCGACCTTTCCATTCTGCATTTTAACATCAGGAGCCTCAACAAACATACCACCGATGTTGCAAACTATCTTTCTATGCTCGATCATCACTTTGATATTTATGGCTTAACGGAAACGTGGTTTTCTCATGATGATGATGCAAATCTGGCTGATCTTAGCAATTATTCATCAGTAAATTGTGTAAGGCATGAAAGGAATGGTGGCGGCGCCTCAATTTATATCAACCCATGTATCAATTTTCGCGAAAGATGTGATCTTAAATTAGATTGCCAACATTGTGATTCTGTGTTCGTTGAGATTAACCACAAGTCTCAACAAACTATTGTTGGAATTATATACAAGCCGGAATATGTGATTTTTGACGATTTTATCAATCAGTTGACAAAGACCCTTGAAACTATCTCTAAAGAAAAGAAAAGATGTTATATTATGGGAGACTTCAACATCGATCTTCTAAAATACGATCAATTGCCTAAAGTTAACAGATTTGTTAACCTTTTCTTTTCTCATGATTTTTATCCATGCATCGATCGTCCGACTCGTGTATATCGCAACCGGCATGGCGTTACTGGTTATTCATGTATTGATAATGTATTCTCCAACGTTGTGTCAACTAATCACAAGTCTGGTGCTTTAATTACAGATCTCTCGGATCACTTCCCTGTGTTCACCATATCAAAGGGCTCCAGGTTCTTCCCACCACCCAAACCAACTGTTAGGCAAGCTAGACAATTCAAGCCTGATAACATCAAAGGTCTTAATAATGCTCTTTCTCAATCCGACTGGCATTCTGTGTATGATATTGATGACCCTGAGGAAGCTTATAATAAGTTTAATGATAAATTACTTACTTTACTTGATATTCACTGCCCAATAAAAACTACTAAATCTAACTACCGGAATACTCCTAAAAAACCCTGGGTTACTAAAGGTCTAATTAAATCGATCAAAACTAAAGATAAATTATACAAAAAGTATATTTCTAAACCTACTGATAATAATGAAATTAAATATAAAAATATAGAAATCACCTTAATAGTCTCCTCCGTGTTGCCAAAAAATCATTCTACACTAAAGAAATTGAGCTCCACAATAATGACATGAAAAAAATGTGGTCGACTTTGAACAATTTACTCGGGCGTAACAAACATTCAAAACTTCCTGACTTTTTTACTGATGACATTGGTAGCAAAATCACCAATGCCCATGAAATTGCCACCAAATTCAACGATTTTTTCACAAACATTGGTGCTTCCCTTGCTGATAAAATTCCACCTCCATGTGGCGATTTTCAGGCTCCATCAAAACCGCCACTAATGAATAGCATTTTTATATCCCCAACAACACCGGAGGAACTAATTAAATTATGTGCTAACCTAAAATCAAGCCATAGTTCAGGCATGGATGGCATCAGCACTATCTTATTGAAATCAATCATAAACAATGTCAGCATGGTCCTCTGCCACATTTTCAATATTTCAATTAAATATGGCTTAGTTCCTGATAAACTCAAAATTGCCAAAGTGACACCAATCTTTAAATCTGGTGACACCCATGATTTTTCGAATTACAGACCAATTTCAATCCTTCCAGCCATTTCTAAATTACTTGAAAAGGTTATTTATAACCGAATCCATGATTTCCTTTCATCGCACAACATTCTTAGTCCCAACCAATTTGGATTCAGGCAAAAACGATCAACCTATATGGCAATTAATGAACTTTATAGCATAATTACCCAGAATTTAGATAATAAAATTCACACTGTAGGTATTTTCCTTGATCTCAGCAAAGCTTTTGACACGCTCAACCATGAAATTCTTTTAAATAAACTTGACACTTACGGCATTAGAGGAATTGCTAATAATTGGATCCGTAGTTATCTTAATAACAGGAAACAGTTCGTTGTATTCAATCAAACCTCATCTGAAATGACATCAATCACATGCGGTGTCTCGCAAGGATCGATATTAGGTCCACTTTTGTTTCTAATTTACATTAATGATCTTCCCCTTTGTTCTACCACAGCTGACTTCATCATTTTTGCAGATGACACAAATATTCTCTTTTCTCACAAGGACGAAAATTCTCTCGAAACCCTGATTAATAATGAATTGGAAACTATCTCCAACTGGTTTAAGCTAAATAAACTCTCATTAAATGTTAAAAACTAATTTCATGATTTTTAAAAATAAACATACTACCAAACATCAAAAGGAAATTAATATTCATATTAATAATAATAAACTAGAAAAAGTCCACACAACCAAATTTCTTGGCATACTAATTGACGATAATCTTTCCTGGAAATCTCATACGTCCCATATATCTAAAATAGTCTCTAAATATAATGGCATTATTCGTAAAGTTCGTCCTTTTCTTCCTCAGGAATCCTTATTTACACTTTACAACACCTTTGCAGTTCCCTATATTTCATACTGCAATATTATCTGGGCTGACAAAAACAACTCGCACCTTGAATCACTTTTTCTCCTCCAAAAAAGAATCATCCGCACGTGCACTAACTCCCTTTGGCTGGCCCACACAGAACCCCTCTTCAAGCAACTTAACACACTTAAGATTCAAGATATACATTTTCACCAACTTGGAACGTTCATGTTCAATTCCCACCACAAATTATTTCCAACTGACTTGTCTCTAAATAACTTGTTCATTACAAACGCAAGTATTCACGATCACCTCACAAGACAAGCCAGTAATTTCCATGTCAATTTAACCAAAACAAAACTTGCTGATAATACCATTAAGATTCAAGGTGCTCTACTATGGAATTCACTCCCCCAGTCAATCAAATCCAGCCCCTCTGTGTCATCCTTCAAAACTAATTTTAAAAAGCATCTCATCAGTAGCTACATTTCTGGCTAATGGATCAAATATTTTTTTATATTTCTATTATTATTATTATATTAAAATATATCTCAGATTGGACTTGTTTTCGTGTGTTTGTGTTATATTGTTCCCTCTGCCTTGCGGGTAGATCTTGGTTGGAGTTTGTCCCCAATAAATTATTTTCCAACAATTTTTTTGTATGTAACTCCAATATTGAATATCATTATCATTTGCTATATTTATCATTTACTTTGTAGGTACTAGCCTTTTTACAATTTCACATGTAAATGTTGGATTTAGGCCTCTGATTTGCTCATGCATACATGTTTTGTTTTCAAGGTTGTAGGCCTATATCCAATACTTGTTACATTTTCAATACATCTTTTTCATGTAATATTTTGGAAATTGCCTAAAATGACTTAATATTCTAGATATGCCTACTGGTTATAAAATTATTTCTTATTTAATATGCATTGTATACTTTGAATTTTGCATTGGTAAATCTTGTATTTTCTCTACTTACAAGGCTTGTTTGTCTTTGTTCGTTTTTTTTTTCCTAATGTATTAAATTTTGTTTTGCTTATTGTAAAATTGAAACATTATGTATAGGGTGCCACAACATCACGCTGTGCGTTTGGTGGCATCCTCATCCTCTGTTTCTCATACTTTTGTCATATAATTTAAAATGTTCCACACTGTTTTATACAAGAAAATATTATTCTGTATTATGTTAACATGTATTTTGAATGGATGAAATAAACTGAACTGAACTGAACTGAACTGACAACAAACCTCACAACCAGCGGAACATTTTGCAGGGGTCAGGTCAAAGATCATGCAGAGGTCAAATCTTATAATGCTTTTTCTGGCCATATGTAAGGGGTACGGGGCTTAAACTCAGTGACAATAAACTTGATGACGAGAGTAACACTTTGGAATATTTTGCAGGGGTCAGGTCAAAGGTCAGCTGGGGTCAAATCATCGAATTTCATTATCTGGACATCTGTAAGGGGTACGGGGTTCAATCTCGGCGACAACCTCATGACCAGGGGAACATATTGGAACATTTTGCAGGGGTCAGGTCAAAGGTCAGCTGGGGTCAAATCTTCGAAATTCAATATCTGGACATCTGTAAGGGGTACGGGGCTCAATCTCGGTGACAACCTAATGATCAGGGGAACATGTTTGAACATTTTGCAGGGGTCAGGTCAAAGGACATCATTCTGGGGCCAAATCTTAGAATTGCGTTATCTGGACATCTGTCAGAGGTACAGGGCTCAAACTCAGTGACAACAAACCTCATGACCAGGGGGCAGTGGCGTAGCGTGGGTCATCACATGGGGGGACCATGATGGGGGTGGGGGCACCGGGTCTGATGGGGGGGGCTCAGGCCATTTTTCGGCAATTTTCCTATGGGATTTTTTAAAATTTCAGATTTCCCCTATGACGCTACGCCACTGCAGGGGGTCAAAGATCATCTGGGGTCAAATCTTAGAATTGCATTTTCTGGACATCTGTAAGGAGGACATGACTCAAAACTTGGTGACAACAAACCTCATGACCAGGGGAACATTTTTGGAACATTTCGCAGGGGTCAGATACCTCCACAACACCAACATGCCCCAGCTAGGTTTGTGGTCTATGACCACCATTTGCCTCTAGTTATTTTTCACAATAGTGTTTAGTAACGTCTAATGTTCCTGCTATCGAATCATTTGAGCAACAAGTGCGTAGAAGGTGATAAAAAAAAAGAAACAGGCATACGAAGTATTTCACTGCCTAGTTACGTCTCATTTTGCAAGAACGCCTCAAGACTGAAACGGAACATTGTTCGATGATACGGAATCTCAAACCCTGGTTTGTTAGTAGTTGACGGTGTAGTTATGCACATATCAAATGCAACCCCGGCCCCTGGAGATGGCCGGGTCGTGGGCATCGGATATAGGCCTGGATCTTAATATGAAAAAGGGTCAAGATAGGTTTTCAATGGAGACTAATGGGCCCAACTGGATGCCCATTTAAGACCAAAATGTTGCTGAGTACTAGTATGTAAGGAACTGAGAAAGGGAAATAATATGGGCTGAGACCATTTCATGGTTCAGCAAAAACGCTACTTAATCCGACACGGCGTATTAAAGTCCGATTATGAACACACGGTAACATTAATGTGGCGACTCGGTGGATTATTAATATACATCCACGGCTCAAGTACGGTCAAGTGATAGGATTCCCCAGCGCATAGATGCGGGCATCCTTACGACATAATCCCGGCCCTCGCCCGGTTAAATTCCCAGCCTAATTTCCCGGGGGTTTGGTCGACGTCAATTCTTATACCAGTCCCGGCCAACACCCGGCTCCCCGGGCCACATTTTGAGTCAAATCCCGGGTCACATGATGTCAAGTCCCGGACCATCCGGGTCCCCAGGGGCCGGGGCTGCATTAGATATGTGCATTAGTTTTATACAGTTGTTTTATACTACACAATTAGGTTGAGCAACACCTACGTTCTTCGCATCAAATCGTTTGAGCAACTAGTGAGTAGTAGGTAATGGAAAATCCAACTACCTACACTGCACCAGTTCCGTCACATTTTGCCAGATTGCCAGAACGCCTCGTAAATGAAATGGAACAATGTTCTATGATACGGAGTTCCAAATCCTGGTTTGTTGGTAGTTGGCATTGTAGTTTAAGGGTATACGATGTATTGTTGGTCAAAGCAGCCAAAAAAATAGTTCACAGCATCTTGCGAATGGTAGTGAGCTATAGCAAAAATTGCATTGCTCAATTCATAGTGAACGTGTAGAAGAATTCAATTATCACAGATATATTTTTGTAGGTCCTGTGGTTCTTGAGTTATGTTGTAAAGAGGGCTGAAATAACAACACTTTTGTAAAACGTACATAACAAGTTTTCTTCAAAATATATGATTTGTAGAATGAACTTTTGCAAAACACCAAAGTGTTATTTTTCAATTATATATTGATTCAGATAATGAAAATCGATTTTGTGGCTGCTTCGACCAACAATACCTCGTTTACCCTTAATGCTATACAATTATTGTGTTGAGCAGCACCTCACATGTTCTTGCCATCAAATCGTTTGTGCAACCAGTGCGTAGTAGGTGATGAAAACCCCAACTACCTATTAAAATGGAACACGCACACACAAGAAGTATTTCATTATGATAAAAGTATCACCCTATTTTTCAGCCAAATCGAACCCTTTAACATCTAGGTATTATTGATCGAAAATACACCTGCTACGTAACTTTATTTGCATTTGAATATTGCGACTTACCAAACAATATAATAGGTATAATTCTTGGGAAGTGAAACTGGATGCAACTACAAAAGTGGGTGGTTGTATTCAAATGAGTATAACTTGAAGTTGCTGTAAGCAATTGCAACAATTCTGTTTTTAGACGTGTCAGATTTGCTTTTTTTGATGATATATTTGTTTTGCAGATTCCTTGTCATATCTCTTGTTACAGCCTCTTTTTGACTCAGTCTGTAAGGCAGAGGTGACAATACTTTATGTTCATCCGTAAACAGATGCATCAATGTGAGCAAAGACTTTCTGCTTCTCAGTAAGTATTCGCAACAGGAAAACGCACGTAAAACGCCGGGGCAAAACGTCGATTTATATGTATACTAGACCTTACCGTTAATATAAATTCCTTTGTAATAGGCAAGATATTCCACAGTGTAAATGCGATTGGCGGTCCATTTAACTTTGACAGAAACATATGAATCTGAAAATAATAATAATAATGATATTGTAATGATATTACAAATAATAATGCTTGTGATGATAATAATGTAATAAGAATTATCCTTATAGTGATTACTGATCAATCAGTGAACTATATTTTCATTGTTAAACAAACGATACAATATTCTTAATATTAAGGGATCGGATGTTGAGAGACATGAGATCACATCAGACATATCGAATTGCATTCTGAATACGAGGAATGTCCTCCTGATATCAAGTAATTTTGATTTTTTGAAATTGGTGATATAAAACACACTTTATTTATTGCAAATTATTAAAAAATAAAACAAGAAACAAAATACTATGTCAACATACCTGTACAACATCTTCGTTTTTGGAAATATCAAATACGCCTATATCGTGGATGTAATTACCGATGTCATGAGCCTATATAAATGAAATAAAGACGCAAAATATTATATATTATTGTCATCTGTAATCAAGAAAACCTATTATTTAGTAAAATAATGATTGATAATATCATAAGCTTGAGCCTCGGCGTGGTCGTGTATGTCGTGCCCTATAGCAAGTCTGTCCTCTTGCACAGGGTGTCCCTGAAAGAACTGTATCGTCGGAAACGTAATTGTTCGGGTATTTCAACCCCACCACTAAATATAACTAAATACTTGGTGTAGCTGAGGAATAAATCAGCTATCACATATACCGTTCTTGAAATATAATAATTTTACGAAACTCTCTGATTTGCAAGCCTTTCCAGGGATTCAAATATCAATCGATGATCTATATAGTATAGTCAGACTGCTAAGGCCATCTTGATTTAATAATTCGTCTCAAACAGTGGCGTAACTAGGGTTGGTAGCGCCGGGGGCGAGAAACAAAATTGTGCCAGTTAAAAGCGCCCTCTTTGGCAATTAGGAAATGCTGTTGTGACACGATGCTTACATAAATGTTAAGGACGCAGTCGAAGGTCTCAAATGCCGTTTGTTATGTTCACTTGCAAAAATCTTGAGATATGTTTAGTTAACAACGAATGGGTAAAATCACAATTGTGCGCGTGCCACTTTTACTAGGGAAGAGTGCTATACATGTAAATCAATGATCATGATGATAGCATCAGGTTTATTAAGAGTTCATTCGTGAAATCAAAAGAATCCATTGATTACACAACAAAAGAAAAAATTTTTTGCTTCTGTTTTATCACTTTTCCACTTAAATTAGATCAAAAGTTCAATAAATATTTCACATTCTGCGGTAAAATACATGTGTACATGTTAATGATTTTATCATGGCAAATACTGTTCTCATTGACATTCAAGACATGTTAAAAGACAAACAAATATTGCACAATCCGTTGTAAAATTAAAATCATGTCAAAGAAATATTGCACATACGTTTGAAATTGTACACTAAAGATTTAAAATCCATTGATGATTTTTCATCAAATCATTAAGTACAAACTTAATAATATTTCCGAGTGTGCAGCAGCTGAATCCGACAATGCTTGAAATCAACAGTTTAGTTAATTTTACAGTTTGGTCACTATTGTTCTTATACATGGGTCACTCAGAGCCCCCTTCCTTGCTGCCGTCGTCTTCAATACGTTTACATACTGAGCAATTGTTACTTCTATCTACTGTGCTGTACAGGAATTTTGATATAACATTTTATTAAACTTTCTTAAAAGTGGCACAAAAAGGGTTGTCATATGTTTGTGTTTAGTGAAGCATATCTCTGGATTGCCGAAACCAAAATGAATGAAACAAACTATTTGAAAGCTAGGATTTCTTTTTTGGCGGTAATGTAAGCATCATGTCACATAAGTGTTTTCTAATTGCCAAAAATGGCGTTTTCCACTTGCACAATTTTTTTTTGAGATAGGCGGTAGTAAAATCGCCCGTTTTTCGCGTTGTTCCCGCTGGATTGAGTAAATCTCACGTCTGACATCGTCAGACGTCAACATAGGCCAAATTGTAAATCTTAATAAACAATTCTTCATCTTGACCACAGTGCAACCTCCTTTGGAGATGAAAAGGTGGTCTATCCTTGCCACAGATAAACAAAAATTTTGTTTTTTTGGGGGGGTTTTTTTCGCATTTTTTTCTGTTTTGTATAGCGCCTCGGACTAGATAGATGGTGCTTTATAAGTACATTAAAGTTAAGTTGTTATTAAAGTTATCTCGTTTGTTAATGCATTAATAATCATATGTAAAGATAAGAATAAGAATATTTTAACAAGAATTTTGTTAGATTACAAACACTGTGTTGTTATGTAATGTTTCCTGGAACCAATGTAACTTCGGGATTGCCCTGTGCTTCTGGCCTATAAACCCCAAAACCTTTAAAAAGATATTCGTAAAAGAAACAATTAACAGTTTACCAACCCAAAGTGTTACAATTAAACATGACAACAAATAAACATGAATCTCCGACCGACACACAACCCAATTTGATTTTTTTTAAATTTTTTTCAAATATCTAAAAAATACAAAAATCTAAGCTAAGTATTTGACTCTAGTGCGTTGAGGGCATCGGTTCAATCCCTGGTTGTCATGACAGAGGAAAATACCAAACAGTTACAATATCCGCTCTATCCATATTAAATCTAAATTTTAACTGAATTAAGTGGGCAGATGTAACCTCACAGCAAGTCCGATCAGGGTAACGACGAGCTGTCTGTACACACTACGTATTGCCACTCCACTATAATGACACTATTGGCTGAAGTTGTCATTCAAGTTGAAAAATAAAGGGTAATTGCAGTTAGGTAGAAATAATGGGACTTTGGGTAACAAGAACATTAAGCACAAGAACAATATTTTGTAACACGCACAACGAAAAGGCGGAGGGGGGTAGTTCCAACCTCCTAATTTGCAATTATAAACATCATAAACCGTTATAGTTTATACCAATGTATAGCTATTCGTACAAACTATCCAGTGAATACCAAAAAAGTACACATATTTCCCACTTATTTCGCTATGACGTCATAATGTGAGCGTGCGGCCATTCAAATTTGGGAAATTCTGTCTCCAGGTTCTGGGTGTGTTCAAAGGTATAGGCAAAATTGATTTTCTGCTAAAAATCCCATAAACATGCGATTTTAAATGAAAGGTAATGACTATTTTAACTTAGCTAAGAAGTAAAGAGTCAGTAATTCTTGGAATAATTTGACAAGAGCGAAATAAAATCATGAGTTTTACTGTAGAAACCAATGGTGGGCCTCATAACCCCATGGTAATTTTTCATTGCCGGTCTTACTCCTGGGTAAAGTGCTGGGGTAAAAGATTTATAACTAAAATGAGTGCAAAGGATGGAATACGCGATTTTTTATGACTGATAAAAATATTAGGGGTGGTACAAGCCCCTTCGTAATTCTAGGGTTAAGGTTTGAAGAAATATGTAACCGGTCACTAATTAAAGGGAAATGCAACTTGTTATGAGATGTGATCCAAAATAAATTTAATAAACACTAGAGAAAATCTTAACTCTATTGAATAGTTTAGTAACGACCTAATAAGCAATACGGTCAATGTCCATGCCCACTGGACATGTAATATAGAAAATAATCAACGGTCACATATGGGCTCTTACATGATTAAAGCACACGATGCTGATTGCTGAAAAGAGGGGCCTTATTAGGACGACGCACGCATCACCTCCAAAGGGGCACATCCTCAAAAAATATGTTTTTGAAAATCAATTAAAGAGCCATTTCTCCCTATCCTTAATTTACCCCCACACGTCATCATTTTCCCATTTAGTTCTAAAATAGTATAATAAATATTCACACAGAAATGATTTTAAGTGCACTACCTTCTCATTTACTTGAGCGGCAAAACATCCCAAAATTGCAAAGTTGATGCAGACTCCAACTAGCCAAAATGCCATCATACATTGAGCCATGAAACTGGACAAAACGTCAGAAATAAGCAACGTGTACAATGTGAAACATGCTAGGATTATATTGCCTGCAACTGTTGCAGCCAGATAAAAAGAAAACGCATCATCTACTAAGAATACCACCTTTGAGAGATGCTGATGCTGGCGTCGTAGTCCAACAAGACATTTAGCAAACTTTCCGTCTCTACTGACGCTAGTCGTGAAAGACTTGGTTAGCTCTTGAAATTGGTATGTTATAATTATGCAGAAAAATACAAAAAATGCTACGGGCAAAATGAACGCGGCGTTTGAAAGGGCAAATACGAGTATTATAATAGCCACCCAAACGTCATTATCTAACGACAATGGAGTAAACGCAAAACGTGTATCGTTTCGAAGAGATTCGAAAGGCCCAATCATGCAAAATACTGGAAAGGATGTATTCATAAATGTAATGCACAATGTAATGGCTAAAATAACACGTATGCTTTTGCGGACACACTCGGCGGTCAAAGATGTTCCAAAAATTCGGCTTGCTTGCGAAGATTGACAGTAAGTTTGCCAGATATCTATAATATTTGGAAGTTTGTCCGTGGCACATAGACAGCACCATACAGTTGTATAAACAGCACCTTGTAAAGTCCAAATTACCAAAGTTACCTTAAGTGGTACAAACTTGTATTGCAGGGATGTTTTGTCACCGAGCCAGAAACCGGTGATAATTCTGATAAAATTTAACCAAGCAATCGCATGTACAAGAAAACAGTAGGCTTGTTGAGACCGATAGAGAAATCGATTCCAGTTCGACGCGCCCGATTTCATTTGCCAACTCTTCGGTGTGTAGTACAATCCAAAGAAACCCATCACACGAAAGAAATGTCGAAGCTCATACGCTAAACTGAAGTCGCCACCATCCACAAAATCATCAGCTTCAAATGTTGATCCGTCTCGATTGATCGTGGGGAGATTGGATTTTCTTGTTCTGCTTGTCATTGTGAAGCTCATGTCTCTGTGAACGCCACAAGATGTTCACTACAATCCAAAATACTATTTTGTTACTATCATCACTAATTTTCCTGAAAGATTGGTTAATATTTTGTTTTAAAATTCGAGAAGTGATACTTGAAATACCCGTTAAAATCTGTGCAAATAGTACATGTAGAGACGCAGTGACTATGATGTGATAATAGCTTGCAGCTAATGGTTTTCTATTATGCCAGCCCATTATATTCTGGGTGATTAGGCGAAATGGTTTTTAGTGGTAACCAGGAAATACAGTGTGATTATAAAAAGAAGTGGAATCGAAATCTATAATTATCTTATATATTTGTCCCGATACACAAAGAGTACAATATTACATCACCTGCATGAACAAAATTTGACACATCGCTTTACTTTGCATTTGAATGTCGTGCCTTATTTTCAATCGCTATATTACTGGTATTAAATGAGGAGCCGTGGACAGTTTTAAAAATGGACCATGTGTTATGCAAATGGACATAACTTTAGATTGCGTAAACAATTTACAAAACGTTGCTTGTTGTTTTGATTCATTAATTATCATATTAGCACGCATAAATTTCGTCCAATCTGAGTCCACCTCATTTTGACTCATACTGTATGGATCTCATAAAATTGTTAATGGGCTCATATGAGCAATTTACCTATAATGAACAGTTTAATCGATTGGTGAAACATTACAAATAACATACTAGAAAGGGCTTTTAACATTACATTTTAACGAGGATTAGATTTGTAAATGGCACCACTAATATATCAGTGTATAAGAGTCTCATACCGACTGCATTGCCTTAAATGCATAAAAATTGCGTTAAAATCTGAACTTCGTTATGTACAATTAATCAGTCAAACACTGCTAATAAATGGACAAGCGAAAGCAACTCTTAAATGTGTAGTGTTTAGTATGTGTTCAGCATGCATTTTAACATTGTGTTTTTTACATAATAAACGAAGATCAATAGGTTTAGTGTCTTTAATATATAGTTATTGTTATAAGTGTAGGGATACTTTTTGTGCGCAGTACGCAAATGGAAAACACGCCTATCGTGAAGCGTGTTGCAAATCCAACACTTTATATAAACATTAGTATCGATGATCAACAACACGAAACAACAACAAAAACCATTAACAGCATGAAACTACTATGGTCCTTGATACCAATTGGTATTAAAAGGCACCCAACGGGAAATTCAGCAAAACAAACCCATGTTAAACGCTGAATCTTCGTAAAGCAATGAAATTTTTAGATTGTCATGCTTCTCTCGTTTTGGGTGTGTCCTTCGTGTAAGAGAATACCAAACAAATCCCAACTCTAATCTAACCCTAACCCTAACCCCATCCCTAACCCTAACCCTAATCCTACCCTAATAAAACCCTAATCCTACCCTAACCCTAACCCTTACCCTAACCCTAATTCCTAACCCTAACCCTAACTCTAATCCAGTAGTATTTCGTGCTCTCTTACACTAAGGATAAACCAGTTTTTCATACAACTCGATTCTAAAATAAAATAAAAATATCAGTTAATATTCTACTTTTTACCTTCTCATTTACTTGAGCTGCAAAGCATCCCAAAATTGCAAAGTTTATGCAGACCATAAGAGCCCAAAATAACATCATACAATCCGCCAGAAAAGTGGATAAAACATCGGCAATCAAGACCGTGTACAATGCAAAACATGCTAATATTATATTGGCTGCAACGGTAACGGCAAGATAAAAGAAAATGCATCGTCTACTAAGAAGACGATCTTTGAGAGGTACTGATGCTGGCGTCGTAGACCGACAAGACATTTGGTGAACATTCCATCTTTTCCGATGCTTGCGTTGAAGGATTTGGTAAACTCTTGAAATTGGTATGTTATAATAACGCAGATGAGTACAAATAATGCAAGTGGGTAGACGAAAGCTGCGTTTGAGATGATGTATACAGGTATTAAAGTAGCCACCCAGAGGTCATCTTCTAACGAAAACGGGGTAAGCATAAAGTGTGAATCATTTCGTAGAGATTCAATGGGACCAATCATGCCTAATACCGGCGTGGACATATTCATACATACAATGCATGATGCAATCGCTAACACAACGCGTATGCTTTTGCGAACACATTTAGTGGATAGAGATGTCCTAAACAGCCGGCTTTCATACGAAGATTGACAATATGTTTGCCACATATCGATAATGTTTGGAAGTTTGTCAGTACCGCATAAGCAATACCATATAGTTGCATTAACAGCACTTTGAAAATTCCAAATTAAAAAGGTAATTTTAAGCGCCACGAACTTGTACTGCAGAGAAGCTTCGTCCCCGACCCAAAACCCCACGATAATTCTGATGAAATTCAACCAAAGAACGAGTTGAATAAGGAAGCAGTACGCCTGATGCATCTTGTACAGAAAACAATCCCAGTTGGAAGTGCATGACCTCTTTTGCCAACTCTTTGGGGTGTAATATAATCCAAAGATGCCCATCATTCGGATTAAATATCGAAGCTCATGTCCTAAATTAAAATCGTCTACATTTTGTCCATGAAATCATCTGTTTGTTCATTATTCACATTGAATTCGGGCACATTGATCGTAGAAAGCTCTGACTTCCTTTTCTTATGTACTCCGTTTGTCATCGTATCATTCATCGTCTTAAAGTTACTGATCACAATCGAAGAGTTTCCAAAGTTTCACGACTGATGATTCTACACGCGTTTCGTTTATAAAATCTTTACAAAAATTTCGGGAGACGAATTATGTTACAATCCCTTGTAAGACCTTTGCTATAACAGTGCTTAATGTCGATACCACCACTGGTGTGTCATTAGATGAATGCATAAAAATGTTGATCTTATACAACATGTGTGCATTATTTATACACGGTTGAGAAGTAAACGGATATTAGTTTTTCCCGCCCAAAAGCAGAGCCTTTATTAACCACACATTTACATGTTCAATTTACAAGACATACAGTCAGCACAAAAAATAGTGTACATGTTCATAAATCATTACCTTATAGCCACAGTGACGGTTGATTCCAAGGTGACCGTAATGAACGCAAGGATGTGTTATTTAATTTTTTTAGCTATCAGTGAGAAACAGATAGAAGGTACGCAATCAAACACCTCAACACACCCATACACCGTTCCTACCAGTCTGGTATGTCCACCGCAGAACATCGGTGTATTTTCTACATCCCCTTTTATGTTTGTTTATCTGAGATTATAGCGCGGATAATTGGGGTAAAAAGCATTTTCATGTTCCTGGCATCCGGTCTACTGCACCCGAATAGACGAATTTTAATATCGCCAAGGTGTTAATGTTTCGTTTTTGCTTTTACAGTAATGTAAGTGGTTACAACAAGTATGCAGATCATGTGATATTATTATGTCATTATGTTTAAACCTGATCCATTTCTACACTCATATCACTAAAGCTGAATTTATACAGAAGTACAATTTCGCAGAAAAGTGATTCTCATGCATTCTATTTTACTTCCGTTTTTAGAGAGTCAAGCCGATCAATCTTTACAAATCGCTGAGACAAAAAAACTAACATTTTGCGAGTTGAAGACGTCTCCACTCCCGAGCGAATTCTCCTGACACGTGAATGCATCAACCAATCATTTCCAACTAACTGGATCTATTATTTTTCTAATTAATTTACCTTTCTCGATCATTAACTTTCGGAGATGAATTAATTCAAGACAATGATTATTGACAGCAATGTTCTAAAAATTCATTTTCGTCTACAATTGTGATCGCTATTATTAGTTTAAATACAAACGTGACGAGAGAATATGACCATTATCAATGAACCACCTTCAAGAAAAAATGAAATAAATGGAACCTGCAATACGCAACGCAGATAATTTAGTACGTGAGAGTACAATGCAATATTAAATATGCACGTATTTTTCCAAAGGCTGTTCAAATTGGCTATATGGTTCTAGTAGTGTATGAAATATAATTAAATGACATAAAACTCCCCACCCAATGAAAATAGAATAGTTTACTTGCAAAATAATGATATGTTTATTTTGATTCTTGTTTAGAACACTATCACCATGGCTGCTGTAGCCAAGAATATGAGTTATGAATCGATATAGAAACTCATAATAATTGTAACTACTTTTATATGACGCACTTCATTTCACTTGGTTGTACAATACATGTAATAAAGTGCTTCCTGCTTTCACTCAATAATTTATGGCGATATAAAAACGACACAGGACTTTCAAAAAATAAATTATTTTTCAAACAAAACTTGTCAGTACGTTAATAATCTCAACACACTAGAGAAGTTTCGAATGAGAAAACGGACATTTTGGTGACAAACGGTCAAAATGGAAAGCATTTAAATTTTCTCATTCTTTTGGATGAGAAACTTCGTGGTGTGTGTGTCAATCATTTATGTTTTATTAATACTGATGAGAATTGGTAATATCCGCTCATCCAAAAGAACGAGACAATTTAAATTCTTTCCATTATGGCCGTTTCTCACCAAAATGTCCGTTTTCTCATCCAAAATTTCGTCTAGTGACACGAGTGTCAAGTTCCACTTTTTCAATTCCAAATTTCAGAAGTGAACATTCCCATGACCATATTTGGAATACTCATGACAAGTGCATTGAAATGGGTACAAACAAGCCTAATATTGGTTCGGTGATTGCTGTGACAGCTCTTAAAATTGTGAGAAAACATCCGTAGACTTTTTGTGTTGATTCCTATGGCCAGTACGCAGAGAATTGAACGTTAGATACGATGTTGCTATATATATAGGATTTGAAACAGCTGTGCTTTTCGCTAGCTCCATTTCAGGAAATCATAATTTATTTTGTTTACCATCAGTTGTGCACTTGTTTTCAACCACCATTAAAATCACACAACATGTTAAAAATAGGGTAAAATGTTATATCAACGGCTTGTGTGAAAGTCCCCGTAAGTATATGTTTATTCTTCGCCGAACTAAGCCATCTATCTGATTTAAAGATGTTAACGCTCAGCAGTCCGGGCTGACTGCCTGCCCAGAAAACACTGCCGGGCCAGGCAGCATGTTGCCTACGCAGGCAACACAGGCGTTGGTATTTCTTCCGAATTTGGCAGACTAAGCCCTACATTGTTTATGGTGATTTGATAAATAGTCGGTACATGTAGAAATTTTACTTTTACACACATAACCTACATGTACTTTTCACCGGGAGGAATATACTTTAAATAACAAAACAATTTCTAACGGTTTTCAAAACTTTGATTTAAATATGAAAATTACCTTTATTTTAACTAACATTGATGAAAAAATACTAGCGATTGTACATTCATTGATAATCGTATATAGTCTACAAACTTAACTCTAAAGCAAGAAATAAACGGTCTATTAAAGGATGCTCTATTTGAAATAGAGCATTGCATTGTGTGAATACCATATTGCCTGCACGGCAGTATTTCCTGAGCAGGCAGTCGGACCAGACTTCTAAGTGGATCATCTCAGGTTGCAATGTTAAAAGGGCATTTCGTGATCCACAGCCTCACCCCCCCCCCACTTTTTTCAAAACAAGTTGAGATTTTATACCACTGGAAACCTCTGGCTACATAATGTCTATGTACCAAAATTTGCAGATTAATTCGTAAATATCGTAAAATTTGAATTTCAACACTGGTCTATGGAGCAGTGTAATACACATAATCATGCATAACTCGCAAACGCAAAATCGGACTGAAATTTTGGGAATAAGCTCTTTCGTGGATATACATGTATACTAAATATATCATAAAAAGAGGATGCTAGGATCACGAAATCCTCCTTTAAGGCTCATGCCACAAACTGCAGATAATCAATCAGTAACGACTGCGAAACTTGCCGAAAACAACGTCAAGCAGGAGCGTAACCAACAGGGGACTAACAGAGTGACAAAAATGAGAAAAGTGCCCCTCTGACAAAAGTAAAAGTGAAAATCGAGAAGGCAAATGAAAAGAAAAGGGGGCAATGGCACTATTTACATATATTTTAAAATCAAATAAGCCAATTGAATGAGTCAGTCCCTACATTTATTTTTTGGAAAATGTCTATACCACTTGCTAGTCCTTTTGATGTTCTAACACCATTATAAAAGGTGTCTTCCCCTTATAAAGATGCAAACAAGATTTAAGATAAATAGCGCTATCATTGTTCATCTTTTTCTCAAAAACGACCACAGTTTACACGCCATCAAACAATCGTGATAGAGGAACTTATATTTGTCACTTAATACTAGAGTTCCCATAACAATTCCAGGTACTCACAATTAGTAGTGACGTTTCGCAACATTACTGGCTGGTTGCATCTTCTTGACTGAACTGTATCCAGTACTGGATACAGTTCAGTCAATAAGCAATCAGCCAGTAAGGTAACGAAACGTCATTACTAATTGTGAGTTCCTGGAACTGTTATGAGAACTTTAATAATAATATAGACAATCTTCATTGATCCTGGTGAATATTCTTCAATCATACCTGTCACTATATTGTATGATGCACTTTATAGTGCTTAATTTTGACAACAATAAAGTGCTTCATGCTTTCAAGCAATGATTTATGGCGATATAAAAACAATACAGCAGTTATATAATATAAATGGGATCGAGCAAAAAGTATCACTCTCCGCACGGGTGTCGGCTGCAGACCACAAGTTTTAATTCTTTTTTAAATCCAAAATTGTCAGAAATATATTTACATGACCATATTTGTGATTAACATGACAAAATGCATTAAAATGAGTACAAGCACGCTTGGTATTGATTCGGTGGATGTTGTGATAACTCTTGATATTTTAGGAAAACATATATAAATTTTGACCTTGATGTTGAAGCTTATGGCCAGTGCATTAGATATGATGTTGCTATTGGCTTTGTTGCTATGTGCTATATTTTTCGCTTCATTTAGTCCATTTAGGGATAATAAAAGTTATTTGCCATAGTTGATTTTGGTTGCCAGTAATTAAGTAGTTGTTTTAAACCTCCATTAAAATCACATGACACCTTACGCTTGGGGTAGACGTTTATATTTTGTGATGTGAAAAAGTCTCCGTTACCCTTAAATCTACGTATTTCTTAGCCGAACTAAGCCATTACTGTCTGATTTAAGATGTCAACGCTCAATGGACCATCTGAGGTCCCTATGGTAAGGATCATGCCACAAGCTGCAGATAAACAATCAACAACAACTGCACTTGCCAAAAACAACGTCAACCTCCGCCATGAGCTTCGTCACCTATTCCATGTCATGGCCATATTTGGACTATACCACACGCCGAAATGTTGGCACACCTCGGACAGGTACAACGCGCTTCTTCAACGGGCTCATCGATTGTACTGTATGATTGTTCAGCTAGTACTGTGGCTAAATGGAGTTCGTGTATTAATAGGTTTATGGTATGGTAATGACGACTTGACAGGAGTAAAGATTATGATAAGTGCGTACTTAATTCAATGTGCAGCTAACAGCAGTATTTGGTACTACATCTGTAGTACGGACAAATTGCCAACTATCTTCCAGATATGGCAGACCCATTGTCAGGCTTCGTCTCAAAGTCACGCGTTTGGGACTTCGGTAAGCAAAACTTGCATTAGAAAACGGGTAACGCTTTGTTTCGCTGTTGCTCTTCTGTTCATTGTCATAGGTTCAGCGCCAATCGTAATCGGACGTTTTACTACTGATCAGACACTACTTAATGATACCTCATTCATTGAGGTACCAATAACAGAACCAAATTTGGCATGGACCATTTCTGTTTTGATATCATGTATTTACGCCAATGGCGCATATTCTCTACCAACGGCATTTATCTTGATACAATCACGAACCCTTTCACATCAATTTAACATGTTAACAAAGACATTTGCCGATGCTTTTACAAGTGAAACAGAATTTAAAGGATGCCTGAAGATTATACGTCGGCAACATCAGTATCTGTCTAAGACCGTTTTTCTCGTCGATGACGCATTTTCCCTTTATCTGGCTGTAACTGTCGGAGTATCGATTCTTACGGCATGTTTTGGAATGTATCAGCTTGTAATAGCACGAAGCTTTAGCAGTGCTATTTCATATATATTGACCTTAGCTTGGGTCATTGTGGTGTCCGGTAAATTTGCCCTTGTCGGTGTGTTTACCGCGCAGGTCCATGAGCAGGTAAGAAGTGATCACATTTAACACGAGCGGAGCATCATACTTTAAATCGCCTAATCCAAATCTTGTTTTCGTTCGTTCATTCTGTGCATTTACTTCAGATATCTTATCTGATATCTATATTTATTTTACAGGCGCATGATATTGTAAATTACATTCATGACATTGAAGACCACGAGGAAGTATTACAGGTGAATGAATTTCCCATAATTTTTGCAAATAAACCGAGACTACGTCATCGTCTGTCTAGGCGCAGTGTTTAACTGGATGTGCAGTAACAATACGCATCGACTACGAGGATGTAGTTTCGGTTCATTTGCGATGGCGTTTGGGACATAACGTAAAGAATAACATTCCGATATATTTTAGGATACTATTTAAGGTTGAAGTTCAGATTTTAAAACCATATTGGAACTAATATTGCTGAGGAGGATTTTAATATCTTAATACGTTTTTCAAATTCTGGATTTGTGTGATTGTAATGTATTTAAGAAACAACCATACCCTGCAAAAATCAAGGCTTTGTGTGTTGTAGTAATTTGTGACAAAATCCAAAATTTTGAATAAAACGACGGAATACGTCGTTTAGTTATTTTGTTACGATCAAAATACTAGTCGAACGAGTATACGAGTTCTACTGTACGTAAATGGCGTGTGGGAAGGTCATAATAATATGAAAAGGACCAACTAAATTCGTAATCGACAGAGTGACAACGCAATGGAGACAAGTACTTAACAGTGATTTTGTTCGTTTTGTCTAATCTGTTCAGGTCAAAGGGGTGTATCTGACAATGAAAACTAACATTTTGTATGAAAAAAATACACTTCTTTTTCTTATTTTACAATACAGCTTAAATACAGAAAATTAGAGGATATTATAAAGGTTACCCGTACAATATTTTACGACTGATGATTACAAATTGGTCTAGTAATGGACTATTAAATGGTAATGCAAATACGTTTCGGTAATGTCACATTATTGAAAAGCTATTAGCACCAAAGTTGATATTTCAATTAGTGAAAGGAATAATATGTAATTTAACATCCAGTATAATACTCGTTAAAATGAATTTTGATAATATAAATTAGGGAAATATTATAACAAGAAAGTTCTCTATGTATAAATTTAGGCTAATACTGTGCCCTTCCAATATTGTATCGTTCATATCAAGTATGTACTACTCTTATATTTCAGATGAACATGTTTCTGGCTAAATTAAACGGTCCACCTATTGCGTTGACATTGTGGAATATAGTACCACTCACCAAAGAATTTCTTTTAACGGTAAGTTGGCACAGCGCATAAGGCAATAGAAACAAATTAGTTCAATCTTTCGATCGACCATCGATGCTTCGTCGATCATTATTTTTAAGCATCGAAGCAGCATCAGAGGTCGACCCAAAGGTCGAACACTTAAAGTTAGGTCACTCAAACTTATCTCCTCCCCGCAAATGGGTTCGAATATCAAACAGCCTAATCATGAAGCTCCTGTGGCCGAGTGGTTAAGGTACAGGTCTCGTAAACATGATGTCCTGGGTTCGATTCCCAGACGGGATCACATTTCCTAGTTGTCTCCTTTATTATTTGCGACGGCGAACCGGGTGAAAATTTTTGTTTATTTATATATTTCCCATCGATCATGCCACTGTTTTCCCATGTAATATTTCCTCACAGGGAGGATGGCAATTCATTTCTCGCATTTACGGCCCAAGCTACTATGGGTTATTTGTATGGACGAGAAGTTTAAGTGACCGCTTATGGGTTCGAATTTTAAACAGCCTAATCATGAAGCTCCCGTGGCTGAGTGGTTAAAGCACAGGTCTCGTAAACCTGATGTCCTGGGTTTGATTCCCAGGCGGAATCACTTTTTCTACTTTATCATTTGCGACGGCGAACCTGGTGAATAGTGTGGTTATTCCCTATAAGTAATTTGTGTAAAATATTAAAATCCATCGCTTCGTTACAAGACAAATCGCCAAATTGGAGTTCTGACTTTTCCTCGCAATTCAATTCGTAGTCACGGATCAAGAATGAGAGTGGTTATGTTTTGTCAAGAACAACGAGTGTTAGGACCAACAGAAAGCGGTTGTGAATTGAAGGCGACTAGATAATTCATCACAACTCAACTAAAATTTACTATACCATTCGCCATTGTGTTACTGACGGCCAAGCAAATTTAGTTTTGTTTGATCCAATCATAATCATAATAAAGGAGAACATGGGCTTGTATCTTTACATATATATTTTTTTAAATTTTTTTTATTCATTTTGCTTTTATATTGAACAGGACAAAAGACAAATAACTTGAGAAAAAAAGATAGAAAGAATAAAAGTAACATACATAACACAAATACAAAAGCATCTCTTACATTATAATATGATACTACAATAGTATGCATATTTCGTTTAAATACTTTGTATGTCCGTGGGCACACGAGAAAGACAATAATATGTTATATTTATATATAATTACTTTCTTGGTATATTATTTTCTTACACAAAACCTTCCCATTTCATACGAAAGATATTCAATTTATTTATTCTCTGAAAACAAGCTTTTTCTTCTTCAGTTTTTTTTACTTAAAAAATGTGAAAACGTGGCGATATATGGTTTCTCATTTGAAAACATGTTCCTAAGTAAGTAATACTTAGCACTCAGAATAATATAGTTTAGCACTTTGAACCTTGAATGTCCTTCCAGTCCCAAAATTACATTTTTGTAACATAAATGTATTCGAGTCTGTATCTTTCCATTTAAACATATCTCTATATTTGATGGCATTCCCAGAACATATGATCAATTCTTTCTTTATTTTGACAAAAATGACACTTTTCGTTCTCTTTCAGATTAATAAGCTTTAAATAACTATTACTTGGAATAATTCGATGAAGGATTTTATATTGAAAAAATCTCATACTTTCTTCAGTGGTGATATTTTCAAACAAACGATCATGATAATTCTGATTTACTGGTTTTGTGGATAGTGACATGTTAAATTGCTTAGATACATAACGACCTGTTAACTTCTTTACTTTTAACGAAATGGTTTTTTTTTTCAATACTTTCAAGTTTTCCAATATCTGTTTCAGAAAGTTTCTTTATTTCTAATTTCCATTCCCTTGGTAAACTATTTATAACACCGTTATATGTTACAAAATCAATACATCGTCCATATTTTTCACAAAGTTTTTCGTATGAATAAAATGAACCTTTATCATCTAATATGTCTTTAATCTTTGTCATCCTTAGTTTGTTCGAGCTCTATTAAGGTTATTAACTAGTTTAAACTGTTGAGATTTGGTAGTTCACAGCATCTTGCGAATGGTAGTGAGGTTTGGCAAAAACTGCATTGCTCATTTCATATCGAGCGTGTAGAAGAATTCAAATATCACAGATATACTTTGGTAGGTCATGTGGTTCTTGAGTTATGTTGAAAAGAGGGCTGAAACAATAACATTTTTGTAAAACGTACCTTAACTCATTAACAACAATAAATTAAGCAAGTTTGCAAAGTATAAGATTTGTAGAATGAACTTTTGCAAAACATCAAGGTGTTATTTTTCAATAATATATTGATCTAGATAATGCAAATCGATTTTATTGGTTGCTTCGACCAACAATACCTCGTCTACCCTTAAGAGACTTGTTTACATCTTTTGAAAACAACTTGTTATAAACTTAGTGGCATATGCAATACATCTTCCAAATTGATTGTTTCTTTGTTATTACATTGTTTAAAACTTTGCCAGCTTAAAATGACTTCTTTGTAAAACTGGGGGAAATTGGCAGGAAAAACAGAAGCATCAACATCACATTATAACAGGAACTCCAGACCTCCCATTTGATTAAAGAGATAATTTGGGACATCTTTCCACGGTGCATAACCTTCACTCAAAAATATTTTAGCCACATTATATTTAATGTTTTGTCTGTATTGAATACATTTACCATCTCTATTCCTCCGCTTTCTTTTGGTGCAATTAAAACAGAACGTTTGATTTCCCTGGTTTTCCACTCCATAAGAAGTTATACAGTATCTTTTGAACATCAGATAACATAATCCATTCACACAATCTGTGGACATTGAATAAGTCATTTGTGAAATACCAATACTTTTTACTAATAAGACTTTTCCTCTAAGTGTTAGATCTCTTTGTCTCCAAAAATCTAATTTGTCCTTTAATTTCGTGAGTCTTGGTGGAATATTATACTTATTACATTTTTTACTATCATAACCAACAAATAAGCCCAATATTTTAACAGGTTCCTTAGTTGGTTTCTAAGACTTCCTATCTTCATCAATTCTTTTTTTCTCCAAATTTATCTTCAAACAAGACAACTTTTCAAACGTCTATATTTATCTTACAAGATTCTCTACAGATTTTGAATCGGATAGAAAAAAGGTTGCATATTTTAATAGAAATGTTGGCTTTAAAAGGCAAACATTTCTATCACACACACGAATAATCAACTGCGTGATTGTTTTGATTTGTAATGTTTTAAAATGCACCAAATTTCGTACACTGGTATTTGTCAATTCAGAGTTTTTGGTTGCAAATGCAATATCAAATATTGAAGGTAACAAGATGCTGCACACGACCGTGTTAAGGTAAATGTACATCATCGTGTGTAACTTCTTTATTCCCTTTTTTGTTTGTTTCAGGTTGTGGGCGTTTTCATCACTTATTTCGCACTGGTAGCTCAGTCTTTCTGAAGTGTTATGCCACCTGGTGGAATGTGCTTATAGCAGAAGTCGAAATAACTCAAAGGCAGCTGTTATAGAGCTATAGAAAGTTATCACTGAAGTGCATTATCAGAGCTCTCATATGGCTCACCAGCGTAGTTTATACTTTTGATTACGTTCCTTTTAATTGTATTAATTTACAATTTATTATTCACCTTTGTGTTTAAATTGAATGTAGACAATTATATATGGATCGCGCGTGGACCTGAGACATGGGTGCTAGAAATGTAAGCGACATACAATTTTAGTTTGTTTGTTTGTTTGTATGAGGAATATTAAGCGATGCATGATGGAGATAAATTGATTATGAATACGTTTATCGTTACCGGAAAGAACAACCCATACCTCTTACATGGGCTCCCTTCTTTGCACACCTATGTTACCCCTTTTACTCCGTCTCTCCTTCTCCACCCCAGGCTCATCCCCTCCCAAGTGTCTCCTTATAATACCCCTTGCTTCTCCCCCTACACTCGATATCTCATATCCCCTACACACTATTTCATTCCACTCTCGAGATCTACTCTCTCCCTCACGGTTGTTTGATGTATATAGAACTGGCTTCATTATTAACTAAATGCAAAATATAGATGGCGCTATTTATCCTAAATCATATTTCTTTATTTGCAAGGGATGGGTGATTAATATTGCCATTAAAACAGCTGAAATAGGTGAAACAAGCAACGAGGAAATTTTATAAACATATTTTATCAACCAATAAAAAAATTATTTGTATTAAAAGCTTGAAAGAATAATTTCCAGTAACTAAATAGCTCCACCAATTTTGTCATTAATAGATCATTTTATATCCGAAAAAGCTATAAAAATGCTATAAAAGTAAATAATTGTGTAAAAGAGGGGAAATTAAAGTTGAGAATGACTCAAAAGTATCTGTATACATTAGCATGATATCACATTACTGATGTTTTGTTTGAGCCATTCCATGTCAACTCCAGGGATGTGCACCGCAGCACCTCTTCAATTTTTTTTGTTTTTCTGTGTGGTGGTAGATATTGATGAGAAAGTAAAATCCTGAAAATTTGAGCTTCATACTTTATTTCGTTTTCCCGTGGCATCAATTTGAAATTTAGGGGGGTCAGCGTAAAAAATGGTAGCATTCGCTTGACATTTTCAGATACAGTAACTTTACAAGAAATGTTTTCTGTAACCTGATTGTTTTAAATATTATTTTCTTGTATAAAAGTACTTTTGTTTCAAAGTTTGTTTAGTTTGTATTCAACAAACAAAACGAAATAACAAATTGAAAATAAATGTGTAGTTTTATAATAGGCCTTTAGGCCTACACCTTCTCAGACCCATTCGCACAATCAATCACTAACTAACTAACTAACTAACTAACTAACTAACTAACTAACTAACTAACTAACTAACTAACTAACTAACTAACTAACTAACTAAATAAATAAATAAATAAATAAATACACAAGGAATGTATTTATATAAGCTGAGCCTATTTTAGAAAACCTTAGTTCCCATAAATAATAACGTAATGTTTCGACAGTAGGGTTTCAACATAAATTAGGCATACTGGCAAATATTTTGCTGGACAATACTTCCTGATGCGGATGGTCGAATAAATACCATCTCTGCGCATTGTGACATTCGTCCCCATTGCTCTAAATGGATTGATTCCAAAAAGTTTATGGTACCCGACGTTCTACGGCTTTTTATAAACATATCGCGGGAAAACACCAAAATTGAAAAGAAATGGGGTTTTAAATTGAACTTTAGAATTTGAAAAGTATAAATCACGTTAGGTCTAGGGCTGTGCTAACACTTTTCTTTGATGACTTTGACCACAATTTTTTATTTTTTCAAATATCTTAAACATTCAAGATTCTAAGCTAATTGAACAGACAGTAGTATGTAACTTTTACCTTCTCATTTACTTGAGCTGCAAAGCATCCCAAAATTGCAAAGTTGATGCAGACACCAACGACCCAAAAAGACATCAAACATTTCGCCAGAAAATTGGTTAAAGCATCAGCAATCAAGAGCGTGTACAAAGAAAAACATGCTAATGTTATATTGGCTGCGACTGTAACGGCAAGATAAAAAGAAAAGGCATCATCCATTAAGAAGACGATTTTTGAGAGGTACTGATGCTGGCGTCGAAGGCCGATAAGACATTTGGAGAACTTTCCATCTTTTCCGATGCTTGCGTTGAAATATTTGGACAACTCTTGATATTGGTATGTTATAATAACGCAGATAACTACAAATAATGCAAGTGGGTAGACGAAAGCTGCGTTTGAGAAGATGAATACAGGTATTAAAGTAGCCACCCAGAGGTCATCTTCTATCGAAAACGGGGTAAGAATAAAGCGTGAATCATTTCGTAGAGATTCAATGGGACCAACCATGCTAAATATTGGCGTGGCCATATTCATAAATATAATGCAAGATGCAATCGCTAACACAACGCGTATGCTTTTGCGAACACATTTAGCGGGTAGAGATGTCCCAAACAACTGGCTTGAATACGAAGATTGACAATACGTTTGCCACATATCTATAATGTTTGGAAGTTTGTCCGTGGCGCATAAGCAATACCATATAGTTGCATTAACAGCACTTTGAAAATTCCAAATTGAAAAGGTAATTTTAAGTGCAATGAACTTGTACTGTAGCGAAGCTTCGTCACCGACCCAAAACCCCACGATAATTCTGATACAATTTAACCAAAGAATAAGTTGAATAAGAAAGCAGTACGTCTGATGCATCTTGTACAGAAACAAATTCCAGTTAGAAGTGCATGACCTCTTTTGCCAACTCTTTGGGGTGTAATATAATCCAAAGATGCCCATCATTCGGAAGAAATGTCGAAGCTCATGTGCTAAACTAAAATCGTCTTCATTTTTGTCCATAAAATCATCCGTTTGTTCATTATTGAAAGCTGATTCGTGCACATTGATCGTTGAAAGCTCTGACTTTCCTTGCTTACGTAATCCGTTTGCCATTGTATCATTCATTGTCTTAGATACTAATCACGATCGAAGAGTTTCCAAAGTTTCACGACTGAAGATTCTATACGCGCTCCGGTTTTAGGAAACGTATTATCTTATAATCCTTTATGCGATGCGTGTTATAGCTTAATGTACGATTATACTGCCACTGTTGTGTTAGTAGATGAATGCATAGACGTAAAGACCCTGGATATTGATTTTGCAGAGCTTTGCAAATAGGTTTGTTTATATATAATGAATCGTTTATACAATTTGTGTACTTTATTGATATACGGTTGAGATGTAAACGGGTTTTAATTTTTTTCCTTCCAAAGCAGAGCCCACAGCAGAACCTTAGCATTAATTTTCATTTCAAGGCGTACAGTCAGCACAATAAATAAGGCACCATTAAATCATTAACTTATAGCAAAATGGAGAATTTATTTCGAAAATCAAGGTGACCATAATGATTGCAAGGATGATTTTTTTTTATTTGAGTTATCAGAGACAAATAATACAGAAACCCAAACAGATAAAAGGTACGTATTCAAACACCTCAAAGCACTACCAGTTAAAGCGCGATTGTTCTGGATTACCGCGGTTTCCTAACCTTCCGCTAATGTAGAACCTTGATTATTCTCTACCTCATAATTTTCTGTATTTTTTTTTGTTTCCCCCATCCGCAGGATTAAAAACGACAAAAACTCCCCCACACCACACCAGGATTTATAAATATTTCGAACCAGAGTGTGTTTGTTCCACACCGTTCCAGAATAACCCCATCATGCCATGTATTTTTGTCAAAAATGTACTTTGTCATAAGATTGATATAATTCACGGTTAACCTGTTTCATGATTGCAGGCGAAGGTAAAAACAAGCGCGGATAATTGGGGTAAAAAGCATTTTTATGTTCCTGCTATCCGGTTTTAATGGATAATACTCTCGCCAATGTCTGAATGGTTCATGTTTGCTTTTACAGTAATGGAAGTGGATACATTAAGTATGCAGGTCGTGTGGTATTTAGACAAATTGTTGTTATATTTACACATAAATAGCAAGAACCTGATCTCAAAGTTTTGATTTTTTATGTTTAAACCTATGCCGCGCAGTTTTTTGATGGCATATAGAACTGTATTCATTTTAAGCAAAGTTGACCACTGATGGCGCTATTGATCTTAAATCTTGTTTATTGGGCTAAATTATATTTGGAATATATGTAATATCGCCCGAAATTTGCACACAATTTTGCAGTTAAAAGAATAAAAATTACCACAAAAAGGCACACAAGAAAATCTAAGTTAAAAATAGCTAAAAGTGTATATTAGTGTGATAGCTGTTGGTATTGTAAAGGTCAAATAACCGTGGGAGAGCACGCAGAGCATTAAATATTAGATCCGATCTGCTTTGAGTCTATTTCAGAATAACGAAGGTTATTTGCCATAATTGATTTCTGCTACCATCAATTATGCAGTTGTTTTAAACCTCCATTACAATCACACGAAACCTTACGAATACTGTAGAATTTTTATATTAACAGCTTGTTGTGTAATAGTTAAACTCCATACTCCCGCTGTGGAAGACTTTCGATACAGACTTTCAACAGACGAATATGAATATTCATATGGAATTAGCACATTAAGTAACTGCTTGAAACTCGCCCTCTCTCACAAAAAGTTCAGGTTGAAAGTTAGTTTCAGAGGGCGTATGAAATTTAAAATAACCTGCCAAATGTTCACATTGACATTCACACCGCCTATCCAAAATCTTCCCCAGGGGTAGTATGGATTGTAAATAAACTGAGCTCAAAAAGAAACTTATAATTTTTTACAACTTGTGAATCACAAGGTTATATCTTAAAATACTGTCAATCAAAATGAACCAAAATGACACACAGGATTACCTTAATACTCTACTCAAAACACATGTCAGTAACCAAGCAGTTGTCCAACTAACACAACAGCAAAATGCACTGTCATGGGACAGCTTCCTGGACTTCCTTCACTTTCACAGCCCAACATTTGGCACCCAGGACAAAAAATCTGTGAGAATGCACACAAGATCCTTGCACAGATGATAAAACGGTGCTGTTTTCTGCTTTTCATATACTTTTTTCATGAAAGAGGGCTGGGCTGTGACTGTGGTCCAGGAAGCTGTCTCATGTCAGTGCATTTTGCTGTTGTGTCAGTTGGATAACTGCTTGGTTACTGACATGTGTTAAGAGTAGAGTATTGAAGTAAATCTGTGTGTAATTTTGATTCAATTTTTCTTTTTGAGCTCAGTTTATAATAGCCCAATGTAACTGGTATCACCGGTTGAGTGTAAGAGCTTCAAATGTTCATTTCAGTCATTTTTTGCAAGGGAAACATTTTTGTGTTTTTAAACCAATTAATGACACTTTGATGTCAGTATCAAATCAAATTGACATTTTAACTTTGCAATATTCATCACTAGAAAGTTTGCTTTGAACAATATTTGTACCACTAACGACACTCTTATTAAAATGTTCATTGACTTTCGCAAAATAATAATATTTTATGTGTATTTTAGAACAACAGAGATAACAGAACCAAATTAAATGTACACGATCTGAAATCGTACTGCCCTCATTCTCTTGTATAAGAGCTTTTAAGAGCTCGCCATTTCATACCTATCGCTAGCCATGAACGTGTCATATATACACCTCATAAGCCATCTGTTTATGCAATTGTTTTACGCCCTCTTCCTCTACTACCTTCCACTGAGCCATAGATTGAGGGACAATGTATATGCCTATTATTTCTCTGGTATTTTCAGGACACAAATCTGCCGTCTATTTGCCAAAAACAAAAACCCAGATTGAGATATTATATTCATTGATAAAGTTTTCTTTCCTTCAAAATATGGGCCTCAAGGAAGAACAGATGATCAATTGTGTTTTAAAACAATCAAACAAACAAACGTGTGGGATATGATTTTTACCAATCTATGTGTTGAGTCAGTCAAGTGGGCTAGCCCACATTTTGTACCTTTTAGATTTGATTTTGACTAATAGTATGTTTATGTATTTTGATCAAGTAGGCTAGATTTTCTAAATCTAAGTCAGCCACATTATATTTTTTTATATCAAGTCTGCTTTATCTTTAGAGATATGCTGATTCTTTTTAATGATCAAAATTTAAACCTCAGTTTCCTGAAATTGTTATTTGTGAGGGATAGCTTTAAATGATTAAAGCGTAATTTGTTTGATTCAAACTCACTGTTGTTTGTGATCATTTATTAATTTTTCTAACAAAACAAAACATTATTATATATAATGTTCAATTTCTAGCACTGAACAATACCAACAGCTATCACACTCACCTCACCTCACCTAGGCTGTTTCATCCTCTGTAGTATGAAGCCCTCTTCAAGAATCTTCAATTTCTGTCTGTCTTGCGCATCCCTTGCCCAAGTGGTGCATCTATATGCTGTTCTGTCGTCTCGCCATCTTCGTCTTTGCCTTCCTCTTCTACGCTTTCCTGTTCGTGGTTGCCACTCGGTGACTCTTTTTGTCCATCTGTTGTCGATTTTTCTTGCCACATGTCCCGCCCAACTCCATTTTGCTTCCCCCAATCCTTTTCATGATGTCTTTGACTCCAGTTTTACTTCTTATGTCACTGTTTCTGATTTTGTCACGCAAAGTTATGTTTAACATACCTCTCTCCATGGCTCACTGTGACGTGGTGAGTTTTTGTTCCAGATCTTTAGTAGTCGACCAGGTTTCAGCGCCGTAAGTCATGGTTGGTAACACACATTGATCATACATACGCCTCCTCAATGTCATTGGTATCTTTTTGTCACAAAGGATGTCTTTGTACCCCTGCCAAAACAACACCAGCCAGCCTTGATTCTCGATCTCAGTAAGACTTCCTCTCTTGTGTTGTCCTCAATTTTGACTGTCTTGCCCAGATACTTGTAACTATCTACTTTCTCAATCGGTTCGTTGTCAATTTCATTGGACTCTCTAGTGTCAAAGTTGGTCATGTATTTCGTTTTCCCTTTGTGTATTTTTAGTCAAATTTTCCTGCTCTCAGTGTTCAAACTATTTAGCTGAACCTTTAGCAAACCTCGGGTCAGTTAACCATTCTCCATCGATGTTGATGCCTCTTTCTTCTAAATCTAGTTGTTTGAAAATTTGTTCCATGGCAGCTGTGAATATTTTTGGAGAGATTGTGTCCCCTTGCCGTACTCCCCTCTGTATGTGGATAGGCTTGGAGACATCCTTATCTATGTGGATTGTAGCTGTGGCGTTTGTGTAGATGTCTTCTAGAATCTTAACATACCCTTCGTTAACTCCAATCCTTCTTAAGGCTGCAAATAGATCACTATTTTCCACCGAATCAAAAGCTTTCTCATAATCTATATAGCCTATACAAAGCTTCAGCTGATACTCATTTGCTTTCTCAATCAGTTGGTTCAAAGCATGCAGATGATCAGTTGTTGAAAAGCCCTCTCTGAAGCCTGCCTGCTCTTTAGGTTGATTCTCATCCAATATAATCTTGATTCTATTCTGAATGATTCGTGTGAAAATTTTATATGCATGTGAAAGCAGACTAATAGGTCGGTAGTTTTTGATATTCTCTTTATCTCCTTTCTTATGTAGAAGAATAATCTTGGCTTCCTTCCAGGCTGCTGGTATCTTCTTTTATGTCAATATTTGGCTGTAAAGTCTTGTCAATTGAGTGATGATTTCCGCACCTCCTATCTTATACACGTTACTGGATATATCATCAGTGCCAGGTGCTTTTTTGTCTTTCATTTGTTTTACTGCTGTCTCTACTTCTCTAACAATTACATTTGGTATGTCTGTTTGATCTGGAGACAAGAGGTTTGGTTTACTTTGGTTAGAATGAGAGCTATATAGGTCTTGGTAAAACTCTGCACAGATGTTGAGTATTTCTTATCTACTAGATGTAGGAATACTATTTTTGTCTTTCATCTGGCTGATTCTAGTTTTCTTACTGTTCATTTTGGAGATCTGTTTTGGTCCTTTACCACTTTCTAGGATTTGTCAATTTGTTCTCTTCGTGTTCTTCTACTTCTCTGACGTCTCTTCTTTCGAACTTCCTTCACAGTTTCCTTGTACTCCACTTTCTGAGTAGTAGTTTTGTCTATGATTTCTCTGAGTATCTTTCTTTTAATATCTAGCTCCTCAATCTCAATATCTTCTTTGGCTTTTTGTTTCTTTGTTCTTTCTTGTGGTGCTATCTCTTCAGCAGCCGCTGTCACTATGCTGTATATACACCCTTATTTCGCCAATTAAAAAAGTTTTAAACAATCTTAAACTCGTGTTAGTTACGTGGTCCTCTCGTCGAAATATTGGTTAAGGGCCCTTAATTTTCCTGTTGTTTAAGGCTCAAATCAATAGTTGGTTAAAACTTTTAACCAATAGATGCATATAGCACTTTAACCAGCTTCAAGTTTAAGTGCTTAACCAACTAGGTTGTTTAAGGTCTTTTAATCAATATTTGCTTAATAACTCTAAACAGATAATGATTTATATGTTCTATTTTATCTAAGGATTGTTTAATTGCTTAATCAATGGTTGTATTGGATTTAATTATGATTGGGACTTTCTTTCTTTCTTTCTTTTTAAATTTTATACTGAAACATAATTCATGATAGATTTGAAGTCATCAGATCTTGGTCAACTGTGAGATTCGTTCAAAAATACAATTTCATGCATAAAGTGTTTTTTTATCAGTTCAACCCGCTATGTATCCGGGCAATGTATCCGAGTAAAAAATTAAAATCTAGTAAGCCTTTCTCTCTCGCATGCATTACGATACATTGCTAAAATACAATACATCAACGCTAATAAATTCACACACTCGATACGGTATCCAGCATACCGATACTTCAAAACAATGCATCTCGTCTACATTGTAAGCTATTGTGCGTATGCCCAAAACTGAACATCGCGGTACACACATTGGTGATATACATGTACCGTGCACGTAGAACAGTACAGTACAGTATCGCTAGAATGTCAATCCCAATGACGTTGTTAAATCTAGCAAATAAACGCATCAATATCCATCCTTTATGTCTCAATGATGTCTATGCATAACTTATCAAACGAATCTCGAGTTTGGTGCAACCTGATTGACTCAAACCTACCTATTTGAACGAAGTTTCAGGATACCATAAGCAGCATGACCAGCATTCACTCGTGGCCGCCATTTGCTTTTGTCATTTTAAACAATAAGTGGTTAAAATTCCGTGGCGCGAGATGTATCGTTAAACAGGTAAAGTACAATTCCACTCAACAGTACACAGTTTAACGCCTTTTAACATAACAAAAAATAACCACCTTTATACGCTCGAGTTTAACAGTCTTTTAACATACGTTAAACTTTGCAGATTAAGCGCAAAATCACGCCTTTGAACATTAATTGTTTAAAAATCTAAAACTTTTCTTCTTATACTTGGCGACTGTTAACTGCCGGAACAAGAGTGTAAGTGTAGATCTCGAGTCTATATCCATATCTTCCAGTGCTGTGAATCGATTCTTGAGTGTTAGTTGAAATTCTTCCTTCCTTTCTTTCAGCCGCATTATATTTAGTTTGCTCTTTTTAGAATTCTTGATGAATTTGAGTCTTGCCAGTTTCTTGTTCAGTAGTATTTTAGCTCTAATCATCCTGTGATCGCTGCCAATGTCCACATTCGTGTAAAATTTCCTTTTGAGATCTTAAGTTGATAAGTAAAAAGAATCTAGCACCAAATAGCGCCATCACTTCCTAGTTTACACATATGCAAACATCTGTTACTGCATTTTATACCATTATATCATGAAGAGAAAGAAAAGCACATGCACCAAAATAACCAGGATCGAATTTGGTTTTTGAAAACATTACCATTCGCCATTTATCAAAAATCGACAATGGTATTGTCTACTTCTTCTGTAGACATATGATGGGTTTTTTAATGATCAATAACTATAAACTGATTTTCTTTAAACTGTGATTTTGTGGGATAGCTTTAAATGTTCCCGGTAAGAACAACCCATACATTTTACCTATGCTCCCCTCTCCCCATATAACCTCGCTAAGTGTCTCCTTTTCCCTCCCTCCTCCTCGCCTCCCCCTACATTTGATCTATCTTGAACTCCCTTCCCCTTTCCTATTTACTTCCAATGCTCTCTCCCATCTGTTTCGCCCCCCCCCACACACACACACACACACTCTCTCTATCTCCCTCTCTTTTTTTCAGTAAAATTGCTTCAGTACAAGTCAATAGCTTATGGCCTTCCATCGATTTTCGTACATGCAATTAAGGACATGAATCGATTTTGTTTATATCACATGAGTAGCCCCTGTTGTAACTTCGAATCCAAATATTTCGATGGTTTATATTATTTCACAGCTAAAATAGCCATAGCTTATTGGATTTTTTAAAGCACGTTTTTCAATGTAGAATGACATGCTCGATATCATTTTGTATACTTAGATCAGGAAACTTCAAACCGAGCGATTTTATTCTTCACACCATTATATAAGAAACTGAAATGAAAACCGAATCTGTTGATACAAATGTTAAGTTTGTAACAAAAGGTAGAAACAAAGATATCAATAAACGTGTGAGTCAAGAGAAAAGGCAGGATAATGTGAAACCACATGACCAAAACCAAAACCAAAACTAATACTCAATATGTGAAATGAGTTAATGTCGCGCACTATCAAACCATGCTTAGCCTAGTCTTCAAATTATTTAAAAAAAACCATTTTGTCATGCATAGCATTTTTGCAATTAAAAATAGAAACATTGTACTTTTATTCGAAGATCTTAAATTGATAAGTAAAAAGACAAAATATGGTCACCACCAGTGACAGTATTAAATCACATCTCTCTCCCATGTAAAAGAATCCAACACCAAATATCGCCATCACTTCGTGTTGTACACACATCCAAAACATCTGTTAGTGCATTTTATACCATTATACAAGGTGTCCCATAAAAAGGTTACATGTAGAAAATGAACCGCATTTTGCGATGGTACAACAAAACACTGTCATATTTTCAGGTATTATTTATCCATCCTTCATGTACATGTGATGTAATTGTCTGCTAAGTTTCAAAATATCGCACAACGAAAGTTAAACACAAGCACATCTTTTTGTTCTAATTTTTCTAATTACTTTTTCTTTCTCTCTTTTTTTTTCATGGTTGAAAAACTTTTTGCACTAAAGAACCTCATTGACAATTAAATATTGCACATCCCTTATAGAGCTTCTTGACTTTTATTGGCAAAAATAAAGATGGTCATTAGAGAGGAACACTTTTTGGTGAAGGCATTTCTGCATGCTGCATCTCCTGCCATCAACTAAAATTAATAACAATTTTCATTTAGGCTTTGTTCGGGTTTTGTTGAGTTGAAATCGCTGCGTATACTATAAGAATATTGTCCATTTTCTGACCGAACTCTCGAAGTAAAACTGAACAAGTTTAATTATCTGTTGAACAAAATAATATACTGCGTCTGCCATGCTATGGCTGTGACCCGCAAATACACTGTACGCAGTGTGCGGGCAGCGAACCTCGTGTTGCATTATGTCACGTAAACATGTAAACAGCTTGCTCAGGAATGCGTGGAATGCGAGCTAAATACGCACTTGACATTCACAGGGGTACTAGTAGGGGGTACATGGATTATGTCATGAAAATTACATTTATATTTGTTAACATTAAGTTAGATTGTTTTCAAAAATCTACATGTAACCTTTTTTTGGGACACCCGGTATTACAGAAAGAAAAGCATAATTATGTAATGACTTGAAACAACATACAATTATGAGGATGTGATAATTTAAATTATATATTTGTATGGTAATTAACTGCTTGGTAGCAATCGTTCTAATTCAGCCAGTAGTATACCATTAAAACACCACATTTTAACAAACTAAAGTCAGGTTTAAATTTGATATTATGAACCATTGTTTTTATCCATTTGGGCACTTCTAGGCAATATTTATTAATTATGTTTTATTTGTGCATATAATTTTTTTATTGTATTGTATTGTATTGTATTGTATTGCGACGGATTTTCGCGTCGAAAGAAACAATATACATTCATAATTATGTCTTTTACCTTGTCAGTGATGGCAGCATATCTAAGGCCCTTATTATGTAATATATTCGGCGAAAACACAACCATCTTGGCGACATCAAGCTTAACAAGAATTTGTCTTTAAAAAGACAAGTTCACGGATCAGGTGTATAGTAGGCCTCGACAATAAATAAGTGATATGAGGCTTAATAATGATACCTGCATCTTGACTCTGGAAAACAATTTTTTAAACCTCATTTTACATTTAGGTTTTAAGCCACCTTCATGAAACAAATTTGGCTATTACTACGAAAAAAAGATGCCTTAATTTGCTTACTTAAAAGTAAACAAATTACACAGCCATTTTGGTCTTGCTAGCTTTTGTCAGGGATATTTGTCTCATAGCCCTGCTTTTATGAACACCAATTATTATTTTGTAACAGAAGATATATTATACAGGTTTATACATACATTGCTGGGTTATTACAAGAGTCAATAAACATTCAATTAACTATAGATAATGGACTTAGTTTTGTGCAATGTAGTTATATTGAACATTTTTCTGAAGTAAATCGCCTACTGCATAGTTTTTTTTTTATACAGATGATAGGTCTAATCACAAAGTAAACATTCAGGATACTGACCAAGATCTGCCTAGTTTTGATTAACCAATCAGTTATGTGTATTATCAGCATGTGATGGCTATAAGCCAATTGCAAACATGTTTATTAGAAAAGGCAAAAAAATTCCGACACTTTACACTGAACAGTCTCTTTCATGTTCTTGTCATGTGGGGCAGGATTAGATATTAACCACAAGGTTGGTGGGCTACAATAGCTATTCAAGACACAGGATATGTAAGGGATAAACTGTGCATTTGAGATGTGGGGGGAAGTGGCATTATTTCACTGCCGTGAAAAAAGCAGCTTGAAACCATGAGATTCTTCGAGATCCTCCTTTCACAACGAGACGATTGAGCTCATTAGCGACCGTGCTCACGACTGACTGGAAAGTGTATGCATCTTTAAAACTACAGTATGTTCAAATTATACACTATCAAACTATGCATACAGTAGTTATTCAATGAGATGAAATGCTATCTACTGCTGATAGCAGTCAGTAAGACAAAATGCTAGCCTCTACTGATAGCAATGGTGTAAATGAGAACCCAATGCTATCTACTACTGATTATAGCGAGGCATTCAATCAGATACAATGCTATCTATTACAGCTGATAGAAATGTAAATTAGTCATATAAAATGTTATCTACTGCTGATAGTAATGGTGTCAATGAAATAATATGCTATTTAGTGAGCATCGCTTAAATTGCAATCTGAAATGTATTTACTTTCTTCAAATAATTTAAAAAAGCATTTAGTAATGCATAGCATTTTTTCAATTAAAAGTAGAAAATTGTAATTTTATTCTGAGATCTTAAATTGATATGTAAAAAGACAAATGGTCATAACAGTGACAGTATTAAATCACGTCCCTCCCCATGTAAAAGAATCTAGCACCAAATAGCGCCATCACTTCGTAGTTTACACGCATGCAAAACATCTGTTTCTGCATTTTATACCATTATCTCCTGTACAGAAAGAAAAGCACATGCAAAAAATAACCAGGATCGTTAAAATGGTAATGACTTGAAACAACATAAAATTATGATGATGTGATAATTTAAATTATTTGTATTGTGACGCGTCGAATTTGGTTTTCGAAAACTTCACCATTCGCCATTAGATGTCTGTGAAGTGTTGTATGTACCACCAGGTTTTAGAAACCAAATTAACGTATACCATCGATGTGTTGTAATGTGCTTCACGTATATAGTGACGATTTTGTTGAAACATCTCGCCACACAATGGATTATTTAAGTTGTAAAAGAGCAGTTCTTTGAACCATTATGACGGCGGAACGACGGATATAACATGAATAAACAGTTTTGCAATTGTTGGATACGCTTTCGTCACTGCTCTTGGATACCAGACTTGTAAATTGGATCGACAATGCAACGGTAATTCGATTTAATGGTGTTCTTACTCAGGAAGAAGAAAATCGATGTGAAAGAATGAACTGTATAGAGTTCAAAAAAGTGCGATATATCAACACGGAAAAGTATCCGTGGATAACTTGACTAATTTCTAAATAACATCGGTTTTGTTTTGGTTTGTATTTATTTAAATTGTAAAAGATCTACATGTTCGATGAGTACGTACAAAACTTAGCTGGCATGGCGACATCATTATTATGTTCGCATCTCTATTGTGGTAGTGTTTTCGTCTTGAAACTGGGCATTAGATACCTAGATATCTTTATCTGATACTTGTGAAAACTTCTTGTGTTTTAGCCTCTTATTGTTAACACAACGTTGTTTTAAAATATTAGAGCGAATTTGGTGTTTTTGAAGCTGTACCGATGTAAAATAGAGCAGAGAGAATATATTCAAGAAGTGCTTGTGTACTCGAAGTTTATCCACACCGAATCCGGAAAGACGATGATTATCCCTGGGCTATAAGATCAAGCCATCGTACTATACAGGCATTAGTGCCGAAGTATATCAGAAGCTTCCGAAGCAGTATATAGGAGATACCCATTATGGGGCTGGTTAAGATTTCCGTAAGGAGATATAGAGATGCCTGGTTGAAGTACTTTGGATTATATCTGATTATTCTTGGATGCGTACAACACGGTAAGTGAATTATCATAAAGAAAACATCTAAGGAATATCATGTTTAAATGTAGTAACACAGGCTGCATACTCATGTTTTAACACGCATCCTGTATCAATAATGATTGGTAGCCTACTCATCCGAGTTTGATGTTATTGGAAAGTCTGATTCTTCTCCGGGAACACTTCCAAGCGCATCCATCCGTATAAATAACTGGTTAATTATTTTAGTATCGATATCAATGAATCTGCGTAGATTGAATATTACGTTTTTATTTATTTCTCTACATTACAATCACTAGAACTGATAGAAACAAACCAATGGTCTAAACCAGTTTAAATCTATACTCCCACTGTTGAAGACTTTATCTAAATCTCTCACACATACAAAAAGGTCATATCCTCGTAGTGTGTACGGCCTTTAACTGGAATAACGCAATGTGCGGATATTTATTGATTTTAAAGTGAAAATGTTAACAGAAGAACAACCATAATTCAAAATATGAATAAAATTGACCATTCATGGGTCATTGTTCTCGAATATATACGACATTTATAGATAAATATGATAAAGGAAATTTTACCACATTTTAACAAAACAAATTCAAGTTTAATTTTGAATTGCGAATCATTTGTATTTATTCATTTGGGCACTTTTATGCAGTATGCATTAATTATGTTTAATTTGTTCATATATTGTATTGCCTTAATATCATTGCTTTCCGTAATATATTCTGCAATAATATTATTACACACTATAATTTAAGCATGAAGACCATTCTGTATCAAAAGGATTGCTACTAATCAGTTGTGATGGTTATTGGAAATTCTGCGTCCTCCCAATGCAACTAAGGGTCCTCTTGAAATTTGCCACAGTTTATTATTATAGGACTGTTCATGACATAAATCAACAAATTAGAGGAATCTTATGTTGCAATTTGATGTGGCATTCATATCCAAGATAACTGGGTAGCAATCATTTTAATACAGTCTGTAGTATACCATTACATAAAAGCAGGGTAGTTAAGGGCTGGGGTATGAACGTTTGGACAGTATTTATTTTGGGACATTAGAGCACATCAGACATATCGAATTGCATTCTGAATACGAAGAATGTCATTCTGATATCAAATAATTTTGGTTTTTGAAATTCGCAATTTAATACACATTTTATGGCAAATCATTAAAATTGATATTTTTGATATTTAACAGTACTCGAAGTAAACTTTATAAATCTGATGATATATACTTAAAGTGTATGTAGGTGGGATGAAATGCCGACGATCAATTGAAAATTTTGACCTTTCGTATTGAAGATATGGATTTTTTTCCCAAAACACCAAAAAAAATTAGGTCTTTTTGGGAAAAAATCTATATCTTCAATATGAAAGGTCAAAATTTTCAATTGACTGTCGGCTTTTCCTCCCTGCTACATACACTTTAAGAATATATCATTAGATTTATATAATTTACTTCGAGGACTGTTATATATCAAAATTTGAAAAATATCAAATTTTATAATTTGTCATAAAATTTGTATTATATTGTGATTTTCAAAAATGAAAATTATTTGATATCAGAAAGACATGCTTCGTATTCAGAATGCAATTCGATAGGTCTGAGGTGCTCTCATGTCCCACAAAAATACTGTCGAAACGCAATAAACGCTCATTTTAGATCCCTTAAATGGAATTACAAAGTGTAATTTTCAAATCAATGAATGTATGCATAATCACGTCAAGTGTGTTTGCTTGCCTTCATTACCCGATAACGTACAGATATTTAAAACACACACACCGTGTTTCGGATCCACACTACAAACGCGATTTATGGCATCTTGAATTTTGACACATTATTTAATGTTTGCATATTTTAATATGCAAATCTTAACCATTTAAAAATGTCCGAACAGGTGTTCATTGAAAGTATTGTCACATTTTAGTAACAAAAACGAAACTGCAAATGGAAATTCCAATCTTAGCTACTTGTTTCAGTATACGACTGTATATCGATTGTTCAGTGCCAGAATGTGGTAAGTACAATAGCTGCCTTGTGAACATTCGACAATTTACAAACGGTATATTGTACTCATCCAGACATGACAGCTACATATGGCAGCCATTGCACTTACCTACTTCTGGCACTAAGCAGTCGATATGATTGGGTTTATTTAATAGAAGCAGGTAGCCCGCAGCATAGGGGAAGTACGTTTACCCACAGCACTTCCATAGCTCTCAAGATTCATACGATGCATTGAAAAGCAAATCAATCCGAATCATCCAAATCCAGCATAATCTTTCTGTTACCAATCCTATCTGGTCTACTTAATCCAGATTGCATAATTGTGCTACCAGTCCGAACCTATTCCAGATCTATTTGAAAAACTGGATCAGGCACGTGGTTGTTTAACAGCAACGCAGTGCAAAACACGCTTAATTGTTCGGAAAACGAACACATGTTCTGAAGCTGTGTGAAGATTCGGATCGGTATGGGTAAATGGATTTGAAACTCCTGTATTTGAATCTAGATTTACGAGTGTGACCCCATTAAGCAAACTAGTGAATAATGTCGCCAACGTCGTTCTTGATCAAACCAAACTATTCTTAATTGTGTAATATCAGTGTTTTTGGTTTGCTTTCCGTATCTCACATTTTGATTGCATTTTACATCAAACAAACGTTTACCATGATGCAAAAATCTTAAAATTGCCTTGTCAAGACTTTTTCATCATTTTGCGTTGATGTGGTCAGAAGGCCTCTGAAACACTTTCTTTATTACGGTATGTGTGATGATCCGTGACAGTGAAAGGCTGGGATGCATGATGATTATATATAGTATTGGCTATTACCGCAGTACCATTAAACTAGCCATAAAAGAAGCTATGAATAAAACCAGACACATAACGTCTATGGAACAGCTGACTCATTAGTGAATTTCAGTTTTTTTATATTGAAAAATAACCAGATGTGGATATTACAAATACAGTAAGCCAAAAAATTAAGGTACCATTTATGTTCACAACCTGTATATCCTAAACAAAGACAGATATGTCATAATTGAAACCAACAGCCAATAGCTGCACCTTTTTGCTCGAATCGAATTTAAGACCTCATTCGTCGAAATTGTTCAAGACATAAAGACACGGCGATCCCAAAACCCAAGGAAGATACCAATTTAAAAGTTGCAGTTTGCTGCATTGCATTAAACGCCCAATTGATTTGTACACAAAGCGTTCGTGAACAAGAGAACTAGCGCTGCGCTTCCATTGATTATCACGTTAAACTAGGGTCTTGCTTTCATTGATTAAAACACAAAAGTGCAACTTTTGATTTCGTTTTTCATTTCTCAACAATTTCAACAAATAAGGGCTTAAATCAGAGCTAAAGAGTACAGGTATTGACTGCTTGTTTTAATTTTGACATATTTGTCTTGACTTAGGATATACAGGGGTGAACATAACTGGTACCTTAATTCGTTGGCTTACTGAAGGTGATCAATTACCTGTAAAGGCATATTCTGATCAAGCACAGTTAATGTCGACTGTCCTTCTATGTCATTAAAGTTACAGAATTTGATAAAGGATTTGAAACTCGTATATTGTAGATCTTCGTTGAAGTAATAATATAACGCACACTATTTACTTATATCATGTTATAATTGGAGACCGATTTAAAATGACTAGTTTGCGTATGACGCCCTGTCAACCATACCAGAAATGCCGTATTGCGCAGGTCAGCAACCAGTCGCACCTTTGCCCTGACGTCAGACGCCAACTAGTCTTTTTAATTCTTCAATTATAAGTCAAACAGAGATTCATTATTGTTGACTTTTTGAAACACAGATTGCACTAATACCGTAGTTGGTTATGTTTCAAGTATTATTTTAAGTCCGTATCAGTGAAATGAGTCAATAAGCACTTATATAAATAATTGTACATTGTAGCTACGGTTATATTGTTTGAAATTGCTACTGGTGGCTCATTAAGTAACTACTATCGAAACTCAATGTAGGTTTCCGTAAATTATTATTCCTATGCATTGAAACAAAAGTCAGGGAATACGAGACTTAAAAAAATAACACATATGTGGGGGAGCGTAACCAAACTGGCTTCTTAGGAGACTAAGATTTGCGATCGTTCCGACATATTATCATAATCTAAAAAATATTATGCCGGACCAACAGAAAATCATCTCGTTTTACTACAAATAGGGCGAAATTGACAGTTTGACAGTTTGCTCATAGATATAAGTTGGAACATGTGTAAGTATTACAAATATACCAAAAAATTGGTTTTGAAAAAAAATATTGGTATATTCTGAAAAAAAAATCGTACATTAAAGCTTTAAGAAATTATATTTGGGCGGCATTGTAGGTTCTGGAAAGGTACCATGTGTAGCGAACTTGTTTAAAATAATGTATCATTGGAATTAAAGGTCCTGGAAAGTTGGCTAGTAGAATATTTAATAGGCATTGCAGATCCTGGAAGTTAACATGTGTGGTAAACTTCTTTGTTGGTATCATGGGATGTTAAAATTGCATGTTCTAACAAGTTATCAAGCGCGGTAAACTCATCATTTGTGGTAATCTTGTTTAAGATACTGTTAAGCACGCGTGTAAAGCTTGTAAAAACACTGTCTGATCGGCATGCACCTCATTTGAAATGAGCATAACCCACCATGATGGGCAATAATGTCGGCAAAATCTTGTTTATGATACTGTTTGGTCGGTATTACAAGTGGTACGCGTGTTAAACACACGTGTAAAGCTTATAAAAACACGGTGTTAGGCATTTATCCCTCTTTTAGCATATCTTATTATATATGTTAATATATGGGGCGAATTATATGTGGATGAGGTCTGACAATCAATCTTACATCGCTTTTATTCAATAAAAAGGAAAATCAAGATATACACACAAAATACAAGACATGCTGTCTTGTATTTTGTGTGTATACCATACCTCTATAAATAAAGGCATATAATATAAATTTACAATCAGAAACGTAAAAAGAGCAGCCTAAAAACATACCAAAATTTCATATTAAAATACTTTATTTGTTGAATACAGTTAATATATAAATGTTGTTTATTTATGCCTATCTGCGAAAAACATATCTATTGACGCCAAATATATTCGTTTGAGACAAATGTTTAAATGCAAACATGTGGCTTTCTTGGATTTCATTTTAATATAAATATACGAAGTTAAATGTTTATGTCCCAGTAACATCGTGTTGCATTCATGTAACTACATACACATCAATAATAGAGTCTTGTATTTCAGTGTCCCCAGGTTGCTTTTGGTGATTGTACCTTAATATATTATCATAATAGTATCAGGCCCTCCTAACATTGCTTTTATTACTGTCGTTAAAACGTGCAGAACTTTTCCATCATTTGCAACATGTGGATGAAGCAAACGTCCTTATAATAGCCAGTCAGATATTGCAGGTAGTGTTGCAATCTTCCATTCAACACTATTTCAATTTAAATAATGTTACAGTCAATGTACGCGCTTGTCGGCAATATCCTCCGTTTTATTAAATTTACACCGGGTGTAAATGAGTGATAGGTTAGCATTTAGTCTAAAGGATGGTACATTATAGCTAGGGTTATCTTTTTTTGGGACTCCTACTTAAAGACCCATTCAGTGATCCCAGCGAAAGTGTGAAAAAAGGAGAAGGATAAGTCATTCGAATTGTCATTTGCTATTTTTGAAATGAAAATTTTGGCAAAACACAAAGAAAACTGCAGTATTAACGAAGTTGAAGCCCGATTCAAATACACGTAGCTAATTTAGATACTGTCAGTATCTAAATTACAGATTCATGTAAATTTCTTATTTTTGTCTTAAATACACGGCTTTCGCCTGAACCACTAGCAGGCTATGTTTACATATTTATGACAATGACAAAGGTACCAAAATCTGAACTTTGATGATTTTTACGATCGTCCGGATGAGCAAAGCACTGAATGGGCCTTTAAGTTCGTTAAGTTGTTATTCCTCACGGATTAAAGCAATTAATAGTCAGGGAATGCCAAATTTAAAATGACGTAAGCACGTTTAAAACGAAAATGAGATAAGTAAACGTGATTTAAATACAATAACAATAAGTTAATACACAACCGACAAATAAGCAACCATAAATACAATATCGGAGTACATGAAGGTATTTTATCACAACGGTATTATTTCCAAAATAAAAACGAAAGCAAATTGTATTATGTGCTTTAATAATAATATTATATTATTATTATATGCCACTGCATTACTATCATTGAGGTTAATGTAGTTATAAAATGTGGTTTATTCACAGGATATAGGTGCAGAATATACTTATTGACGCCAAATGTATTAGTTGGCGCCAAATGTTTAAAGATAAACATGTGGCTTTCCAAATCCAGATGCTAATTTTATTAGATTTTTGTGGTTTGTAGAGAAAAAAATACATCCATATTTCCCCATTTTCTTGTCATTATATCTATTTTGTTTTAATATAAATACACGAACTCATTCTTTTTATGTTCCAGCAAGTTCCGTTCATGCAACTACTTGTACATAACAATAACAAAGTCTTATATTCAGTGCTTACTGATTGCTATGGGCAATTGTAATGCCGTCATATCAATAGTTTTAATAGTTATCTTAATATGTTATCATATTAGCAACAGGCTTTCCTAACATTGCTTTTATTACTGTTGTTACAACGCACAGGTCGATCTATTATTTGCAATAGCATTATGCGTATGAAGCGAACGTCCTTAACATCTAGCTAGTCCGATATTGCAGGTAACGTGGTATTCCTAAAGGAAATATTCCATTCAACACCATTTCAATTCAAATAATGAACCGGTCAATGTACCCATTCGTCAATATCTTACTTCCGTTTTATTATATCTATACCGGGTGTACCAACAAATGTATTGTTTTCTTACAATTTATTTAGCATAACGTATTTATAATATTAGCAGGCATGATCTTGACAACAACGGTCCGTCTGGGAGGTATTTATGAGTGAAATTGCAGCATATCTCTTGATTACTCAAGCTACAATGTCAAAAATGGCCTATATAAAAATTAACCATTTACACCATTGTCATGGTTGTCTGAAACAGGTATTTAGAATTTTCTGTTAACATATTCTTCTATATGTGCTCTTCATCATCTGCTTCTCCTTCTTCTTCCCCTCCTTCTTCTTCTCCTTCTCCTCCTCCTCCTCCTCCTCCTCTTTCTTCTTCTTCTTCTTCTTCTTCTTCTTCTTCTTCTTCTTCTTCTTCTTCTTCTTCTTCTTCTTCTTCTTCTTCTTCTTCTTCTTCTTCTTCTTCTTCTTCTTCTTCTTCTTCTTCTTCTTCTTCTTCTTCTTCTTCTTCTTCTCTTCTTCTTCGCGTCCTCGACAGTCTCTACTGATGATTAAAATTGAAGAACTAGTTCCAAAGATATGAACAATTAAAGAGTTTCCAAAACAATAGGAAACAAATGTAAATATTCCCTTTGCAATATTCCCGTTCACCAACAGAGATAGAACGAAATATCACGACACATTGGGTGCTTGTTGAAATATAAGCCACACTTATTAAGTTGTGTAGTTTTCTCCGAACAGGTGTTTCTGAAGAAGAAATCCCTACTGTGAATTCGGAGCCATTACATATTGAACCATAGTTTTAGGTGTCATTGGTATACTCGATAACAAAATATATTTTGCCAAAAAATAGTTTATATCATAGATACGTTTGCTGAAGTGAGAACAATAATATGTGAATATAATGCAGCATCGTGCTTATACAATAAGTACTGGGGTATCAAATTGCTACGAAGCACTTCGGATATTGAGATGTCATTTGTATCGTTGAGATTAGTATTGACAAGGATACATGACACATACACTATGTGTGTGTCATAATTGGCACGATATATTGGTGCATACAAATCGCTTTCAACATTGGCAGGTCTTATACATTACAGTGTGACCCGTTCCCATGGAAAGCCAGAACATAACGACAGACGTGGTATTGCGATAAACACTTTAAACTATATCACATTGATAAGCCACTGCTTAAAAATGCATTATATTAGAAGAATTATTTTAATTGAAACATACCCAATTTTTGAGAAACTACAGAATGTTGAACTACAAGTTTACATGATGCATGTCGTAAAAAGGGGGAATTTCGGGTGGTCGTTGTCTATATTAATTTGAAAAGAATAAATGTTGATTGAAGCAAATAAAATGCTAAAAAGATTTGATACACTTGAACCACCACTCATTACTAAGTACAGCGAGGTAACTTCTTGAACTTACTTTTTTACGTTCTTTCAATTCCTTTGTTCGGTTTATACAACCTTTCTAACATTACTAAAAGTCCTTAATACTTCACCCGTCGTACTTTAACTACAGTTTTTCTATTCCCAATAATGTCCAACTTACTGGATAAGTTGTAATTCACTCTTTCCGACATTTGAAAAAAAACATGCCCACAGGTTTGTTTGTTTCTTTTATAGATATTGAACATCTTTAAAGGTATTTGTGAAAATAACAAGAAATGAAGGTCACTGTTTATAAATTCAGTATTTGAAAAAGAAAGAATTTTGATTAAAATAACAATAAATTATGATAGATTTAAGTAGAGCTGATGAACTACAATTTTAACAAGTTGAGTCAAAAAAATGCAATAGGGCAGAGAATCGATATTTATGTGAGAAACAAGTAAAACTTTCCCTTTGGTGAAAGTGACTATAAAATAAATGCCACACTCACAAAGGCCATGAGACACCATATATTTTGAATGAGAGCACACAATGTGCAACAAAGACAGACACCAGACCTGAAACGGACTTAAACTTAAGGGACGAAAACAAAGTCAAAATTGCTGTATTTGTTAGCTTATTGTCTACAGCCAGTTTGTCTGTCGGGGTGTTATCATCACTTTGCTTATTCTTTAGCTATAACCCACACTTCCACTGACATTGTAATGAATACAAAATGCATGCTGTTGCAGCGAATAAAAAATTTAACCGAATTTGAAAGAACAGCCTAATCTTTTCATGAACAAGTTCCAACTTGTAAAATATTGTCCACTTTTATGTCTCAATTTCTGCTGAAAAAAATGTTAATTCATTGTGTCATAAGAAAAAAACAGTACAAAAACTGTCATTGTCCTATACCTCTACATCCAATGAGTAAGAGGGATCAATTAAGGAAACCGACAGAATATCATCAGCTCAAAAACGTTGTACTCTTATGGTATTCCTGGTTTTGTTGAGCAGCCCACATGTTTTATACTATGCTACATTATAAATGCAAATGTTGTCAATAGATTACACAACAGGAATAACAGGGAAAATGTTAAGTGTATGATTACGAGATGTGAACCCGAGTAAATATTGACTTTTATGAAATTTAATGTTATGTGCTCTCTTTCTCGCGTAGGGATGTCTAACAAAGTTTGAATGTCGGGTAAACGTAAACCCACAAGCACCAAAGTAGAGCAAAAACTAGGAGGATGCTTGGCATCAAAATTGCTGGCGGATATTAATATTAAGTTTGATCCTGAGGATAAAGGTCGTTTACCTTTATAGGAAATGGGTATCACATTTCTGATTTGGTGTATTTAGGTTAATACGATAGGCATAGTATTAGTTACCCCCGTTTGTTCACAAAATACGAGAAATATCTACGGGCTGGTGCCGAACTAAATGAATTTGGTTAGATAATCTTACTGAAAAGAAGGCCAGTATCTTCCTTGATTTTTGACAGTGCAGCCATGCTGCGAGTAAAGTATGCGCGTCAATCTTAGGATATCGCGCGAGTCATGTTACGCATGTTACCTGCCTGTAAATGAGGAGTACGCAGGTAATACGGATTTTTATTCATGTGTTGTTTGACCAATGAGATTAAGAAAACTTATCAACTAAAAGATAAATAATAATGCACCCACAAATACGAAGTGTAATGGTAATCTATGGTTGTCTACATTATCTGTCAAGGATTATTATCTGGTGGAAAATGCATTATCTTAAAATATGAAAATTTTGATTATTTTTTGCACAGTTGTGTAAGTTCATACGTACTGGTAACAAACAACATTCCACTGAACTCAGCTGGTTTCTACTTCTTATTAAATTATTTTAAGAATAAAGATATAATGGGCATGTGCACTTGCGTCCTTTTGTCATTTAATCAGTCTCGTATTGCTGTTTTGTATAAACAATTAACTTTTCCTAAAATACCCCAAATGCCTTATATCATACATACTATACCATCCCTGGAAGTATTCACGAATGTGTACAAGTAAATTTAAACATGAGTAGTATTGTTGTATGATGTTTTACTCTGCAGAAAATATATAGTTCGGGGTATCGATTGAAAGTTCAAACTAGCGGCAGATATTTTGACAATTTTGATGGAGGTTATAGAGGTCGTTAACTTAATAGGACATGGGATATCACATTTCTGATAAATGTATTTTGTTTAGATACAATTATTGCTCGGTGTGGGCGGTGCATGATAATGAAGTACTTTTAAGTAAGATGTATATAGTAACAGTTCCATCTTTTTCAAATTCATGGCATACCCAAAGACATGGTAAAGAACAACAGCATCAAACCTTTTGAGTCGCTTATTCAGACAAAACATTTGGACACTGCCAAAAATGACGTCATCAGGAATCACGTTTAATATCAAACTTCTATAAAAGACCCACTCTAAACAATAGAATGTAGTTTTATCCCGGGGGGGGGTACTCAAGTTTGGTTTTGGTAGGGACGTGCCGCTGAGATTTTGGAAGTAGACCCATAAATATACCAATTTTTCAAGAAATTTGGACCCATTGATATACCAAAAGTCCAAATTTTCGGCTGAATTTACCAAAATTGTCTTAGTTTTTACAAATTTTCCCAAAATTTTGGGAAAATTTTGAAAATTTTGGCTAGATTAAGGAAAAATTGGGCTGTTTTCCGAAAAAAATTGAGAAAATTTTGAAAAAAGGACCCATTCATATACCAAAATAGGCTTTGAAAAAGGGGTCATTGATATACCAGAAGGCTGAAAATGCTACCCATGTTTGCGGCACGTCCCCGTATGGTCATTTGTACTGAGTACCCCCCCCCGGAGTTTTATTCGCATACTGTTGGTACACAGTGTAACCATGGAGGTATATAAATAAATGGAGAATGATCGCCAGAATTCTAATCTCTTAAGTGGAGATTATCCCGTTACCTCTATTCAATGAGTCACCAAACTTGAATTGACCAGCCACTTCAGCCAAGCTATTGATCTCCACGATGGTTATGAGCCTCTACCATGGTTCATTGATTGTCACTCCCAAAATTTCCTCATAGGAATTGACCCTACATTGACCCGTACCGGAAGCCTTGTAAAAGAGACTGTATAATGACGTCAGCTAGTCAATCAGATGTTCAAAGTCACCAGTTTTGATAGCTTATAGTTTCAATGTATGATCGTGCGAAAACCCGAAGAAATTCGGATGTTCTGTTCTCAAGTTATGAAACTGTTTTCTACACTAGTTGTGCCGTAACTTGACAAATATACTTAGTTTTCATGTTCATATATTAAGCTTTTAAGGGGGTCTGAGGGAGTTCAAATATAGTGCAAATGAAAGCAAAACGTTTTTACCTTCCGATTGTGAAAAAATTATGTTGGGCCAATTTGGGCCATTTGAGTTACGAGCGAGCAACATTTACCGGAAGTACTTCGGAATTCAAGCAAAAGTGATGATCAGACAATCTTTTCTAGAGAGAAATTGATATACAGAATGTATAGGCCCTACATACTTTGTTTAAACAGTTCCTCATAGTTTAGTGTATGATAACCGTGATTTTGGTTGAAGCTTCCGGTCAAATTAATTGAGTGCCATGATGGATATGTCATGTTATTGTTTTTTTAATTTATAATTCTGTATTGTCATGAAATCGTATAGACCGCCTAGATCATCATCATTAAACTTCTCATTTTATAATAAATAATTATAGTATTTAGGCCTAAATGATTATATTAATATTATTAGGGGCTATCATTTTCTTTGGAGGAGGGGTTCCAAATATACGGGGGGTCATAACTTTTGGGACAAAAAGTCATAATTACATTTTTCATGACCAAAATGTAGGGAGTCACAAGATGACAACAGATAAGGTGTTTCTTTTTTCAAAAAGACTGATTTCTTGATGCAATTTAACTGAGACTAGTATACCTAAACCTAGGTATACTAGTCTCAGAATTTAAGCACTCAATTTTTGGCGAAAATGAGATTTTGATATCAAAATTTTATGAAACATGAGCACCTTCCAATAAGTATAAACTTCATTTTACCCCATTGAAATCAATGGCCAGTGAAACAGACTTCACAATGTAATCAGCTTAGCATAATCAATATAAACCTGAAATTGCCTATTCAACAATAATTGGTCATAACCAACGTAGTACAAAGGAGGCTTGGCTGGATCATTCTCCATTTATTTATATACCTCCATGGTGTAACTACTCAATAAAAAAATAACTTTACACACAAAATTTTTCAGCCAATTGGCACACAGGAGAGTAGACACACCTACATTGTTTCTTTTGTCTGATTGCTTCTGACCTCTAATGACCCCAATTTTCATTCAACTGGTATGAAACTTCTGTCCATTAGTTTTTTTAATTTTTCCAATTAGATTCAAGTTTAATATCTTATCTTTCTAACAGTACCAATCATATAGGTCGACTGTTACCTCAAATCGTCGACTTTCTTGTTAAATTTGTGCATGTAGAAAAGTTTAAAATATCACATGAGACCATCAACTGCATCTCTGACAGTATTGATTTATGCAAATTTTTATTCACAACAATATACACTTTATTGACTAAGTGGATTAAGTCATGGTCATAAACGTGTAGAGCTATTGATTTGACTCAACCGCTGCAAGGTCGTGACCTACTGTTCACTACATTTATATTTTAACATTTATAATAATGTAATAAATATTTATTTAGTTTTATTTAAGTGCTTTGACAGTATATTAAAAATAATTTGAGTTTATCTAAATATTATTTTAAATATTATTTAAAAACTCATGAAAAATTGAGAATTGTTTTGTAATAATTATTATAAATACAAGTGTACGAGCCTCGTGACTTTATTACAGTCAGTATAGGGACTAGTTACAGTGTGTGGTAGCTACGACGTATAACGGTAATAGCGTTTCCAGTCCTTTGGGCTATGTAACTTTATCAAATCTACTTCATGGTAAATAACATCAACATCAATACAATGCTTGTACCACCAACACATAAAAAATACATCAGGAACAGGACGACGACTACATCAAAATCCTAAGAGGACTTGATATCGAATTGGTGGTGATCAGTGTGATCGGGGCGTGTGAAAATTATGCTCACACAATAATATCAGCAAAATTGGAATATGGCAATTTACTTATTGATGACCTTACATCATCATAAATTCAACCCCAATGCGCTAAAACAATAATTAGAATTATGAACCCAGTCCATGAAAATATCACACCATTTTTACAGAATTATATTGGCTGCATATCACTCTTAGGAAACAGTGCAAACGGCTCTTTCTCACACAAGAACCTTTCAAATGATTTGCTCCTCAGTATATATCCAATCTTACGAGTGCCTACATTATCTGTCAAGGACGTTTATTAGGTGGAAAATGCATTATCTTAAAATTTTAACATGTTAATTATTTTTTATTCAGTTGTGTAAGTTCATACGTACTGGTAACAAACAATATATAGAACGCTTAAAGCATTCCACTGAACCTAGCTGGTTTCTACTTTTTAATTATTTAATTTTGAACGTGTTAATTGCAATATAAATTTAATGCGTACGTCCTTAAATAAATCGTTTAAACCTTGTCATTTAATCTCTCTCATATTGTTTTTATTTTCTATTCACAATGCCTTATATCATACTATGATATTCCTGGAAGTATTCCCGAATGTGTACATGTAAGTTTAACAGGAGAAGTATAGTTGTACATTATGTTTTACGCGACAGAAAATATATAGTTCGGGGTATCGATTGAAAATTAAAATTAGTGGCAGATATTTTGACAATTTTGATCGAGGTGATAGAGGTCGTTAACTTAATAGAACACAGGGTATCACATTTCTGGTCGATGCATTTTGTTTAGATACAATTATTGCTCGGTGTGGACGGAGCATGATAATGAAGTACTTTTAAGTAAGATGTATATTAGTAACAGTTCCATATTGTTTGCATAAATGTTTAGAATTCATGGCATACCCAAATACATGGTAAAGAACAACATCATCAATACAATATGGGCACAACAAAACAAGAACGAGAACTAAAAACAACAATAACAACAACAAGAACAACCACAACAACAACGACAACAACAACAAGAACAACCACAACAACATCAACAACAACAACAAATTTGTAGACATCGACAGCCGATAACGATTTTATGGGAGGGTGTATGCTTGCTGGGTTAGGCAACCATAACTAAATCAATAAATACCGGACCATTTGTAGTTGATATTCAAATCAATTATCGTAATTATGTTTTCATTATCGTAGTAAGAAATTACATTTGGGCATCATAGGTTCTGGACAATTAGTCTGTGTAGGGAATTTCTTTTTGTTTGGTCGGCATTGCAAATCTTGAAAAGTTGACATTGGGTAAGCTTATAATTCAGTATATTTTACACTAAGCTCGGCATTGCGGGTCCTAGATAGTTGACACGTGTGGTAAATGTTTATCAATAGAATGTTAGTTCCGCATTGCAGGTTATCTTTTGTGATGAACTTGTATCAAGCATTATTTGGTTGGCATCTCATGTCCTTGAATGTTAACATTGCATGTCCTGAAAGTTAAGATGCGTTTAAAACATAAATCGCATGGTAACTTTTTAGATACATTTTGGTCGATATTACAGGTCCTGTACAAGTTGAAATGCGAAGTAAACTTTAAACTCGTAGTAAAAAAACCAAGCAAACAAAAAACATTAACGTCTTTTAAAGTGGTCATATGTGGTGTACTTGTTCCCAATACTAATTTGGTCCATGGTACAAACACAGAAAGTTGACATGTGTGATAAACATGTATGATATTGTTGTGTCGACAATGCAGGTCTGGGAAAGTTAGCATATGTGCCAAACTTGTATTCAAACATCAAAATAATGCATTTTAACTGACAATATATTGAACTGCGATAGTTATGTATTCAACGCCCTTAAAGTGAATTTTAATGTTTTTATGCTAACATGCGAATTATGTTGGTGTTTTGGCATATCAAAGCTGCATATTAAAAAAAACCCTTAGAATCAGATTCACTAGATATTTATATTCACAACGTATTTTACCTGTTGAATATGATACGTTATAAAATGCAGATTATTTACAGGATATCGGCGCAAAATATATTTATTGGCGCCAAATACATTAGTAGATGTGGCTTTCCAAATCCAGACGGTTCTTTTATTCGAGTTTTGTGGTTTGCAGGAAACGTGTTTTTCTTACTGTTTTTTTCTCATATTTTCCATTAATATTCCATTTATTTCATTTTATAATAAATGCACGAAGACAATTTTTTATGTTCCAGCAACAGCATGTTGTGTTCATGCAACTATCTTTACATAACAATACCAAAGTCTTATATTAAATTGCCTACCGATTGCTATTGGTAATTGTAATGGCGTCCATAATAGTTGACTTAATATCTTATCATAATAGCAACAGGCCCTCCTAACATTACTTTTATTACTGTCGTTACCACGTACAGGTCGTTCTATTTCTTGCAATATGCGCACGTATGAGGCTAACGTCCTTAACATCTATTAGCTATAGACATACATTGCAGGTAGATTGGTATTCCTAATGGAAATATTCCATTCAACAATATTTCAATTCCAACAATATTACGGTCATTGTACGCTGGTCGCCAATGTCCTACTTCCGCTTTATTACATTGTTACTGTGTTTACAAAGAAAGCGAGGTCAATCAAAGTGTACTGCTTTCTTCAAATTGTTTTAAATATTCACTCAGGGTTTGTATTAATACCACTCTTTTAAAAACTAAATAAAACAAAAAGAGGTAATTTGACAAAACTGTTTAAAGATGTTAAATACACAATTAGGTAACGTCCATTTGAAATACTTACTCCAGGAAAAGCGGCAATACAGGAATAGTATGGGTTTTAAAATGAATAACTCGAAATTACTCGTGAAGATATATCCAAAATCTTCCACAGGGGTAGTGTGGATTTCAACTGGAATAGCCTAATTGTTGCAGGATCACTTTTGAATTTTTTTGTGTTGGTACAGGCTACCGTGACTCGAATCGATCCGTGGATCAAATTGTTATGTTTCTTTTCAAACTCAAAGAATATGGACGTCATTATTAAGTGATATGCAAGTACACATTTTTTTAGTAGTTATTTTTGTATGTTCATGGTTTTTCTCTTTTTAAGATATGTGTGTATTATACCTATCTACGCGGTACTCGTCAAAACTTTACATAACTTATTCATAATATTTGCAGGCATAGATCCACTGGGAGGCATTTATGTGTGAAATTGCAGCATCTCGTACTGGCTTAGATTAATCACACGAGATATACTGTGGAAAATGACCTATATATGAAATTCTTCTTTTGTTGTTGTTGTTGTTGTTGTTGTTGTTACATAGTTACAGAGTGAGTACAGAGCGTACAAGATAACAAGCAGCATGCCCTTAAAAAGGGCAACTTCGGGAGGTCATTGTCTACAACGTCATTATATTTATAGTAAAAAATAGCATTTTTATTGAAACCAAAATCAATTTTTACGAATTTACAGAGTTGCTGTCAATCTTGTTATCTTGTAATTTTGAGCCGAAAAAATAAGGTAAAGCAAAGAAGATCGAAATTTACTACCAGCGCAGAAATGTCGCCAATGCGTGTCACTCCGTCGGTTGTGCTACGTTACGGTCCTTTTATATACAATTATTCATTTTCAGAAAGGAAACAAAAATAGCATAGAAAATTCCTGCAAAATTTGTTTTTACTTTAATGACTTGCGGAAAGCATACGGACTATATGCATGGTGCATGATGGGAAGAAACGGAAGTGACACAATGATTTGTGATCCGAAGTACTGACATTTTTTGCTTATAATATCAATATTGCAATTAGACAGGTGCAATTGTCTTCATCATTCAAAATCTAATATTGTTAATATTATCTATACAAGGTTCTTGGAATTTTATTATGCATATAATGCCATATGGCGAGGTTATTGGAAGAATGAACAAATCACCATAATACCTTCAAATTTTGGAAAATTTCTAGTAGGGTTATTATAGAAGTGTTGAATATGTCACACGATCTTGTGTATTGAGGACAAAAGGAGGTAATTTTGACAATCGAGTTACTATAATTATTACCGTATACAAACATCTAGACTATCATATGTGAGACACACATTCTTTTCCATGGTGGCCAAATTAGGCATTGTTGAAAATTGAGTTACTATTACTATAATTATTATCTTATACAACCATTACGCTATGGATTACTGAAAGCGCAAACAGTTTAGCACACTTGTTCTTAAGTTATGAAGTCTTTATCTCAATTTCAGATTGCCGCCTTTTTGGCCTGCATTTACCAGATTGTATCACATCTAAAGCACCAAATGTAGGCCTGATTGGTTCCAAAGTTATGAAGTTTTGTGATACGTATTTCTTATGTATGTTATTGTTTTTATTACATATCTTTGCCTTTATCTCAGTTTCAAATTTGCCGTCTTTGGCCTCCATGGACCAGATCGTGTCACATTATTAGGTAACATCAGTATCACCTTGCACCAAAACCAAAATAAGGTACAATCTTGATCGATTGGAATTAAAACAGTGCTGGCAGGTATTTTGACAAGGTTGATCCAGGTGATATAGGTCGTTTCCTAATCGCAAATGGGTTTCAAATGTCTGGTTATTTTGATTGATAGAATACAACAACAACAAACAAAATTATTGCTAACATATCAGAAATTGCATTGCCTACATACTTTGTGCACAAATCATATTAGTGTAATGATTTCAAAACAGAAATGTTTACGCGATGTATCGTCAAGTATCAAGCCATGTCAGAATGAAAACGGGGTGCTTGGGAGTGGAACTGGACAGTTATCAATTGGCTTTATCTCTATGTTAAAGCGCCTCTGTTCCAATGCAAATTGTCTATAGTGACTATCATAAAGAGTGGTTGAAAACGTAAAGCTGAATTTATACTCCATCGCTAAGCTACGAGCGATTGGTATTTGACCAATGAGGTAGCGCGCTCTTCCCAATGCAACAAAAAGCGCTCTATCTCATTGGCTGAAAATCGATCGCTATCGCTCAGCGATATAGTATAAATTCAGCTTAAGGTGTCCAATGGTTTCGTGCAGAAGAGCAGAACAAAGTTATCATAAGTGACTTAACCGTGATTTGAAGGAGAAGCCTTGTACTTTAAGATGGTAGCTATTTACAAAGCTTAAAATTGCAATTATATCTATATTTTAATATTCCATTAGTCACTCAATTTCGACGTTTTTGCACTGATACGACAAAATATACTGATCGTCCGAATTTCCATATCTCAACACGCAATTATTTGCTTACTGTCAATGTAAAGTATGCATGCAAATTAACTGCTTCTGTTGCTTAGTGCGTGCATATAAACACAACAAAAGGCAATTCTATTAGTCCTTCTCACTAATCAGTCCCGAGTTTTTTTCCCCATTTGTAAACTGAAAGTCTAAATAACTATCAGGAGCCAGGACATCTTGACAGATATTATTCTTAATACCAAATTGACGCCGAGTGGTAAGAACTTGTTTCACTACTTTCAGTTTAGATTTGGATTTCGAATAACAATGATAGATTTTGTGGCTCTATGCCATTTAATCAGATGAGCATAGTGGATTGGCAAGAACATAATATCTATAATAAATTACTGAGTTTGGCGAATTGGTAAGGCTAAAAACTTATATTATTTTGGAAAACTGAATATTGCGATGCGAAGAACAAGGTTGTGCTCACTTCAATAAAACGTCAAAGTTTTGTTTACGTTAAGGGTATCAAAGTTAACCAGTTTCAAAAGCACTGAAAGCTCACACTACACTACAATACAGTTGTGATGTTTAAACGAACACCCGCAAATCCTATGTGTTGTCTGTATTGGGTCACTCATACCATTGAGTCATTAACATGTATTGTTTATTAAACTAATTTGTCAATATTATCATGTCAGTGTTCAAAGGGTGACTGCTTTTTATGGAAAACCTATTGTCGACAGTAAAGTGTTTATTTGATGAATTAGATCCAGTGTTTGATGCCTTTGTGTTGAAGGACCATAGAAAGAACATTCAATTTCACTATTTTGAAGTCTCCAAAATCACCCAAATTAAAAGAATATAAAATATCAGTAATGCAAAAGACAGTGACCACGAAAGGCCGGTGACCGCTAGTTAATTTAAATTCATAACCTTTTATCGATATATTAGCCTGATGTACACACAGGGAATATTATGGGAATACAAAGATAAATACATAAAATGCATCGAAAACAAGTGTTGAAAGAGTAAGTTTGAAAACCATACAAGAAAAAACTACTAAAGCATGGACAACATGAAATATCCTATACACAGCTGTACTCAACTTTAATACAATTACAATATTGCAGTATTAACAATGAGAAGCTTACGCATCTTACACGGGAACATAGGAATGTTCAAACATTATAAACTAGCGCACGAGATCAAATGAATGATGTTTAATCGTTATTCTTAATATATCACTATACAGAGGGAAGAAGAATTACGCATCGGCATCGCAAACAAGCATGATTAAACATGCCATTACAAATGGAATAATGACATTCACAGGCAGGCATATCAGAGTAAAAACTCCGGACATACCTGTATGTGCTGGGATTTGAACCCCATGTCTCTCGCTTGCGGAGCGAGCTCTCTAACCACTGAGCAACACAGACTGTCCCTGATAAACATGACTCAAGTCATGAGCAATCAAGGTAAACAGTACAAAAACACACTGCAGTAAAATTTAGCAAGTGCATTTGTGTACCTACCACACATCAAATCTTTCGCAACACAGGTTTGTGTCACAGCTGTTTTCTCATTATACGTTCGCTCCTGCATTGTTCTTGATGCTATTTTCTTCTAAATAATGCACGGTTTCTGGTATTGCTCTATGAATATGACAACATCTTCAGAAAATTTAATTTGCAACAGCATTTGCTAGAGACAATAGGTCGAACGTCTTATTACCTTGCACTTTTATAAAAAGATAATACAGTTCAATACTAGTACTTATTGCATGCAGATCAAACAATAATATTAAACACATCCCATTATAGGTTTCCTCTCCCGCTAGTCCCGAATCTAAGCTTAAGTACTTCATAAGATATCGTGACATTGGGCTATTCCATTTAAAATATCCACACTACCCCTGTGGAAGATTTTGGAAATATCATTCAAAGGGGAAGTATGTGTTTCAAATGTAGTGGTCAGGGTTAATGATTTTGAAACTCATAATGCCTCTGTATTATGGCTTTTCCTATATCTCCCACAACTGGAGTGAATATTTCAAATGGAAGTTACCAAACTGTCAATTTTATTCAAAACTCATATACCCCCCGCCCCGTGAAAGACTTTAACTAAATCTTCCACAGGGCAGCATGGATTTTAAATAGAATAGCCCATTTTGTTTTTCTACCTACTTCATGTGTAATCAGAGGGGCCGGACATTTTTCCGTACTTTTAATTTAGATTTCTATTTCCATTAAAAATGATTGATTTTCGAGGCTCCCGGAACATTTATTCATATTGTCAGGAACCTATTTTGCAACTTTTAACAGGTTAGACAAATGAATGACCATCGGATACAAATTGGAAACCAAAGCTAAGTACTTTAAAACGTGAGAGAAGAGTTCTAAATAATACAGTTCGAAAATACAAGAAAATAGTAAAGCTTGGACAACTTCAAATATCCTATACATGGACGATTTTTGCCTGCTATGCAGTTTCAATTTGCCAGCATGCATATTCTAGCAGAACCCAAATTTAATAATAATTGAAATATTACAGAATAATTTTACATGCCGTTTTGTGTACCTTACATTCATCCAATCTTTCTAACCAGAGACATGTGCTACAGCTGTTCTCTCATTGTTTCTATTCTGGTTGGCATTGTTCTTGCTACACAATAATTATATTATTATTTTTTATTACACAATGCACGGTTTCTGTAATTCCACTATTATAATACATGGTGATGTTGTCAGGAAACTATGGACGATATGACGAACGTCTGAATACCACAACCTCACCCCCCCCCCACATACACACACATAATATTGTGGCTTGGAGTCGGGTTTAGACAGTAATATCTCCAGTTGGAGTCACTTGAAAAGCACATATATTCCAATAGAAATGGCCAACAATGACCATTATAAACCAATGTAAACAAATTGACAATGAAAAGAGCAAAGGAAAATAAATGAACTAATACTACGTATTTCCATATTTTAACATAAAATAACTATTCATTTATTCGTTTTGATATCTTTCATGGACCAAGCATTGTAAACGAAGAGTATGTAATTCAATACTAATTAGTACTTATTGCATGCAGATAAAGCAACTATATCAATCCCATTTGATATTGTATTCCTCTTTAACTAGTTCCGAATCATATGTTAGTTGAAAGATGTAGAATTCTAAAGAACTTAACAGGCCATCTTGCCATTTTGTTCGTTTACCCATTTGATGTGTAAAGAGAGTGGCCGGAACTTGTTCCACCTCTTCTTGACTTCAATTTAAATTTCTATTTCGATTAATACTGATTGATTTTGAGACTCCCAGGTCTTTTAGTCAGATTCGTGATGGATATAGCAGATTGGCGATAACTTATTAGTACATATTAGCAGCCTCTTATTGTCGTGCTAGCTTGAGTTACACAGGACAAATGAATGACAACCGGATACAAATTGGAATTTTAAATTCAATACAGGAAAATGATGGACGAAAAGATACAAATTGGAAATCAAAGGTAAACATTTTTAAACGTGAGAAAAAGAGTTTTAAATAGTAAGTTCGAAAAATCAGAAAAAAGACAGAATTATAGAAAACTCTAAGTGTCCTATACGTGAAGTGAAAGACCTTTGCTAGCTATGCAGTTTGCCAGCGTCCATATTTTAGTAGAACTCAACTTTAATAAGAATTACAGGATACTTCACATTGTGCCCTTTTGTGTACCTAATAATCATCCAATATTTCTAACCAGAGATTTGTGCTACCGCTGTTTTCTCATTGTTTCTATTCTTGTTGGCTTTCTTGTTGCTGCTCAGTATTCAAATTAGTATGCTAATTATTACCCAATGCACGGTTTCTGAAATTCTACTATGCACATGGTAATGTCATCAGGAAACTATTGACGATTTTGGACAGTAATATCTCTAGTTAGCAGAGTCTCTGTACAGGCACCTCTATTCCAATATGGCCAATAGTGACCAGCATAAAAAGAGGAATCGTCTCGGACATCGTGGCAAAATTGACAATGAAAAGAGCAAAATAAAATTTTCATAAATCAACTAGTGCCGAATCATAAAGGTGTAGAATTCTCAAGAACTTGATAGAGCATCTTGACATTTTGATCGTTTACCCATTAGATGTGCAAAGAGAGTGACCGGAACTTGTTCCTCACAAGGTAAATGAATGACAACCGGATGAATATCAGAAATCGAAATTAAATACATTAAATGTATTCTTAATCCTCGTATTCAGAATGCAACTTGGTGTGTTTGATATGCTCTCAGGTCCCACAAAAATACTGTGCAAACGTCGCTATCTGAGCCCTTTAAGCGATGGAAAAGAAGTGTTTAAAGAGTACGCTTTTTACGAATTGTATCCTGTCTGACTAATGTGTATGAAAAGGACAAGAAATGAAGGAGGGAAGGCAAAGGAAGGAAGGAAGAAAAAGAAGAGAAAACTTTTTTTCTCGGGTGCGGTTTTGAACCAACGACTCCTCGGGTGCCAGAGACGTGCACGGGTCTACCTTCGCATGTTCGCATGATGACACAATTGCATCAGGTGAGGTAAATGCATATATTTTGGGAATTGAAGTGTGTTTCTACTCTTGTTATGTACAAAAGTATGTATGGTTTAAATAAATACAGATTTTTTGTCAATCACACACTCTCAAGCCTGGGCAATAATAACTAAATCCATAAATACCGCAGCCATTTGTAATAGATAGTCCAATTAAAACAAAAACAAATAAAGTATGCAGTCGTAATCACATTATAATGTTTTCATTATCGTAGTAAGAAATTACATTTGGGCATCATAGGTTCGGGACAATTAACCTTAAAATACATGTTTGGTCGGCATTGCAAATCAGTGGCGTGGCGTCATATGGGCACGGAGGGCACATCCCCCAATCGATCTGCAATTTATATAAAAAAATCCCATAGTAAAATTGCCGAAAAACGGCTTGTGCACCCCCCATCAGACACGGTGCCCCAATCATGCCCCCCCCCCCCATATGATGACCCACGCTACGCCACTGAAGCAAATCTTGAAAATTTGACATGTTTGGTAAGCTCATAATTCAGTGTATTTTACAGTAAGCTCCGCATTGCAAGTCCTAGAACGTTAAATGTGGTAAATGTTTATCAATAGAATGTTTGGTCGTAAAACGTAATAAATCGAATGGTAACTTTTTAGATTCATTTTGGTCGATATTACAGGTCCTGTACAAGTTGAAATGTGAAGTAAACTTTAAACGTGTAGTAAAAACAAAAACAAAACAAAACAACAACAACAACAACAACAACAACAACAACAACAACAACAACAACAACAACAACAACAACAAAACATTTAGTAGACATGGAACGTCTTTGAAAGTGGTCATATGTGGTGAACTTGTACAAAATACTAATTTAGTCCATGGCACAAACACAGAAAGGTGACATGTGTGATAAACATGTATGATATTGTTTAGTCGACAATGCAGGTCTGGGAAAGTTAGCATATGTGCCAAACTTGTATTCAAAAATCAAAATAATGCATTTTAACTGACAATATATTGAACTGCGATAGTTATGTATTCAACGCCCTTGAAGTTAATTTTAATGTTTTTATGCTAACATGCGAATTATGTCGTGTTTTGGCATATCAAAGCTGCATATTAAAAAAAAACCTTAGAATCAGAGTCACTAGATATTTATATTCACAACGTATTTTACCTGTTGAATATGATACGTTATAAAATGCAGATTATTTACAGGATATCGGCGCAAAATATATTTATTGGCGCCAAATATATTAGTAGATGTGGCTTTCCAAATCCAGACGGTTCTTTTATTCGAGTTTTGTGGTTTGCAGTAAACGTGTTTTTCTTACTGTTTTTTTCTCATATTTTCCATTAATATTCCATTTATTTCATTTTATAATAAATGCACGAAGACAATTTTGTTCCAGCAACAGCATGTTGTGTTCATGCAACTATCTTTACATAACAATACCAAAGTCTTATATTAAATATTGCCTACCGATTGCTATTGGTAATTGTAATGGCGTCCCTAATAGTTGACTTAATATCTTATCATAATAGCAACAGGTCCTCCTAACATTACTTTTATTACTGTCGTTACCACGTACAGGTCGTTCTATTTCTTGCAATATGCGCACGTATGAGGCTAACGTCCTTAACATCTATTAGCTATAGACATACATTGCAGGTAGATTGGTATTCCTAATGGAAATATTCCATCTAACAATATTTCAATTCCAACAATGTTACGGTCATTGTACGCTGGTCGCCAATGTCCTACTTCCGCTTTATTACATTGTTACTGTGTTTACAAAGAAAGCGGGTCAGTCAAAGTGTATTGTTTTCTTCAAATTGTTTTAAATATTCACTCAGTGTTTGCATTAATACCACTCTTTTAAAAACTAAATTAAACAAAAAAAGGTAATTTGACAAAACTGTTTAAAAATGTGATATCAAATATAAAAAATATATAAATTAAAATCCGAGTGGAAGATTTAGCTCAAGTCTGCCACTGAGTAGACTATGCCATAGTCGAATTTTATTGAAAATATGTTAGTATTAGTCATGATGAACCCATTTCGTTGAACTCAAAATTATATTGATGTTTATTAAAATTAAAGTATTCAATAGTGAAAAGGTCATAAAGAGTTAAAAATATCAGACGATTAGTGACAATAAAAGTAATTGTATGCAACATCATCTTGCAATATTATAACGGCTCACTTTAATACTGAACAATTCTGATTTTGGAATCTACCAGTTTATTGATAGCGAACCCCGAAAATTCGACTATGAACTTTGAATTGTAAGCAGAACTTTACCCCCTGGACTTTGCTCTCTAAAAACACACTGTCAAGCATACTTGTTTATCAGTCCATTAACCACAAGTACGCGCTATATGTTTGATGAGAGATTAACTTTCGCGTCAACACAAAAGCGCCGCAAATACCACAGACAGTTGTTTACGGTGTAGTTAATGGTAATGGCGCGGGCCCAGACGATTTAAACCATAGCGAGGTATGGGCGACCAATCACAAGGCAGATCCATTTAAAGATGCATTACATCATGGCCAATTTTAGTTAGGCCAGAAATTGGCCTAACTCTCCATAGAGTCCCGTGTTAAAAATCTTAACCGCAAGGCAATGTCAGTAGTCCACTTGGGAAGCTAACAGAGGAGTAGGGTGACTGATCAGATGTGAAAATCTATCAATTGTGCACACATTAATTAAATCAGAGTTTTAAGCTTAAATACAATATCCAGAGTATGCACAATGGGCAAGTGGACTACGGGGTAGTCTAGCCACTGAGGGAGTATCAATTGTGAATAAAATACACAATTGGGTAACGTCCATTTGAAATACTTACTCCAGGAAAAGCGGCAATACAGGAATAGTATGGGTTTTAAAATGAATAACTCTGACCAATTACATTTGAAAAACTTACTCGTGAAGATATATCCAAAATCTTCCACAGGGGTAGTGTGGATTTCAACTGGAATAGCCCAATTGTTGCAGGATCACTTTTTGATTTTTTTGTGTTGGTGCAGGCTACCGTGACTCGAATCGATCCGTGGATCAAATTGTTATGTTTCTTTTCAAACTCAAAGAATATGGACGTCATTATTAAGTGATATGCAAGTACACATTTTTTAGTAGTTATTTTTGTATGTTCATGGTTTTTCTCTTTTTAAGATTTGTGTGCATTATACCTATCTACGCGGAACTCGTCAAAACTTAACATAACTTATTCATAATATTTGCAGGCATAGATCTACTGGGAGGCATTTATGTGTGAAATTGCAGCATTTATATGAAATTCTTCTTTTGTTGTTGTTGTTGTTGTTGTTGTTGCTGTTGTTGTTGTTGTTGTTGTTGTTGTTACAGAGTTACAGAGTGAGTACAGAGTGTTCAAGATAACAAGCGGCATGCCCTTAAAAAGGGCAACTTCGGGAGGTCATTGTCTACAACGTCATTATATTTATAGTAAAAAATAGTATTTTTTATTGAAACCAAAATCAATTTTTACGAATTTACAGAGTCGCTGTCAATCTTGTTATCTTGTAATTTTGAGCCGAACAAATAAGGTAAAGCAAATAAGATATAAATTTACTACCAGCGCAGAAATGTCGCCAATGCGTGTCACTCCGTCGGTTGTGCTACGTTACGGTCCTTTTATATACAATTATACATTTTCAGTAAGGAAACAAAAATAGCATAGAAAATCCCTGCAAAATTTGTTTTTACTTTAATGACTTGCGGAAAGCATACGGACTATATGCATGTTGGGAAAAACGGAAGTGACATAATGATTTGTGCTCCAAAGTACTGACATGTTTTGCTTAATATCAATATTGCAATTAGACAGGTGCAATTGTCTTCATCATTCAAAATCTAATATTGTTAACATTATCTATACAAGGTTCTTGGAATTTTATTATGCATATAGTGCCATATGGCGAGGTTATTGGAAGAATGAACAAATCACCATAATACCTTCAAATTTTGGAAACTTTCTAGTAGGGTTATTATAGAAGCGTTGAATATGTCACACGATCTTGTGTATGGAGGACAAAGGAGGTAATTTTGACAATCGAGTTACTATAATTATTACCTTATACAAACATCTAGACTATCATATGTGAGACACACATTCTTTTCCATGGTGGCCAAGATAGGCATTGTTGAAAATTGAGTTACTATAATTATTATCTTATACAACCATTACGCTATGGATTACTGAAAGCGCAAACAGTTTAGCATACTTGTTCTTAAGTTATGAAGTCTTTATCTCCATTTCAGATTGCCGCCTTTTTGGCCTGCATTTACCAGATTGTATCACATCTAAAACACCAAATATAGGCCTGATTGGTTCCATAGTTATGAAGTTTTGTGATACGTATTTCTTATGTATTTTATTGTTTTTATTACATATCTTTGCCTTTATCTCAGTTTCAAATTTGCCGCCTTTGGCCTCCATGGACCAGATCGTGTCACATTATTAGGTAACATCAGTATCACCTTGCACCAAAACCAAAATAAGGTACAATCTTGATCGATTGGAATTAAAACAGTGCTGGCAGGTATTTTGACAAGGTTGATCCAGGTGATATAGGTCGTTTCCCAATAGCAAATGGGTTTCAAATGTCTGGTTATTTTGATTGATAGAATACAACAACAACAAACAAAATTATTGCTAACATATCAGAAATTGCATTGCCTACATACTTTGTGCACAAATCATATTAGTGTAATGATTTCAAAACAGAAATGTTTACGCGATGTATCGTCAAGTATCTAGCCATGTCAGAATGAAAACAAGATACTAGGGAGTGGAACTGGACAGTTATCAATTGTCGTTATCTCTATAAGCGCTTCTATTCCTATGCGAATTGTCTATATTGGCTACCTTACAGAGATTTTGAAAACGTAAGATGTCCAATGGGTTCTTGCTTCGTGCTCGACACTGAAGAAGAGCAGAACAAAGTCATCATAAGTGCCTTAACCGTGATTTGAAAGAGAAGCATTGTGCTTCAATATGGTAGCTATTTACAAACTTAAGCTTAAAAGTGCACTTATATCTATATTCTAATATTCAATTTCGACGTTTATGCACTCATACGACAAAATATAATAATCGTCTGAATTTCCATATCTCAACACGCAATTATTTGCTTACTGTCAATGTAAAGTATGCATGTCAATTAACTGCTTCTGTTGCTTATTGTGTGCATATAAAACAAGACAAAAGGCAATTCTATTAATCTTCCTCACTAATCAGTCCGAGTTTTTTTCCCATTTGTAAGCTGAAAGTCTAAATAACTATCAGGAGCAAGGACATCTTGACAGATATTATTCTTAATACCCAATTGATGCCGAGTGGTAAGAACTTGTTTCACTGCAACTTGACTGGCTTCAATTTAGATTTAGATTTTGAATAAAAATGATAGAGTTTAAAGCTCCAATGCCATTTAATCATATCCTTGATGAGTGTAGGTGACGTAACGGGGCGCGTTACGTATCATAATATGCTGATCGCAGGCCACCAACCTCCACAATGTAAGTCGTGAGAACTTTGTTTAAATTTCTACTTTATCGAAACATAATATCTATAATAAATTATTGAGTTTGGCGAACTGGTGAAGCTAAAAACTTTTACAGTTTATATTGTTTTGAAAAACTGACTATTGCGATGCGAAGAACAATGTTGTACGCACTTCAATAAAACGTCGATTTTTTTTTTACGTTAAGGGTGTCACATTAAGTTAATTAGTTTTAAAAGCACTGAAAGCTCCCTGCGAGCTAAGCACTGAGTAAACACTGAGTAAACCGTCACAATACACTACAATACAGTCGTGCTGTTTAACATGAACACCCGCAAATCCTATGTCTGGTCTGATATTGGGTCACTTATACCATTACATAGTAGAAACTTGAGTTATTAACATGTATTGTTTATTCAACTAATTTGTCAACATTATCATGTCAGTGTTCAAAGAGTGACTACCTTTTTATGGAGAACCTATTGTCAATAGTAAAGTGTTTGTTTATTGAATTAGGTCCAGTGTTTCATGCTTTTGTGTCAAACTTAATTTACAGCCTTTTATCGATATGTTAGCCTGATGTACACATACAGGACAAATGAATGAAAAACGGGTACATAATATTACGGAAATTCAGAGATAAATACATAAAATGCATCTTTAAGACTTTCGAAAACAAGTGCTGAAAGAGTAAGTTTGTAAAACACACGAGAAAAAAACTAAAGCATGGACAACATGAGATATCCTTTACATAGCAGTACTCAACTTTAATACAATTACAATATTGCAGTATAAACAAGGAAGAGGCTTACGCATCATACACTGGAACATAGAAACATTCAAACATTACAAACCAGCGCATGAGATTAAATGAATGATGCTTAATCGTTATTCTTAATATGTCAATATACTATACAGGGAAAAAAGAATTACGCATCGGTTTCGCATAGAAGCATGATTAAACATGACATTACAAATGGAATCATGACATGCATAGGCAGACATATCAAAGTAAAGATTCCTGACATACATGTCATACATGACCACCGGATAGAAATTGGAAATCAAAGCTAAATATTATAACACGTGAGAGAAGAGTTCTAAATATGCAATACGAAAATACAAGAAAAAGGTAGAGCATGGACATGGACAACTTGAACATGGAAGACTTTTGCCTACTTGCCAGCATGCATATTCTAGCAGAACCCAAAATTTAATAATAATTGAAATATTACAGGATAATTTTACATGGCTTTTTGGGTACCTAACAATCATCCAATATTTCTAACCAGAGACATGTGCTACAGCTGTTTTCTCATTGTTTCTATTCTTGTTGGCATTGTTCTTGCTAGACAATAATTATATTATTTTGTTATTACACAATGCACGGTTTCTGTAATTCCATTATACATGGTGATGTTGTCAGGAAACTATGGACGATATAACGAACGTCTGACCCCCCCCGAGTCGGGTTTAGACAGTAATATCTCCAGCTGGAGTCACTGTAAAAGCACATATTCCAATAGAAATGGCCAATAGTGACCATTATAAACCAATGTAAACAAATTGACAATGAAAAGAGCAAAGGAAAATAAATGAACTAATACTACGTATTTACATATTTTAACATAAAATAACTATTCATTTATTCGTTTTGATATCTTTCGTGGACCAAGCATTGTAAACGAAGAGTATGTATTTCAATACTAATTAGTACTTCCTTTTCTTATTGCATGCAGATAAAGCAACTATACCAACCCCATTTTATATTGTATTCCTCTTTCTATAACTAGTTCCGAATCATACCTTAGTTGAAAGATGTAGAATTCTAAAGAACTTAACAGGAAAGACATTATGCCTTTTTGTGTACCTAATAACGTCACTGCTCTTCTCCATCTGACTCATTAGCTCAGTTGGTAGAGCATCGGTCCGGTGATCCGAAGGTCCCAGGTTCAAATCCTGGATGGTCAGTGAAATTTGTTTTCACTGGCTGTCATTTATGTATGTGGAGACTTGTTTTAAAAACCTTTCTCATAATTAACAGGCCATCGTGACATTTTGTTCGTTTACCCATTTGATGTGTAAAGAGAGTGGCCGGAACTTGTTCCACCTCTTCTTGACTTCAATTCAGATTTCTATTTCGATTAATACTGATTGATTTTGAGACTCCCAGGTCTTTTAGTCAGATTCGTGATAGATAAAGCAGAGTGGCGAGAGCTTATTAGTACATATTAGCAGCCTCTTATTGTCGTGTTAGCTTGAGTTACACAGGGTAAATGAATGACAACCGGATACAAATTGGAATTTTAAATTCAATACAAGAAAATGATGGACGAAAGGATACACATTGGAAATCAAAGCTAAACATTTTTAAACGTGAGAAAAAGAGTTTTAAATAGTAAGTTCGAAAAATCAGAAAAAAGACAGAATTATAGAAAACTCTAAATGTCCCATGCGTGAAGTGAAATACATTATGTCTTTTTGTGTACCTACCGATCGTCCAATATTTCTAACGAAGAGATTTGTACTACAGCTGTTTTCTCGTTGTTGATATGTTTGTTGGCTTTATTTTTGCTGCTCAGTATTAAAATTATTATGCTAATCATCAATTCTACTCTGCACATGGTGTAATGAAAAACAGAGGTACAAAGACTAAATCAAGGTAAAAAGAGGAATCGTCTCGGACATCGTGCTAAGATTGACAATGAAAAGAGGAAAATAAAATGTAATAATATACGCCTATTTCCATATATTTCCATAAACAACAAAATCAATCCCATTTTCTATAATATTCCTATCTAACTACTTCCGAATCATAACTTAACAGGACACTTTGACATTTTGTTCGTTTACCCATTTGATGTGTAAAGGGAGTGTCCGGAACTTGTTCCACCTCTTCTTGACTTCAATTTAAATTTCTATTTCGATTAATACTGATTGATTTTGAGACTCCCGGGTTATTAAGTTAGATTCGTGATGAATACAGTAGATTGGCGAGATCTTATTAGTACAAATTCGCAGCCTCTTATTGTCGTGTTAGCTTTACACAGGACAAATGAATGACAACCGGATACATATTAGAAATCGAAATTAAACACATTAAATGCATCCTAATTCTCGTATTCAGAATGCATTTTGGTATGTATGATATGCTCTCATATCCCACAGAAATGCTGTGGAAACGTCACTATCCGAGCTTTTAAATAGATGGAAAAGAAGTGTTGAAAGAGTACGTTTTTTTGTGAATTGTATCCTGTCCGACTAATGTCTATGCAAAGACTAAGTCCTTGTATTGAAGGTCTATGCATCTAACTTGGCTCTAAGTGCACAACATTAGACTTTCTGGAAGACATGGAAGTTTTGGGCAATGCTGTTTTTTGACGCCGAATGCAAGGTTTCTGGAATTCCCCTATGCACATGACGATATAGTCAAGAAGTTAGTTTGCTATTCACCACGGCATGCATGTGTTAGGTGAACGTCTTATTACTCTGCACTTACAGAAAAATATTTTTAAGGCATTAAGGCAGCTATAGATATGAATATTTTTATAGATAGAGTATTAATGTATTAATGCAAAAGCGCCTCTATTCCTATACAATTCACCCTTAGAGGCTCTCACAAAGGAATGTTAAAGGGTTATCGTCTCGGGTACCGTGCTTAAAAATGACAATGGAAGTGCAGAACAAAATGCGTCTATGTCCATATTTCAACATGCAACAATTATCATTTGCTCGTTTTGGTATCTTGCATGAGCCATGCATTTTTAACTAAGAGAACATACAATTCAATACTGCTTACTATTCTTTACCATTACGCCCTTCTTGCGCTCGGCGAGGGGGGAAGGAAATAAGAAAGGATGGAAGGAAAAAAGAAAGAAGAAGAAGAGAAAACTTTTTCTCGGATGCGGTTTTGAACCACCGACCCTTCGGGTGCCAGAGACGTGCACGGGCCTACCTTGCCACGTTAGTGTAGCTTGGCTGGCTAAGCGTTGCGTCGCCATATATGACTATGCGCATGGTGACGCAATCGCATCACGTGAGGGTAAATGTATATGCTTTGGGAATTGAAGTTTTTTTAATGGTTGGTATGGCTATAGGGTTAATAAAATCCCAATGTATCATTCCTCACTAACCAGTCCCGAATCTTATACGGTATACGAGTCCGAGAGTATTATTACAAACTAATTTGGAAGGCGTGTTCTTATAGTAAGGTGTCTTGCTCTTACAAACTTGTTACTAACCTCAATCTTTTTACCTTTGACAAGTGTTGACTGTGTAATTAGCGCTTTAACTACAAGTGGTTACTATCTCACATCTATTCTCACCTCTCTGTATGCTACTAAGAACAGGACATCTTGACATTGTGCTCTGTTACTCACTTAATGTGTAACGAGAGTGGCCGGAACTTGTTCCACCGCTTCTTTACTTTAATTTAAATTTCTATTTCGATTAGCACTGATTGATTTTGAGATTCCCAGGTCATTCAGTCAGATCCGTATTGAATATAACGGATTCGCGGGAACATTACAAATTCACGGCTTTTTATCGACACTTTACTTTAATTTACCCAAACAAGGCTTATTCATCGTACACTGAAACAGAGAAGCATCCAAACATATGTCATATAAATGTTTTGGGAGAGATTTGCTTGCTATGCTGATTACCCAGTATTATTCATATAAGAGATTTACTTTAATACAATTATCGTAAACAACGAACATATCTTTCGTATCAGCCTTAATGGAGTTTGATGTCGATTTGCTTTGACATATTAAAGTATAGATCAAATATAAAGACGGAGGTGCTGATTAGCAAATACGTTGACCGGAAATTGAATCTCTGCTAAATGGGAAAAAGTATGTACATAATACAAAATGTCGCATGGAATAGCGTAATTGTTTATTAAGTAAAGGGAAATTGGTGATTTGTTACACCTGGAACAGTAATAAAAAACCTACTAATAAATATTAATGGCAAATCATTTATCAACATGTTAAGGTTACCTGATCGAGAGAGGCTTTACGTGTAGCGTTAGCGTAGAATGATATACGGAAGACATCATGGCGGCCAGTATTAGCCTACATAATGGCACTGAATAGTCGATATGTTGTTAGTAATTATATCACACACTTACATTTAATTTGACAAGGTTTATATTAAATAACATTGCGTTATGCACCAAACACGACCTCAAAATTTGGCAGCTAACTATATAATTTTAAAAGATTGTTTATGAATTATTATCTTTCGAAGCGAAAATTGTTACAATCATGTACAATTTATAGCTCGTCGAATGACCTTGAATATCACGAATCACATATACACTCAACTTACCTGAAATTACCAATTATATTTCAACACATTTCTGAACTTTGAATAAATAATAATTATCTAAATGTAGCTATTCTGTTATAATAACTTCAACCTTAGAAGCAAATGCCTTACACTTTTCAGGGATCGGATAGTGTTAAGAGTCGTTAATAATTACTGAAGGCCAAAAACACCCTTTTATCAAGTTCACTTCAGAAAGCACAACAAAACACACTGTTTAATTAAGTTAACAATATCTGAATCTTTTAATCAAATGAAATGTATGGTTTTACACTAATATTGTGAGTGAACAAAAATACAGAATTAATATACACGATGTTTAATGATTTTACTTCGCCAGCAGCCTTCTTCGTGTTGTTGATTTCAAAGTTCTGATGTATATGTCCTGATTAACCTGTCCTGCGAAGGTCCATGTTCAGCGATGTCCACTGCAGACTTTTATATCCTTTGCATAACATCCTCGCACCAAAATATTGCTCTTTTCACCTTCCACACAATTTCTAATAGAAAACAGGCCTGCATTGCAGTTGTCCCCCTGTTTCCACTTACATTGACAGATGTGTTGTTTCATAAACCAGACTTCAGTAAGTTGAGAGAATAATATTATATTCCTTTTTTGGAATAGGTACGCACTTTGACGTAGACTAGACTAGATCTTCTCCGATAATGTTGGATAGTAGTGCATGACTACATAAGTTATTTCTGGTTCGCAATTTCCTTTATTTGAAAGTAATGGACTATAAGCACACTATTACTAGCCCACAATATCAATATAATACTGTGAAGAATTGTGTTACATTTTCATATATACTAAACAAAACGTCCAATTCTATTAATAGACAAATACGTCATTCACATCTTCACAGAATATGATGTAGTCTGGGAAACTCCCAAGAATAATTATAAACATTAACCTTTCTCAACACGATGTCATATTCACTTTTGAAGATTTTCCCAATTGCAACACAATGAACATTCTAGAAGAGGGGATTCCCAAATATCCAAAATTAGAAATGATTCAATTTGTTTTGATCAACCTAATGAATGAGAGGGAATTACATTACACCATACACACTGCACAAACTACTATACTGCACACAATAGTCTTGAAATGACACATATTGATTGCATTAGCGGAAATCAGGCTTTAAACGTGTTTGTGCGTCTGAATTGTCAAAAAGTGGCTGAAAAGAACAAAACATTAGGCGGAGGCGCCGTATTTAGCGTTAGCTTTGGATATTTAATTATTTTCTTTATTTTTCACCCGTGTAGGTCAGGTACAAAATCATGTGTAATACAATCTAACGACAAATCGAAGTTAAAGGACTATCTCAGTTGAAATTCATACACCCCTATGAAAGACATTCATGTGACCTAACTATCAGCGGAATATGTATAATACTTCAAAGTGAACATACTTTGAAGCAGCCGTGTTTCATATCCGCACTGCTTCAAACTTTTATTAGATATTTTCAAATTATTAATGGATGTATTCCTGTTCAAAATCAAGTTGTGTAATTAAGCATCTAAATAATTCATTCAAAGTGCAATTCACCATTGCATATGGCATAGTTTCCTGTCCTTTTATTTTATTGCTCTCCTTTATTTTAATGCTCTCTGTGTATTTTATATATCTATTTTGCTGTTGTAGAGTAAGAGTTTACTGTAAAGCGCACTGAGACCTTGTTACTTGCGCTCTATAAATGCCTTTTTATTATTATTATTATTATTATTGCTGTCAAACAAGAAATTTTACGAGTTCGCCATTGCATCAATCGAATTTAAGACAGTGTCAATAATGACATCTACATTATTAAAGAAGAGAGAAGTTATGTTCTAAATCAAATGTTACGTATACGGGTTTTTCAGAGTGTTCAACCTTTTGCCTTAGAAAATAGTATTGAAGATTATATATAATGAGTCATAATCATCTTTCTAGTTGTAGACGTTTAACTAAAGATTAGAAAATTAAAACAAATAAATAAATAAAATAAAAATAGACTCTGCAGTGTAATTCTTGATTGTCTTATGGGCAATTTCATGTTAACAGCATTACATTTGTGACAAATCTGGCACGGTAATTCTCTCCTATATTATGCAACTAAACAAGTACGTGTTTGGTTCATCTTCGTTACAAATACGCTACTAGACAAAAGGTACCAAACACCATAAACATTACATTTGTAGGCAGCAGTTAACAGTGTTTGGCAAAAAGGAAACGACACCCCTTATGACAAGCCATACCATTTTTCTTGTGTGTCATCTTTAGTTGTCTCAATATGTGTTAATATATGAGTATTAACACCGATGGGTTATGCTTTCCTCTGACTCGCCTTCAAAGTATGATTTCATATATTTGTAATTTATTTGATAAAGATGGTGATAACAATGCTGATGATGACGATGGTGATAGCGACGTTGTTCTTTATGCTGATGAATAATGACGATGATGGCGATAATGATGTGGTGGTGGTGGTGGTGATGATGATGATGATGATGATGATGATGATGATGATGATGATAATGATGATGATGATGATGATGATGATGATGATGATGATGATGATGATGATGATGATGATGATGATGATGATGATTAGGATTTATACTAATATATTATTTAGTTACTACTGTAACTACTTCCACGGGGTGGGTTTTACGTATTTAATAGTTTGATACTTGCATACGGGATTTGAATTATGCAGCTGTTCGTTTTATATCGCCATAATTTGTTTTTATTAAATACACACACACAAGCACCAAAGTGTATATAATCATGGGATACCTTTTTGTGTGTATAAACACATTTTAAAGAATGAAACTTTATTGGTTACACATTTACATAAATTTGCATACAATACTGCTGTTTACATTGAAGGCATAAAAGTACGTTACCCTAAATTCAGTAATTATATCCACAATGACTTGACTAGGAATTGTCTTTGATATAATGATTCACAACCTATGCCGCACTATAATATGGAAGACCGAATTAAAAAAGACTAGTTTGCGTCTGACGTTAGGGCAAAGGGGCGACGTGATTGGTTGCTGATTTGCGCAATACAGCCTTTTTGGTCTTGCTGACAGGACATATGTAAGTCAAGTCATTGACCTGCCAACTATTCATAATTCGGTCAAGACGATGCTAGTTCATAATTTGTAATATTTATATAAGGAATTGAATTTCTGTATCTTGAGCGGTGGTAATGAGAATGTTCTCTAGTAACAGCTAGAGTATCTTTCATCAAACACAATGCTTTGCTGTATAGATCGCGATGACGGGAGTATTGACAATGAGTGTAAATCACTGGCGGCTATGTGTGTAGTAGCGACTAGAGATTGGTAAGGTTGGCTTGCAGAGCACTATAATGACTTTCCCACTCATATTGTGGGTTGGTTGTCTGAACTTAAAAAGGTATTGGAAATACGAAATATTCACCTCAGCATTTGGTGATGAATTGTACATTGCGCGAAAGGACAAGAAACATCCACATTAATTTAAAACATCGCGGAATAGAAAGGCATTATTAAAGAAATGTTAAACAACAGCAAAATTACCAACATTGTTTTTTTTCTTCATAATACTGTTATGAGTTGGTAATGACTCAATGCCAACACACCTTTTTCCTAAGTTCACTTCAGAATGCACATCAAAACACACTGTTTAATTAAGTTAACCTGGGTACATATCTGGTACAATTTGATTGATAATGATATGCAAAATGTAGCCTTGCAAATGCTGTTTACAATCCCATAAGAATCAACAAATTGGATATGACTGACTTCAGACTGAATTTGCTTGATCACACCACATTTATCGTCGACCCTTTTTGCGCAATGTATTGTAATATGTCATAAATAATTTGTGAATAACCAACGTTTGACTTGTTATTCCTGTGATTCGTTCTAGAAGAGATGTCTCATATTATCCTCCATTTTATGGGGTTTAAACTATTGTTTTAGCTTCTAGCAATAATAAATATGTGTACATCCATATCAAAAGGATGTACTTGTCGGCTGCTACTTGTGTCTCAAGTGGGTGTCACTTCAAATAATTCGCAAGGTTTAGGATTGTTCTCTGTATATACCTAAATCATGTGACTTGGGAATGATTTGAAGTGACTTCCACTACAGCTGAGTCTGAGTTTTATTCCTAGCCATTATGTAAAAAGAGAGCAGAGAGACAGATTCATCTTCCTTGAATCATGGCTGATGTTTTAACATTGCTATCACGTAAACACGTAAAGATAGGTGTTGGACGGTAATTAGACACCAGTACCTGATACTTGTGTTAAAGTTACAGACATTTAATAAGAACATCTTGGGCCACATTAATTTACCAATTACAAATTATTTTAATCGTTCTGATGTCGTTTCGATACTTATTGCATTAATTTACCTGAAACGCAATTCTTGTATAGTTGGTAGGATAGTCATTTTTATCCGATAAACACGGCTCAGTTTCCTTGATCATTTTAGGGATTTCCAATTATCTTTTTTTTTTCATTGAACATTTGAGCCATCTTCCCAATAATTTCACGCACGTGGCTCCTTAAAGAAACTTTCAAGACTATGTCAGACTGTAGGATAATGTCAATACGTGTCTGTAATGTATTTACATACATTAGGATGCTCTTTCACCTGATGGATGGTGAAAGGGCTAATGGCTTAAGTGCATAGAGCGAGTGGTTTCACAGACTAAGGGAAGGTGATGTACATATAATGCTCTTGTTAAAACTCTTGGTAAAACTACCGCAGTTAATATGGAAATGTGTTCCATTGCCTGCCGGAAACAGCTAATGATGGCAAACAGGGAGAAGTAGAACCTAAATGAATGGGGGAGGGGGGAGGGGGGCGGATATGAGCATCTGACCAGGGAACTACGACCAGGATAAGATGATATAAAACGTTGTCTTGGATCGGAAATATCAAGAAAAATAAAGAAAAAGGAAGTCAGTAATTAAAGAAGCTTTTATTTCGTATCATATTATCTGTGAAATGCCATATTTTAACCATTTGATTATCATGTAGTATATGCAGTATTTTCCTTATATATGATGTGTTTAATGCTCAAAATTTAAATGCGAAATCGCAGACAAAATGTTAAGAATGTGTGTCTTTTTGTTCGTTGCCTATTTTAAAGTTATCGGGAAATGAGAACTGAAACAACAATAAGCATGGGTGGCGCTTGAGGGGGAGGTTGCATTTTCCCACAACATATTTGTTGCCCCCCCCCTCCATTTCCTCAACTTTTGAGGCAAAAACATCAAATCACACACATTTCCACTCTTTGCGGCAATTTTGTACAAAACACGCCCCATGTAATTCACTTTGCCTCACCCCATGCCCCCCAAAAAAAAACACCGGATGCCGCCATTGACAACAAGTACTGAAACGACGTCAGTACGATTAAAATAAGGTTATAAAAAGTTGTCCTAGCATGTTGAAAGCATTTTCAAGTTGTCTCAAATAGTTTTATTTATCTTGGTTAAAACGGTATGCCGAAACTGATAGTATACCAACATTGTGCTAAAATTGTGTCAACATTACTTTAAAACTTGAAAACAGCTTTCTTTGTGATTTTTTAATGGCGTTTTTATGATATTCTTTTTAAAGCCGACATTTTTAATGTTTTAAATTTTGAATTGTCAATTAATTTTATTAAATTAAATAAATAAATTTTTACTGAGTGATTATTGGTTTAGTAGCGCAAAAAATACAATAAAAACCGAAAATGCATACAATACACTAGAATGATTCAGTATAATTATCTCCACCAACTCCCTTAATTTAATTTCCAATAATATGAGCCGGATATAAGAAGATGTTTTATTGTCACCTGCATAATTCACAATCGTCGAGATATATTAGTTTCCTTTGCTTCATGAATTTCCATTATGATTTATGATAAGGAGAAGGAGACAATATCATCCTCGCTACTCGACATGATTCATACATTGATTTTACATAGAAAGGAAGGAATACCAACATGAATATATAAAATCACATATGAAATCTGAGTCCTAGGAGTCCTAGAATACTTCGGTACCTTGTATGTGGAGTTAACCTTTTGTTTTGCCGCACTTCCTAGTGATGAAAAATTCGTGACCGTACAAGCTATATATTTTCTGACTTTACATGAAGTTGAAAATTAACTGAAATTGGAGCACTTTTCATGTAGTCCTTAAATTTTGAGGTTGTGCTTATAACCTGATAACGGTAAGTATGTGATCGCAAGTAGGTCAAACTACACATTTTTTAGGATGAAAAGAATACTTTGCTTTTAAACGTGTCCCATGTGTTACCCTTTAATGTCAATTTTGAGCATCTCCAAATTGACTATAAACCAATCACAAACACATGGCTCTCTATTGAGATCTCCTCCCAGTCCCACGAGTATATAATTAACAGTCATCAGGGTGTTTTTTTCCGCAAATTAACTTTACTTTTTGCATGCTTTTTTTCACAGCCATACACTTTTTAAGGATTGTACTTGTTTGTACAATGAATTAGGTTTTGATAATCATGCTATAAGAGATGTCTCATTATCCACCTTTTTATGTTTTAAAACATCGTTCTTGCTCCTAGCAATAATAAATGTACCAATTAGCATAATCGTAATGCTTATACCAAGCAGAGACCGATAGTAAAACATCCCTTCCCGTGATCTCGTTTGCATCATTGTATAATGTAATTGTTATAGAGCATCATGGCGGATGTGTTATTATTACTATCACGTAGCGATAGGTGCTATACAGTGGTATGAGTTATATAATTACCTGATACATTCTGTTTAAGGCAACGATACACCGCTATTGAGCGTTTGTCAATTAAAAATACTTTTGTTTTAACTTACTTTCTTAAAGCATTAGATATACATTATCTTCTGGCATAGTTCGTCGCAATTCATAGCAGTAATCTGTTAAGTGTGCTGAGGCTTTTGGATCAACGTCTAGACGTATTGAGTCTGTGCGTAGCGCAATATAAATTACTGCGCTTTTTGTTTTTGTTTTAAAATGATAAAATAAATTCCGTCCGCAAGTCCGAGATTGGCTACTTGTGCTATTTGCTGAAAGGATGCCACTATAACTAATAGCGGCGTACAGACCACCAAAATTCCAAGGCATTTGATCAAATTTGTGATCTTCATCACCGGTTGTACAACCACATTTTAGGCTTAAACAGCTCAGCTAAAAGTGATATCATGCTAACGTATACAGATGCTTTAGAGTCATTCTCAACTTTAATTTCCCCTCTTTTACAAAATTATTCACTTTTATAGCATTTTTAAAGCTTTTTCGGATATAAAATGCATCTATTAATGACAAAATTGGTGGTGCTATTTAGTAACTGGAAATTACTCTTTCAAGCTTTTAATACAAATAATTCCTTTTATTGTTTAATAAAAATATGTTTATACAATTTCCTTGTTGCTTGTTTCACCTATTCCAGGTGTTTTAATGGTAGTATTTTAAAATCACCTACCCCTTGCAAATAAAGAAATATGATTAGGATAAATAGCGCCATCTATAGTTTGCATTTAGTTAATAATGAACAAATTTATATACATCCAACAACCGTGTGATAAGTTCGTAGAGGGAGATTTAAAAAAAATAGATCAGAACATTAGTTTCTAACAAGCTTCTTATGATTTCAATAGTTACCGATGTATCCATGATTACCCGGGTTATTTGACCTTCGCCATAATGTTTTACGGGAATGCAGGATATGAACTGAGTGAATGCATAGAAGCTGAATCAAATTTTAAACAAGTAAGCAGTCATAACTTCTTCAACTGTTCAATACATCGATCCTAAGCATGTAATTACAATCTCGAATTTACTGTTGTAGTAGTGTTATGACATACTTAAAAAATGTTATTTTACCGTTATAATTCAGTTATTGCAAGCAACAATAGTAATAAGCAAATTAGGACCTAATCTTAAGAGCCCTATTATTCCAGATCGTGAAGACGGGAGCGTCATTTTGCTTCACAGCTTTCTTTCATGGCTTGAATTTGTCGCACAAAAGGCACATATGTTTTTACACTTATGCATTTTCGTAGTTACCATGAAAGGTTTTTATATGGGAGTATAAAGGTATCAGAAAACTTCTTAAAGTAGAGTTACAACGGGTTCAAAATTAGGTGGACTGAACTGAGTAGTGCAAAAAAAATGCAAAAAAAAATGCATACAATACTCTGGGATGATACATAAATACATAACCGTGGCATTCTTATCCGGTATAATATCTCTATATCTTCCCTTAATTTAATTTTTAATACTATGAGTAGGATATACGACGATGTTTATTGTCACCTGCATAATTCACTATCGTTGAGGTATATTACTTTCTCTTTTCTATTACTTCATGAATTTTCATTATGATTTATACAAAGATGAAGGAGCCAATATTAACCGCGCTACTCGACATTTAAGTTTCATGTATTGAATATACGTAGCAAGATAGAGAATATAATGTAGACATTAGAATATAAAATCTACTATTACATTAATGAAATGTGATATTTGTATAGCGCAACTTTTTCTTGGCTAAACATGCATGTTAGACGTCTTTACTTTTTTTTTTTTATCTAAGGTAGATCTTAATGGGGGTATACCTTTTCTTTATCCTTTTAGAATAAGAGAAATATATATTATTATTTTTTGATATTTTGATATTGTTTTTAATTAAAATTGTACAAAAACACTCTTTTTAAGGATATTAATAATCTGTTTCAACAATTAGGTCTCCATGATCACAATTATGATACGTCGTAAGCAAATATAGATATTACATGTCATTTTTTTTAACGAGTTGACAGGCATAAGCGTTTATTATGCACATTAAGAAAATCACATAATTATTGATATTTAAATCATTAAATCAAACATTTTCAGAACACACATACTATTGTATTACACTACATATACACGTACAACAAATTAATTGATCAGTTTGGAACATTTCGAAGCTTAAGTTCATTATCAAACAAAAAGAGAAGATTGGGGTTGTTACCATATCTAAGTTTACTAATACAAAGCTTGGCAATCACAATTACGTAGTTGACAAACAAGTTGTCTTTGCTGTTTGAATCATGTTCACCAAACATGAGGTTTTAACATTCAGTAAAGGCACTTAAAAGGGCATTTCGTGATCCACAGCATCATCACCCACTTTTCTAAAAACAAGTTGAGATTTTTATATCACTGGCAACCTCTGGCAACATAATGTTCGTTTAGCAAAGATATCGCGAAACGAAATTACAACACAATGTCTATGGCGCAGTGTAATACACATAATCATGCATAACTCGCAAACGCAAAATCGGAATCAACTGAAATTTTGGAAATAAGCTTTTTTCGTGGATATCCACTGAAAAATGTCATAAAAAAAGGATGCTATGATCACGAAATACTCCTTTAATTTAATTTTCTAGCTAATTTGTCATTTTTTTGCAACTTTGTAGTATTATTGTAAGACTTTCCGTCGATAACTTTTTTCCGTCGGTAAAAACTATCAAAATTTAGAATCCCGCAATGTAGCCTATATTTAAGTTGCCTTATACATTTTCAGCATTTGTGATGATATTTGTCTGCACAATTCCTATCTCTTAGCATTGTAGCACATCTACTGAACACTTGGTGGTCTTGGAATGGCAGCGCCCATGGGTCATGTGGGCATTGAATTTAGTGCCTTTTATTAAATCGCCTATGGTGACTGACATTGAGAGAAATATTATGTTAGTTATATTACGTTTCCAATATAAATTAGACGTTGTCCATATTGTAAGTCTAGTCATAACCAAAATTCCTTCAAATTCGGTCCAGACAATTACTAGTTCATAGTTTTGTAATGTTTATATAAGGAATTGAATTTCTGCATCTTGCAAGCGTGATATCGAAGTGAGAGTAGAGAGAGTAGAAACAATTGTCTCTGGTAACTGCTGCATGTAGCGCTTTTTTCATCAGTCACAACGTTTTTTGGTATATATCTTAACAACGCGTTATCGAGAATCATATGAGTGTAAAACACTCCAGGCTACGGTAACGTGGCTTGCCGAGTACCATAATGACTTTTACATAATTGTGGGTTGGCTGCCTGAATTTAAAAAGTTATAAGAAACGCGGGATATTCACCTCAACATTTGATATCATATTACTGGAACGTGGCAAAATTATGTGAAATAGGAAGACAATGTTGGACAAAATTAGAACGGTAAGCAACAATAATTATTGCTGTTAAAGTATTACTGTCATATGGATTTTTAAAAGTCCTTTTCGGTTTGGTTTTGGGAGTAAAATAATTGTAATGTGAATGCTTGAAAATTTACATATAAATCAACATGTAAATTTATTTGAAGACCTGAGCGCAAGAAGACCGTATTAAAGTCCACATGGCCCCTTAACATGTATACACTAAAGTTGCCTATAATTTCGTATAGTTTGGTAATGTTTTATACATGTTCAGGGGCCAAAACAAATCTTTCACAACCTTTCATGATGTTTTCACCCTGGAACATGGTCTTAAATTAAACTTAGTTTTCGCAATTCTATGTAGTGTTCATTACCATATGGTTTCTAACGTGTACATTTTATTCATTATAATATGCTGCCCAGACACCGTTATTATTACCTATTGTTTTGATAAGGTGTTCACCATCTACATTGGTCTAAATAACGGCCGAACAACGAACTTTGAATAAAAGAAATACAACAGATAATATGTGACCCGGCAGCACAAATGAGCCGTAAATTCCCTAAATTGTATTCGGAGTTATGGTGTAAAATGTGTACGAAGGTCGTATTCATCGGTAACTTAAGCTGGCCCGACATCTGTCTTATTTTGATAGTCAACAGTAATCAATAATCCTATTGTTGAAGTGGGTAATAAGCTTCTACCTTAGATGGCTATAGAACTTTTAATAGCTCTGGTCTTTGTTTGCTTTTGCTAAATCCCGTTCAAGTGGTGGCTTACCAGGCATTGTATTTTGTACAGGTATGCATAACCAACAATTAACAATGAGAGAACTTTCTCAAACCTCGTTGACTTGGGGATGATTTGAAATGACCGCCAATTATGACTGTTTGATATTTATTGCCAGCAATGTGGAAAAAGCTATAATTTTGTTGAAGGAGCAAAGTTTAACAAACCATAACCCCGCTTCCGGATATCGTTTGAAGTCAAATGATATACCATTTTTAAGTTTATGATGTTTATTTTTTAAACACGAAATAAAACAAAATTGACGGGGGGAGGAATTTACGGCTCATTCGCCGTGGACGGTCACATATGTGAATAGAAAAGGACAAACACAATATTCTGGAACTACCGTACGTGATCAGATACACAATTTGACCTGCTTGAAAGTGTCATAGGAATTTATTACTTTTCCCCCTAGAACAATGGGTCAATTTTGGGGTCTTTCTGTGAAGGACACTGCTTGACAGACAAAAGATTCAAAATCAGATGGCTAAAGTTGTTGATAATAGGACCACGCTTTTTGCTGGCAATTTTTCAGCTGCTGTCTAATTGTTGTAAAATACATTTAGCTTTTTTCTTGGTAGTACTATTTACTAGCTGAAATTTGAAATATCTTTAATATTTAAGTTCCTATCAACTATACTCAAGCATATCCCATTAGCTGATCCGTGATATTGCAATTATTAATCAAGATAATGATTAAATGGTAAAATAATAGCGTTCGTGTCTTTAGGGAAACGTTTGGAAAGGGTAGGGGTAGCTCCTGAGATTCAAGGAATAGAGCTCATTTCACGCCGAGTTGTCCCAGCATAATTATTCGTGATTTGAATATTATTGCTCAAATATAGCAGTAGCTGCTTTCAGTCAAATGAGGAAATATAAAGCCATTATTTTGAAGATAATTTTCATCCATGATACTTTTCTCGAATATAGGCATATCTTCTCCTTTTTGCAAAAGTTTACACGATTCCATATTGCCCTCTGTGATATAGGAATACGATTCAGAATCTATTTCTATCAACTTTACCAGATTATATGTTTATATACAATTCATTTATGCACTTCTAGTTATCAAAAATTGTTAATTGCCATCAGGATGTTTGAGTTCATGTAGAGAGTAAAATAATAACGATGCTTAACTAAAAGTAAGGAAATGTGAAGTAGATCCCATCAATCACCTATTATGTATGTAATTTAATGGAACCTATCAACGTTTGCTGTGAGGAATACTCATTTCAAGGTGTTTCTTTGGCAAGCTATATTTTAACACTCATATGCGTGAATCTAACATTGTAGACGGTACTTGCTGATTTAATTTTCTATCCATTATCGGTCTTTTATTTATTTGTATTTATTTATTTATTTATTTATTTATTTATTTATTTATTTATTTATTTATTTATTTATTTGTTTATTTATTTATTGATTGATTGATTGATTTTTTATTTTTTTTGTATTATCTTTTAAATTTAATTTATTAATATATTTGTTTATCTATTCATTTATTTAATGAAGATAATTATAGCAACAATCAGCTGGCAGTAATGCAACGTAATGTAATGTAATGTAATGCAATGTAATGTTATGTAATGTATTGTAAATGTAATGTAATGTAATGTAATGTAATGTAATGTAATGTAATGTAATGTAATGTAATGTAATGTAATGTAATGTACTGCAATGTAATGCAATGTAATGCAATGCAATGCAATGCAATGCAATGTAATGTAATGTAATGCAATGTAATGTATTGTAATGTAATGTAATGTAATGTAATGTAATGTAATGCAATGTAATGCAATGTAATGTAATGTAATGTAATGCAATGCAATGCAATGCAATGCAATGTAATGTAATGTAATGCAATGTAATGTATTGTAATGTAATGTAATGTAATATAATGTAGTGTAATGTAATGTAATGTAATGTAATGTAATGCAATGCAATGCAATGCAATGTAATGTAATGTAATGCAATGCAATGCAATGCAATGTAATGTAATGTAATGTAATGTAATGTAAGGTAGTGTAATGTAAGGTAATGTAATAACTCATTTACACAAGCAGTGATATCGCGTTACAGTATGGTGAGACTTTAACAAAAATGCGCAGGCCACTTTCTATGAACTGCATGACCAGTAGGTTTCTTTGTAGTCCACTTGCCCATTGTGCATATTTTGGCCATTACCCTTAAAATCTGACATTTTAAGACCGATATTCAACTTATAGTAACCAAATTTAATTAATGGTAGGCCTTATTTGTCAAAAATGTCTTGAATATTATTTCAAGAGTTGCCCACCTCTAACATATTATCGGGGGGGGGGGGGCGCCAATTTTGTTTCTTGCCCCGGGCGCTACCAACCCTAGTTACGCCACTGTGTCAGTGGAACAATCTGCCCCCTGCCCCCCAACGACTACGCTACTGCACATGACTTATGACTTCGTAATGTTATCTGATGTAAGTAAATAATGTCTAAATGTTTATGTGCATGTCAAGGGAGTAATGTGATTATACTTTGTTTTCATACGCTAAATTAGATTTATTGACATTTTGCTCTTATCCAATATGAAGCTGTAAACAACGAGTTTATCTTTAAATAAGGGGTGTCATTATTATGTTCATATTTTTGTATGAAACATTAAGAAGCACACTAATCGGCTCAGATAAAGAAGCCGACACTTAAAAGTGTTATATTTGGTTAAACAATGTCTCATTGCTAATACTTGAAGCGTTAATTCCTAACACATGCATTTTTCCTGACTATATACCAAAGCGGTTAGTTGGTTAAATGTCACATAATCCTGCGTGATGTTCGGCTTATTGACACAGACCAATAACAAAACAATAAGAGGCCCTTGGGTTTATAAACACATAGTATTTCCGTGATTCTCGTTTCCATTTATTGTATGCTAAGTTTGATGTTGTTGTATGATCACAAATTGCCACAAATGATATCCTATAAACATACAGCGATGGTATTATATGGGCCGTAAGCGTGACTTTAAGATGATGGCTCTAATTTGAATCTCAACACGATTTGACAGTCAATGTCCGAGATAATATGGATATATGTACAAGTTATAGGTTGTATTTATGTCTTATTGGAAATTCTCACAAATTGTTTTCCTGAAGCAAATCCAAGGTAAACGAATAAAGAATTTCGTTTACACAATCTTGATCAAGTGAATATTTATAATTTTGGGTCGAGATTTGGTCAATATGGATAATGACGTTAGCATTAGTAAATGTGACATGGTCCATGGTCCATGGAGGCCAAATTTTAGATTGAGATAAAACAAAAAATAAAGTTAAAAAAAATATAATATAATGTACATAAGAACATAGACATCGCAAAACTTCATAATTCTAGAACCAAGTGTTCTAGAAAATAACTATAATTATACAAACATTAAGCTCTCATAATGTGAACATACCACAGGTCTAGCATACTCGATGCTATAGTTCTGCTATACCGATTATCGAATGAATAATTTTCTTATGTTCTGGCTGTGTTTTGAAGCAGATGGTCTTATGCCGCTCCGACCTGACATGATAATAAGACCACAACTAAAAAATTAATGAGTTCCTCTTAGAATTGTATTTTTATTCGTGGTCCGAATTTTGATATCATGCACGCTACGAAAGACCCACATGCAAAATGGAAGCAGCGGCTCAAAATGGTATCGCCTTTTTTCGTTAACCATACAAATATTCCAACGGCATGCAACTTATTTCACGTTGAATGATCTGTTGTTATCAATTTTGCATTGTAGTTTAAACTATTAACATTGGGGATACATTTTAACTCAGTGGTAGTTAAAGATGACAACACATGCCCCCACAGAGTCAGGGTAGTCAACGACTACCTACAGAATATGGAGTAGAACGGAATGGCCTGCCCTCAGCCTAGATATCAACCCTATTGAACACTTGTGAGGCCAGCTTGGTCGTGCTGTGCGTGCCAGAGTAGCCAATGCAACCGCATTGAATGACCTGCGACGAATCCTGGTTGAAGAATGGAATGCCATTCTACAGCAACGTGTGACCAGGTTAGTTAGCAGCATGAGGAGTAGGTGACTAGTGTTGTTTGAGCACAGAATAACTACATTCACAAGACGTGTACTCAGTCGTCAAAAAGGTGATTGTTTCAAATGTGGTGTCGCTGTAAAGGGAAACAATGTAGCTATCAATTGAAATGAAACACGATATTAATATGTCACAAATAATCTGAGATATAGATGCTTTTGTTGAGGAGTTTATATCAATTGGAGGCCTCATTGAATTTGTACTAAGGGGCTGTGTAATAATTATGAGCCCCTCTACCCCAGTAAAATTTACAAAACGGCATGCCCACACCACCCCCACCAAAAGTATGTTTCCCTCTCTTCTCGGTTTGCATACATACTCACCCTGTTTTGCAGATATGCTTAATTTTGGAAATTGAATATTTAGATATTAAATGGGGTAGACATGGCATAGCAAGCATGAAAGTTTGCATAATTATTTGAACATACCCGTGCTGTTTTCCTACGCCATTTAATAGAGCGTTTTATTTGGCCTGTGTCCCTTAAATGTTATAAGGTGCCCACCCCACTCCTCCAGGCCTCATAATTATTATACATACCCTAATGATCTTCTTATAGCAATTATATCATATATATCCATTGGAGTAGCCTGGAGATACCCATTGCTGCACTTTGAACAAAATACTCCCTGGAGTTAAATTTTACTCGTTAATGGCTACACAGGTCACTAAAATTGAGTGTAAAAAAAGCCACACAGTTAAACTACACCACTTCTTCACTCTTTCCAGAATGAGTTTATACGCAAGATTCATTCAATTTTCATTTTCAGAGTGAAATACCACTTCATTGCATTTAGAGAGTAGCGGATATTGTATCTCTGATGGCTATCAGAGTCATTAACTCAAAAGTATTATGTTACTTTTAGCCTATTACCCTTGATACTGTTAGCGTATCGTATCTTCAAGAGCTAATCAAGACACGACCAAGACATCTTATATACTACGCCTTCGGGGTACCAACGCTATTTAATCCGTGTCAATGGTTATTAGCCTATTGTTTTTGATATGAGTTTTGACGACTGATTACAGAACTTGAGCTTCTTAAAAAAATTAGGGCATTTGTCTCATCAGTTCCGTTGTATATACTTACTCTAATTATGAGCGCGAATTGACGTAATAAATCATCAGTGCAACCAAGCTCACGCGATGATAATTAACGCAGTCGTATACTGTTCAGACCTGACTATATGAAATATTCGAGAGCGTCTGATGATCGGGTACCCAATGATCGAAAAAGAGGGTATGCCGTGAAACCGACTGCCTTTCCAGAGGTCTTTAATGGGATTGAGCGCTCTTAATTGCAAACTATCGAAATAAATACAAATAAATAAATAAATAAATAAATAAGAGCTAATTTAGCACATCTATGACAAAAGATGACAAATTATGATTTTTTTTCGAATGAGAAAATCAATGAATAGGCCTTTAAAAGAGAAGAGAATGTATTCCACAAGTTAATGAAAAATGCGGCTGGAAATTTGATGAATTATGGGTGTATTACTCAGAAAATCAAAATTGCATATGAGAAACATGTAAGAAGATAAGAACTTAGGCTTTTAGCGTAGCAGGCTGACGATATATTAGGAACACAGAAAGGATTACGATACAAACATCCGAACAGTTTGATCGGCAGGATACTCACATCTCGAGCTAATCAACAACAAAGACCGAATTACTTTCAAAGGGATTAGGACTAGGATAAGGAGAGTAGGTTAGGATGAATAGAAGGTTATCGGTTACCGCTTCTTACATTCGTGACCTGATACCACGAAATGAGCATAACGTTGGTAGTTTCGAGATATCCTGGCTGAGCTCTTTGATTAAGTTAAGACCAACCTCACGCGTCCGTACACACCTCCGTGTCAAAATATCAGTATATGATTAAATAATTATAATTTGCAGCTGTGTCCAGCGTGAGGTTAGCCGGTAATAACGGAAGACAAAAGAGTGGGTTCGCGATTGTTTGATGCGTTTATTTATTAATTTTCTTTAATAAAACAACATTTTTAATTCTGGACCTGGAAAATACCAACAGATATCATATTAATATGAATATGAATATATATATATATTTAGCTATTTTAAACATACTGTTTCTTTCTTTATCAAAAGTTTCATCCGGTTCTACCTTCTTGTGGTAATTTATTTTTATTCCATAAATTGTATAATTTTGTGCAAATTGAGGGCGCTATTTGCATATGTTTTAGATTTAATTTAGCGCAATAATATTATTACTTTCATTTCATGACCAAATATTTTTAGAAAATTTCCTGTTATAATGAAATTATACATGTACCCCTTGTAAAGATGAAAACAAGATGTTCAACTTTGTTTAAAAATTAATACAGTTCTACATGCCGTCATACGTTGTTGTATGGTGGTGACGTTGCTACTGATAATGCTGCCGTTGTACTTGTCATTTGTGTTCATGTTCGCTGTTTGTGGTCGTTTTTGCTCCTCTGTTCTGGTCTTCGTCATTGTAAACGAGATGCTGCATATCAAATTGTAGTATCATGAACAGGTTTAGATTTATGTGGGGTAACATAAATGAGGCCTTACTTTTAGTGTTTGGTTTAATACCTTTGTATGTTCCAACCAAGTAAATTGCTGTTAGGTGTGTGTCTTAACCGACGACTTTCAGACTGTAAGTGTATTTCACAAGAGAAGAAGAATAACGGTAAAATTTCACAAACACGAAAAAAAAAATCCTTGCTAACGGGGCAACTATGGTACAAGCCCATGAATATGCGATTGAGGGAAAGCATAATACTTCAATTACTTCATAAAAATGCAAAATAATTATTCCTCATCCCCCATAAATCGTTTTAAAAATCACCTTTACTATAGATGGCCTCTCATGCTAAACATGGGATTCCCATTTATGTGTTGAGCGCATGAAGTCTGCACTGGTGGGCTATTCCATTTGATATCCGCACTACCCTCACGGTTGTTTGATAGCATGTAAAACCGTGTTATTTTTAAGTAAAAGGTGAACACTGGTGGCGCTATTTATCATAAATCCTGTTTTCATCTGTACAAGGGGTAGACACTGGTATAATGTCATTAAAACATCAGAAAAAGAGTAACAAATAGCAACATGAAATGTCAGTAATAGTTTATATGGCTAAATTTAATTTAATAAGTGATATCATCAAAAAACCGTGCCCTGTGGAAGATTTTGGAAATATCTTTGACAGGGCGCATTTCTTTCAAATGTGATTGGTCATAGTGAATCATTTTGAAACCCATACTCCCCCGTATTATGGCTTTATCTATATCTTTCACAGCTGGGGGATTTCCAATTTAAGTTACGCAGATGTCTGTTCTATTCGAAACTTAAAAGACCCTTAAGTATTATGCCAAATTTTCCACAGGTGAAGTGTGGATTCTAAATGGAATAGCCCAATGTTATTGCCAACAATAGAGGCAGCTTAGGTGAATACGTGCATCTGAGAAAAGATTGCTTCAAATGTATGTCAAAAGGGTAAAAGAAGGCACGGAATATAGAAGAACAATATCATGCAGCCTACATTTTGTAGTAGTGGTATTAATGTTGATCCTTTCCTATATTACATCTAGACGAGCGATATGGTGTCATTACCTGATCCATTAATGATATGAATGATTTCCCGGGCGAACAGTTAACACTCTCGTGTTATTTGCTTAAGTTAAAAGCCAGACAGTTTAACTAATTAAAATCAGTTCTGTTGAGGTGGTTGGCACATAAGGCTGTGTTTAAGCTGTCACTATGTTGCTCAAAAAGTAACAAAGAAGGGCATGATGAAAAAATAGTACTTTTTGAGAATGCAATATAACAATGACAAGACACACATTTTAGATGCGTGAAAAAGTGAGATCAGTCAGTAATACGAATCCATTTTATCAAATAAATAGCGCCCCGATTTTCACAACATAAATACATAATCATTTGTAAAATAAATAGGTAAATATATTAATATTTCAAAAGAGAAAAAAAATAGTCAAACATATAAGGTAACATTTTGATAACTGATGTAATTTTCATATTATGTTTTATTTTTCAAATTAAATGATGTTACCATATCTATTATCACCTACTCCTACTCTTTCCAGGCAAATAGAATGTACCATTGTAAGAATAGTATGCTAGAACATTATAAATCATATAAATGTTCTTGTTTAATATACAAAGCAAAGGTTAGAAGCTCGTCATTGCACTTCAAATAGGTATTAGCTGCGCCCCAAAAATACATTTTTCTGATCTATTCTGATCGTCTAGTTGATGTGCGGGTGAATGAAGTGAATGCAGTCATATGCTGTATCAGAACATTAAAAACAAAAGCCATTTCTTAAAGACACTAAAACTAAATTACAAAGTAGTCTATAGGTAGAGAGTTTTGATCTGTGTATTTAAATACCTCATTCGGTACGATACGACTTTATTTTCCAAACTTACAAAGCTTTTCAAAGGTGACGAAAAATGTGCATTGACCCTTCCTTCGAAGCAGATATCACCGAAGTGAAAGTTCATGCTAAGAATTTATTGAACCCGTAATAATAGGTAGCAGAAATCGGCTGGAAGGAGGAATTATGTAAATTTATCACTTTTGAAACTCGACCATATGTCATTCAAATGAGTATAGGTTAGTGGACTAAAATCGCATCCTGCCGAATACGCAGAACAAATCTCTCTATCTATCGACTACTTTATTTTCCAATTTAGATTTAGTGTCTTTAAGATATAGCTTTTGTTTTAAGTATTCGGATACTTTTTGGGCGCAGAATATGACTCCATTTACGTAATTCACCATCGGCATCAGCATAGCTTATTGTGGACAAACAAAACATACTTGAATTGTAAATTTAGTGTCATTTAGTTTCGCCCCTCGATGTAAAATGCAGTATCCAGATAACCATAAGTGTTCTGATAAAATTACGCGCTTTATTGCAACGTTTTATATTCATATTATAATACGGTAAACATGCACTTGGCGCAATATTTTTAATATTAGAAATTGAGAGCATCGGTCAATCCATACTTATTACCTGAACGGCCTTCTTATCTTTGATTACAATACGTCACTGATGAGGTAATACAATATTGCAGTTACTTCAAAACACACAATGCCTTGCCTTAAACAAAAAAACAAAATTCTATCTGGGGTATTATTTCACACTTTCTTGATTTGGCTACACTGATCACTCTAACTAATGTAACTTCACTCATTTGAACGTGAGTTTCACCCATGCTTTACTCTTTCCGTATTTACTTGACCCTTTCTTTCTTACATTGCAATTAACCTTAGAGTCAACTGTCGCCATTACATACAATGGAAGGGATAGAATCTGTATGTGTCGCCACTTTTACTTGGTAAACATAGAGTAGCGTATATGAATATTTATATTAACTCATGAAGATGATATGCACTAATTGAGTACATTCATATTCAGTCTCACATTAACTTGGATGATTTAAGTTGCTTTCAGCCTCTTACCATTGATAAATCTGTTATCATATCCCATCTTCAAGAGTTAATTAATACACGAACAATGCATATAAATGTCCTCGCCTTTGGGGTACCAAAGCTATTTAATCCATGCCAATTATCGTTCGCCTTGTGTCATTATTTATATAACGAGGCCTACTGACAGATGACAGAACTTGTGCTTCGTGAAGAAGAGATTGTAAAGGGTACTCTTCACATAAGAAAACCTGTTTTACAATCATTAAATGGAGTGGTAAGTGACGTACTAAATCATCAGTACGATAAGCACGTACGATGATAATGTACACAATCATATCATAAATTCATTATTTTTTTCTTCCAAAAAGTGTTGAGTTTTTCATGTTCATTTCAGAAAGCAGCAAGAACCGGAAATTACCTTACTACTTACGTTTCTGCATTAAAAGTAACAATACCATGATGTAACACATTCAAGTCTCTGGGTCATGACCCCGTCTATTAAAATAGCTCGTATGGCTCACATGCTTATGGTTAGGAGAAACATATTAGAAGTCATATTAGAAAACATATAGAGTAGACGATAGAGATATTAGAGAAAGGGCAGAAGGGGGAAGAGGAAATGTAACAAAAACGATATGTATAGCTAACTGAAGGAAGGCGGAGAGAACTAGAGATATAAACCGAAGTATTAACATCTATTACACGGAGGAACCCGACCAGCGAGTCTCCATCAAGATAAAATGTTAAAAAACACAATAGAAGACAATATTGCTCAAAGATATTGTTCAAGCTGCGCCGCAGGCCTACAAACGAAAAAAAATATCGCTCCAAACACAACTGCAAACAATCTAAACTATAATTAGCACCAAATTCATTTTCATTATTTCAAAAGTTTCATTATTAATTGGTGTAGTTTGTTTTCAGTTCCCTTGAAAAATCTTGTGAAGCACTTAAATTGGTCATCATTCTTTTCAACGTTTTAACATTGGTACTTCTCGTATCATATTCTGTCTTCAAGAGCCAATCATGACACGAACACTACATCTAAATGTACTTGCCGTTTGGGCATCGACCGATATTTAATCCGTGTCCCTTATTGCTCGCCTTTTTACATTTTATTTATTTGATGACAGATGACAAGACTCGTGCTTCTTCAAAAATAATTATAAAGGGCATTGTGTTTCTCAGCAATGCCGTTGCACTATCATTGTTTTTAGAGTGAGGATTGACGTAAGAAATGATCAGTAAACCAACGCCCTCGCGATACATGACTATCTACGCAATCATCTACTATCACAGTCAGGGACAACTGTTTGGAATAATTTTCACCTTCTTTAAATGTAAATATTGCCGATATCGGCTAGACTATTTAAGCAAAAGTCCTATCTATTTAAAAGGGTATTTCGTGATCCACAGCCTCATCCTCCCAGATTTTTATATCACTGGAACCCCTCTGGCTACATAATGTTTATGTACAAAAAATCTCTTGCAGATTAATTCGGTTAGCAAATAGCAAAGATATCGTAAAATTTGAATTTCGTTTTGGAATACCAGAACGAAATTACACCACATTGTATATGGAGCAGTGTAATACATATAATCATGCAATCATGCATAACTCGCAAACAACGCAAAATCGGAATCAACTGACATTTTAGGAATAAGCTTTTTTCGTGGATATCAACTGAAAAATGTCATAAAAAGAGAATGCTAGGATCACGAAATACTCCTTTAAGATCCACGTTAATTAAATTTATCAACACATTAAAGAAAATCTATTTAATACGAAATATATTCACATTGGGGGATATTGAGGAGATTTTCCAAGACTTGGGTCATGCACGACACAAAAGTGAGTTGTAAATAGCGGGCTTGTTGAAACGTGACCAACAAAAAAAGGAAACTACTGTACGATATTCATCATTTTTCTCAATTCTATGATTGTCTGAAAATGAGGCGACAATATGTGACATGATCAAGGGAAATGAGTCGTATGTCGCTAATATTGATTTTGAGATATTAGCAAAGAAAGGGTTAAAGTTCCTTTGTTTTATATTGTTTTCAACGATTCATAAATTGAGGTAACTGCTCAAAGAAAAGTCGTATCAACATAGAGTTTTCAGTTTCTGAAAGCTTTAAATGTCTTCTTAAGAAACATGGGGATATGTAGGAAACGCTCCATGTTCCTCTGAACAAATATTATGCCGTTTATCGTGGCACCGGTGCCCGACTTTAGGTGTGTATCTTAGCCAAATGGCTTCCAAATTGTGAGTGTATTTCACGAAGATAAGGCGAGTTAAACAAACTTTCATTAATACTCGCAAAGTGGCTGTTTGCACTGGACGGCTATTACCAACAATGGAGGCACATTCAGTGAACAGATGCATACTTCAAATGTATGTCCCCAGTGGGATTTTAGCTGCGATATTTGAATGAAGGAGACGAAGGAGATAAACATGGCCGGTAACAAGAATAATAATAATAATAATAATAATAGTAATAATGATAATGATAATGATAATAATGATAATGATAATGATAATGATAATGATATGATAATGATAATGATAATGATAATGATAATGATGATGATGATGATGATGATGATGATGATGATGATGACGACGAAGGAGACAAAGAGAGACAGTGAAGAAGACAAAGAGAGACAGTAACAGTCAGTCTGAAATATTTCAATAATATTTACCCCACTCTGAAATATGGTTGACGCCGTCAATATCATTAATATAACACTTGGGACACTGCTTCAGACATGGAGGGTGTTTTACTCTTGAGTACATTTGTCGCTCCAGGCGGAATCAAGTTAATGCAAAGTTTTAACAATGTGCAAGCGTTTCGCATTGACAACAATGTACTCTATAATGGGTGTATTTTGAGTCGTATTATAAAGATTTTGCAAAACTCGGTCATTATTAAACAAGGCTATGGTTATGCATTGTAATCATGAAATGTTATTCAATCATTTTTATAAATCAATTTATATTTTGAATTTCTGGCTTTAGATCTTTGATTATGAGTTGGAACAGTCCAGCCCCATCTTGTGATGTCATCAAATTGCGATGTGTTTTACCACTGCAATAAGGGCCCGGTTCTCAATCTCGCCGACAAAGTCAACGGCGTCTCGGAACATTTCGATACTTCTCCTGCGGCTTAGTTTTCAGCCGCAGCACGCCAAAGAATTAACATAAACTCAACCCAGAAGTATCGAAACGATTATAGATGGTAAGATATCGCTGGTTGCGAATTCGCGAATAGTTATGGGCATCGACTTAGCCACATCTAGCCATCTTCTTGCTCAGCGGTTTTTCATTCATTCCTCGAAACCTTTATATTAATGTTTGTTGTAGTACTTACATGAGTTTAATCACCGTAAGTAATTTGTGATTTGTGGATTAGTCGATATAATCCGGTAATTTGTTAGGGTATTGTTGTCAAGTGTTATAAGCCGGTTGTGAGATATGCAGGAGTTGAACGAGTGACTGAGCATGGCCTTTTATCGGGCAGGCACACATTTTGCATCGGCGTGGGTCTGCGGCTTGGATTCCGGGAACGCCGATAAGTTAAATGGCGAGATTGAGCACCGGGGCCTAAGGAGGTGATGGTACTTTGTTCCAAAAATACAGTGACAACAAGGGTGGGTATGTATTACACAAAAATGCCTATTGTGGGCTAACAATACGCATTTTGCATCGGCGTGGGTCTGCGGCTTGGATTCCGGGAACGCCGATAAGTTAAATGGCGAGATTGAGCACCGGGGCCTAAGGAGGTGATGGTACTTTGTTCCAAAAATACAGTGACAACAAGGGTGGGTATGTATTACACAAAAATGCCTATTGTGGGCTAACAATACGCATTTTCCGGGCTTTCTCAACCAGACGTCGATTAATTGTACCGAAATTCCTTCCCACAATAGAATATGTGACGTGCGATGTCAAAAGGACACACTTTTGGGCAGGAGAAAATGGAGAAAAAGCCAAAAATCTGCCCGGAGTGATATTTTCACAATTTGGAGTTGTTGCGAATTTGTGATGTACTTAATGTTTAAAATATCGTCTGATAGTTTCAGACCGGAATATAACTGGCATCTTGTATTTTTGACATTTTTCAAGGTAATTCCTACTCTCAATATTGTCAATAATATTTTTTAAAGCCGATATCTCAATTTCCAATTTTCTAAAATTATAACTCAAGAACCGATATCTCAATTTCGAATTTTATAAAACCATAACTTACGAACTCAATATCTTCACTTATAAACGTCCAATTTCATTAGGGAAAACAGTGATGTGGAGCAAAATAGCTCTTTAATTAATTCAGATATGCAAAAACCTCCAAATTGATTACCTGCCAAAAATTATCTCGTTTTAACATGACACGTCACATATGCGTATTGCACTGCTTCTGAATTGTAGCTATGCACACTGATTTCCGGTAGAGAAACCCATGCGTATTGACAGCAAGCCATGTGCTATATTTTATTTCCTTCACTTATTGGGTCGTTTTCTCAAGGACCACACGAAGCAGTCCACTTGATTCATTAACTGCATTTCGATTGCTAAACACCGTGGTTTGCGTTGTGAATTGTTTTACATTGTTCTTGGTGTTTGATTTTAGTGCTATGTACAATGTGTAAGTAACTAACAATCATAATTTTGTGGATTTGTTTATGTTTTTTTGTCGAATGCTTAGCAAAAACAATGGGCTATTCCAGTTGAAATCCACACTACCCCTGTGGAAGATTTTGGAAACATCTTCCACAGAAGGAGTACGTGTTTCTAATGTGATAGGTCAGGGTTAATCATTTTGAAACCCATACTCCCCTTGCATTACATCTTTACATATATCTTTCACAACTGGAGTACGTACTGAAGTTACCCAATCTTCTATTGTGCTCAAAACTCATTCTCTCTCTGTGGAAGACTTTACCTAAATCTTCCACAGGGGTAGTGTGGATTTTAACAGGAATGGATCCATATAACCGCTACCTGTTTTTGGAATAACCTCACAGTGTCACCTCTACCTAGATAGATCACGTTATCTTATTATCCGCTGAGTTTATGGGTTACCCTAAAAGAGGCACTTTCGGAGGATTTGTTAATTACCAAAATATGGCCTAAATTTATTGTAAGCTGTTATTTTCATTTCAAATGAATGGATGAAAGAATATTATACATAATAGGGTTTATGTTGATTTCAATATATTACATAATTCAAGCAACATTTGACCAATCATTCTTATTAAACAGAAAATTGATGTATATCTAGATATAACATAATTAATAGTAAAATGCATGTGAGATATATTGAAGTACATGGTTGCTAGGATGACGTGTGATCAAAAGATTGTTTACCGTCATTCCAAAACAGCGGACATATTTTATTTTTGAGGTTATCGCCACAATTTTTACAAAAAATGTAAAGTCTGATCAATAAAATGACACCACACATATCGTGCACACAACACGACCGCGGATATTAATCGGCCGTTACATTCAAAAATATTGTTTAAGCTAGAATCGGGTGGTCACTTTATTGTGTGTACTTTAGACAAACACATTTTCAAACATGGACACAGTATAACGCTACTGTTGCACTGATATCAAAATGGAGAGCCATTTCTCTTTTCATTGATACTAATCGCGTCACGTATAGCTATTGAAAGGTATAATCACAATATTGTAGTATGTGAAAGTGGAGATTATTTTGGACGCCATCTCGGATTGAGAGGCGACAAAAATAAATGCGCAAGAGTGCACCAAGCAAATACTGTGTCATGTGCAATAAGCAAAAGGATACAAGTGTACTTAGTTTGTGTGCATGGTGCAATGGGATTCTAAAACTAAGCACGTTTTTGAAGTTTGGCTCTTCGCTTATTATTATATGCATTCGATTATTTTACCTGCTTTATGATTTAAATTTTATACTTATTTATTCATACTGATTGGTTTCTTAACTATTCATGAAGCAATCAAGTCAATCCAGGTATGCTTGCACTGACGGAAAGCTTGTTCTAATAAACCTACCCTAGTTTTGTGATAATACCTCCGAATTCTGTACATGGTTCTGGGATGAACGTTCACTGTTTTAGTGACTGGTTCACATGAGCTTTCATAGACAATATTTTGTCGAAGTTAACTCTAAGGTTCTTAATGGTCAAAGAAGGTCTCATTGAATTATATACTACCAAAAAGAAATAGAGTCAGAAAACAAACAAATCTTGTTTTTGATTCATTGAGCTTGAACAAATTTCTCATCACCCATTGACAAATAGCAATAATTATTAGACGATATCTGGATAAGGCTAGTTGCTTGCTTCGATACGAAACAGATGAGATATTATGATCAAATTAGCATATAACTATTGTTAATTTTTGAGGTACATGGTGCAATTTACTGAAAATATGCGATTATCCTGTAAACGTGAGCTACTCATATTGCTATATCGTATTTGGTTCAGCGTCAGCATAGTAAACTCGAAATAACTACTAACCTCCTTTCGAAGCTTAAATTCGCTAACATATAGGTCAATTGATTATATTAGGTACTTCTCAAAGTAAAACGACGATGGAATCGCTAAATGTGCCAATATTTCAAGAAAATCATGTCAATTTCCTCCCGGAATTTGTTTAAAATTGAGGCTTTTACGATATCAACCCGTATAAGCCCGTATATTGGTATTTTGAAAGCTCATCGTGTTGCTTCATGGGTATGTCAAGCTAATGATATACTATATGTTAACAATTGATTGGCGACGAAGTGTTGATACAATAGCATCTTGCTTACACAAACGATCGTTTTATTTGATACTAGGCTATAAAGCTATAATATTTTAAAAATATTGGTTCACGAGCTAATCAAAATGATAGTACGGCCAAATATGCAAAGTGAGACCAAAAAGTGCATTTGGCAATGCGATTTTTAATACCAAGAAAGCAGCAATGCACAATTCGGTATTATTGAAAATAATAATACAAGACAAGAAGAAAACACACCTAAACAACACTATTGATTCTTGATGTTTGTTTCGATCAGTTAACTAAGACGACGTCGTTGATGTTATTGCTTGTGAATACAAGATTAGATAGCGATGCAGCAATCAGATAAACTCTTTGAGGATTGAACAATACCCATGTGGAAGATTTGGGAAATATCCTCCACAGAGGAAGTATGAATTTCAAAGGAAATTAACACATTTGGCAACTCCATGTGAATTTCATGTCCTCTCTGAGAAAGATTAAACATGAATCTTCAACAGAGGGTGAGTTTTAAATAGAGTTGTCTAATGTGTTATTTCCATTTGAAAATCATAAGCCCTCTATGGCGAACATTTCCAAAAAACTCAAGAAACCAAATCTGCAAAAGGGATTAAAATTCGCAATTTCAGAGGAGTGAATTGTTACCACGTTGCATAGAACTAATAGTTGTCTCTGAGACGACAGCTGCGCATTAAATATATTAAAAGGGCATTTCGTGATCCACAGCCTCATCCCCCACTTTTCTCAAAAAAAGTTGAGATTTTTATATCACTGGAATACTCTGGCTACATAATGTTTATGTACAAAATATTTCTTGCAGATTAATTCGTTTAGCAAAGATATCGCGAAATTTGAATTTCGTTCTGGTGCACCAGAACGACATTACAACGTATTGTCTATGGAGCAGTGTAATACACATAATCATGCATAACTCGCAAACGCAAAATCGGAATCAACTGAAATTTTGGGAATATGCTTTTTCTTGGATATGTACTGAAAAATGTCATAAAAAGAGGATGCTAGGATCACGAAATACTCCTTTAAGATCCTTTGAGCAATTATGCTACTGCTTATCGTGGAATGGGAACACGACTTAAGTGTGTATCATATTCAAATGGTTTTCACAAAAACGGCGTATTTCACGAATATAAGTCAAGTTGAACAAACTTTTATTTAAATTCATAAAGTGGTTGTTTGCACTTGAACGTAATTGCCGGCAATGGAGGCACATTAAGTGAATGCATACATCTAAGAAAAATGAATGTACGCTAAAAGGCAAACAACAGTATTAAAAGTTCAAGCAGCCAAAATTGTGCTATCATTAAGGCATCGTGGATCCTTTCCTATATTACATTTATACGGGAGATCTAACCTGATGCATTAGTTAATGATATGAATGAGTTCCCGGGTGAACAGTTAATACACTCATGTTATTTTATGAAGTTAAAAGCCAGACAGTTTTATTAATTAAAATTAGTCATTCTGAGATGGGTGACGTATGGCAGTGCAGGTGTGAGCATGTCGCTCAAACATTGACAAATAAAAACCTATTAAGTATCAGTATAAAACCACAAAATGAGTGTAAAGTCGCATGTTGGTAGTTTCGAGACGCCTGGCTACTGCGCTAGTGTTCTTTGTTTGCCGCGCATCTATTCAAGCCAGTAGTAGAGAGCTTGCGAAATGGAGTTACTTTAACTTTAACTTTAATCTAGAGGATTATAGAGGATTATGTATTCAAACCACTCTCCCATTAAAGCCGCTTGAAGTTAAAGTTAACGCCAGAATCTATAGTGTGCCGTAAATTATGATGAAAATACGTCATAATTAAAACAATGGTTTGCATATTTCCTCATAGACTACATAATTACCACTTATGTATTGTCTAGTTAATAGACCAATTATTGGAAATCTAATTTGGTTTGGGTAAAAAACATGCCACATGATGCTAAAAATTACTAATTGAATTATATCAAAATAAATTTTGTTCCAAACGTCACACTTGATATATACATTTGTGTGTGCTCATGACGTACACCAAATCAGCTTGCGGAACCAAGTTTTTGGCTTGACTTCAACGCCAAGGGGATTAAGTTCCAGTAAAATGGACTGATTTTACGCGACCCAGCAGTGTAGTGAACCTCTGCGAATTGCAGCTACTGTGAACATTTTTTACAACGTTGCGTGTCTTATAATTACACCTCTATATAACCAAATATGTTTGTACTGTTCAGGTATTTTATTGAATTATTATTTTATTCATTTAGGCCTACATTATGTACCCCAATTCAGCAGAAAGCTGGTCTAACATGTGCCACGCTATTATACGCATATTATAGGCATATGGGTATTGTATGTCAACCAAATTATTCATTATTAAAAGAGGAGGCCTATTTGTTACAAAAAATAAGAATGTCAGAAAAGGGGCATCCAGAAATATGTTTGTTGAAATTCAAAATTCTGGGAGTTTTTAAAGAACAAAATGAGGATCATTCGGGGTGATATATTTAATTCGATCAGAATGCAAGAGGAGTCCTTGCCCTCCTAAAAAGAAAACTCCTGGCAACGCCACTGGGGAGTGGGAAAGTGAGGATAGATGAATAGATGGAGGGAGGGGATGATATGGAGAGGTGGTGATGGTGGTGGTGGGGGGGGCTAGGGAGAGCAAACAGATAAAATGGGCTTGTGTCCTGATGGAAATATAAAATAGACAAAGCTGACGTTTACTGGAATAATAATTGAGCTTTTATTATAATAATCCGGGACAATAATATAGGCATATCACAAGAATATTTAATTGAAACATGTTTAGAAGTATAATATTAGCGTATAGCTCATAACATAGGCCTAATTCCCATTGCATTGGTCATCGCCAAGAGATGTAATCCATGTTTATTCAAACTAAGCGCCTATTGTAATAAGTGTTACCAACAAACCACTTCAGCAAACAAAAGGGAGAAAATTGATGCAGTCGCTTTTACATACCCTTCTTTTGATCACCCATTTGATACACTTCCCCTAGTTTAAACAACAAGACGCTGTTGGTACAGAAACCAATCTGACGTTCGCGTTGAAGTGAAGTTGAGCAAGAAATCGAATCGATATTTTTGAAGTTGCCGTTAAAGTTCCAGTAACTTCATTCCGCAAGCTCTCTAGTATGTCTGCATGTCCTTCGTGAATGGAGCACAATGGACCATTCACGAAGGATATACGTACTACTGGCTTGTACATGGGACCGGCAAACAAAGAACGCAGTCAGTCAGGATGTTTCGAAAGTACCAACTTTCTGTGGTACCATGTTACATATGGGGTTACTACAAAAGATAAATGTCGGAAATACATGTGTGAGATCCTAGGCCAATATAGGCATGCGTAAATACAGTCGATATTTGAAATAATAATAAATAGATTAACACGTAAAAAATTGACAATTTAGCATTATGTTATATGCCAATTAATGGAATTGATAACTGCCATTATTACCTTAGACAAAAGTGAAAATAAAATAGTGTTTTATTTTTCCAATTAAATGATATAACAACTAAACATTGCTTGATTTTACCGGTTTTATATTAGGACGTGCAAACCATGCTGCAGATCCCTTCTAAAATACAAAGCAAAGGTTAGAAACACGTCGATGTACTCCAAATAGGCATTATAAGATGTCACCCACTTAATTATCCGCATCAACTAAGACGATCACCAGGACTTAATTCCAGACAAACACAACAAACTTGAATTATAAACTGAGTGTATCGCTCGTATTTACCAAGGCCCCTAGTGTATAGGACAGTACGTATACGGCAAGCCATTGGGGTCATAACGTGCAGATGGCTACGCGCAGCTTATTTAAAGCTACGTGCAGCTGTTTGACCAATCAAAATAGTCAATTTAATCACGTGGTTGGGTCGTTAGCTGCGCGTGGTATAGTGCTAGGTATCCTCTTTCACAATTATTATCATGTAATTAATTTACGGAATTAGCATAGATAACGAGCGGGTAAGGAGGGCAAATCACAGCACGTTTCAAGAGAACATGTTGCTAATGCCTGGCTAAAATGACACAAAGCATATTTATTTAGTGTTTCCAAGTTTACACCGTGTTTAATAACAAGTACCGTTATACTCGGGCTGTATTAGCCGTGCAGGGGATATGAAGGTCAAACAACAACTACTACTGATGTAAAGCGCTGTGTAAATATATTGCAGGGAAAGCGATATCACATGCCACTGTAGTAATATGAAGAGAGTATACGTCATCATTTTCTTCGGAACAGGGCCCTCACTATTTCGGCATCAAAAATGTTATGACCCCGGCTCCCACCACCGATACACCTTACCCCTTAGACAGGCTAAAATTGTATTGAAATCAATCTTTTTGAATACAATAAACGCACTATCTGTAGTCATCTTGTGACTCCCTTGGTTGAAATGTATAAAGGTGTTATATTGCTATAAAGTGACTAAAAGTGCCCAGAATATAAATGACAGCATAGTCCATTGGTGGTAGCTATAATACTACTTTACTAACTGCACATAAACAAATATTTTCAAAACGGGACAATAGTTGATGAAAAAAGTTCAAAAGATGAGAGGGTTATATTTTATTTTAAGCTTTTGTGATCTCACTGGCAAAGTTCACCAACAACGTGGTGGACGTGCGCTTCGCATCTCGCACTAAGGGCTTCAACATTGGGCTATTCCAGAAAATAGGTGCACACCCCCTATAGAGGAGTAAATTTTCAATCAAAGAAATGTCCGGATTTCCAAGTCTGCTTTCTGAAAACAACTGGATTTCTAGTTGCCAATTTAATTGGAAAAAGCTTGGAAATCCAATCAAATGAAGGAAAAATCACGGACATGTTGAAAATGAGCTCTCAAATTGAGGATTTCTGCTTTTAAACGATTTTTCTGCCGGATTTGTTTGCCTTTGGGCACTTTAAAAGTCTGGATTTCCAACAGTCACAACTGCACAAAAAGTCTGGATATCCGAACTCCTCTATAGGGGGTGTGCATCTATTTTATGGAATAGCCCATTACGTCACGGTGATTTTAGGGCCTCCACATTTTGGCCTGCCCAGAGCCCCGAAATATTAAAACTGGCCCTGAGTGCATTTGTTGTTTCAGGCAAAGTCAAATGAATGTACAGATATTCACAATGTGCAGGTGATCCTCATAAGCAGTCCAGGCATTTTCCCTCTAAATTACTTGAAGGTCCGTGACCCAATCGACACATTACGTTTGGGTTTTGGAAAGAACCTTCTGTTAAATCATGCATGACTCAATTACAAATCTCTACATCCCTTTCTTCTTGTCTATTGATATTTTGAATAGTGTTTATCTTTCCCTAATAGATAGCACCCTGATCGATTCTTCCTGCATATCAATATGCTTCATTTACATTACATTACAGAGATCGGACACTAATTCCTACCATAACAAACCATGTAAAGGTGATATAAAAGGTCTATATTACAGGATTAGATTAGTAAACTATGATCTATTTGCAAGTATTATAATATATTGATTGAGCAGGAAAGATGTGATACTATTTTTTGTATCAGTTCCTGCAGAACTGACACCTTTAGTACAGGTTTGACGATCACGTGACAATTCGAATCATCATATCGAAATATCACGTGGGTAAAAATATCAAACCAATTCGCCCACATGCTAATTCGAACCCTGTATATTGATGTAGGCCTACAAAAAAAGTTGGCCAAATTTAATTATTTCGTGATTTTCTCCATAACCGTTGTTCTTACACCAAATCTGTATATTTAGATGCCTTGATGTCTTGCATTCGGTCACAAACCAATTCGTTGTACTTTGTGCACTTAACCCTCTATCTTTTAAAATATTCTAAAGAGTCGTGTGATATGTCGAACTTTTCCTCAGGTCATAAAGAACAAAAAAAGTCAGCGTTCGCGTATCTGTACGTAGCGGGGTACGTAGCCGCAGTTATTGTGGCCCTCACAACACGGGCTTCCGGTGAGCTGCCGGTCATAGGAAATGGAATATTACTGATAAATATATAAAGATGGCAAAATCAGTAAACCAGTTTAAGTTACAAATAAAGAAAAGTCTAATACAAAATTACATCTAATATTTAGGCATTATTTCATGACCTCACCCATCCCCACCCATCTCCACCCCAACTATCAATTTCTTCTGTGAACTGTGGAATGTCTAGATATGAAATGTTATAAATATTTATATTGCTTCTTTCTTTGCACGTTCTTCTCCTCTTTCTTTTATTTGTCAGCTTTGTGTAATTGTATGTTGTAACTTAAGGCAGTGTAAGGGGGTGCTCGCTTCAGGCCTTCTGAGCATCTCCTCATTCAAATGTTGTGTCTTTTATATATATTTTGTATGTCGATTTCCGGGGTCGATTTGTATGAAAATAAAATGATGATGTATGATGATGATGATGTACATCATTTCCTACAGTGTCGTGAGATATGTCAAACTTTTCCCTTAGTCATAAGGAACAAAAAAAAAGTCAGTGGTCGCATATCTGTAGGATCATTGGTCAATAAGATATAGTCACTTTTTAAAATTTTTAACCAAATATCTTAGAGAGTCGTGCCATATGTCAAAAAGGAACAGAAAAGCCAGTGGTCGCATATCTGTAGGATCATCGGTTAATGAGATATAGTCACTTTTTTGTACGTTGTGCACTTAACCCCCTTGTTTTTTACTTCTGGGTATCGTTTTGGAGTCAAATGATTTTTCATTTTAAAGCTTATGATATATTTTCTAAACACGAAATAAAACAAAATTGACCGCCAGCCGACTTTACAGCTGTTTCGTGATGGACGGTCACATATATTCATTAACATATTAAATCGTTTATCCCTTTTGGTCAATATCGAATTGGTTTTTGGCTGACTTAGCTTGGGGCCAATGCATGAATTGGCATATGGCCAAGTCAACTGTGGACGAATTGGTTTGGGCCGAATCGACCTGATACCAGGAAATGCCGAAAAATTACGTACTTTTACAAGGCAAAAAGCAACTTTTCTAGGCATTGTTGACATGGTGCCCCCGCTAAAGAAAGTTTCTTACTATAAAGACCTAACTTATGAGATTGTTTGTACGGTTTGATGGTGCAAAATTAACAATAAGCTTAAAATAGGCGCCGTTACCGCCGGGTCATCATCAACAACTTTGACAGATGACGTCATCAGACGCAATCTCTGTCTTGATAATATCGACATGGACTAATGTTTTAATTAGCCTATATCTGGTGGCAGCAGCATTTTTTTACAGTCACGTGATAATGGCACCGGCGAATAATACACGGGGGGAAGCCGACGGTGTCCACATCTTTTTTTTTTTTTTTTTTTTTTTCCTTTTTCAGCTTTTTGTATTTTATCTGTACTTGGAGCTGGTGGGGGAGAGAAAGCATAAAATACATTCAGGAAAAAATACAACTCGAACCAAAGATCAAGGCTCCATTTCAAATTTAACCCTAAAAATCACTCATTTTTGAAACCGGACGTTGTTCAAATTTGCGCCAAAACTTCACCTCTGAAATAAAATATTGGGATTTTTTCTCGGATTCCTTCATGTAGACACTTGCCAGAAGCAAATGAGCGGTGGACTATTTTAACCGAATTTCACTGGTACATAAATCGTGGAGTGATTTGGTGGTGCGCCCTCTGAAAAGATTTGAAGAATAGAAGGCTGACGTTGCGCCAAAGCATATGGGCCTATTTAATGATATATGAACTACCACTCATGTTCTTGTCAGCGCTACAGTGCAAAACTTCTCTTTAACATTACATTCAAATAATAATTACATTGTAAATGGAACTGACACCAATTTTTTTCAGGAATACTTGTTTGTATAGTAGTCTAGTTGCCGGCGTGCGATATTTTTTTTCCTAGTCAACATTTGCATCACATAATACATTTACATGACATAGGCCTATGAGGCTGGATTGAGCTGTGTTCAGTTTTATACGGCGGATTTATTGCCATAATTATTACGTCTTACTTAAGGGATCTAAAATGAGCGTTTATTGCGTTTCGGCAGTATTTTTTGTGGGACATGAGAGCACCTCAGACCTATCGAATTGCATTCTGAATACGAAGCATGTCTTTCTGATATCAAATAATTTTCATTTTTTGAAAATCACAATATAATACAAATTTTATGACAAATTATAAAAATTTGATATTTTTCAAATTTTTGATATATAACAGTCCTCGAAGTAAATATATAAATCTAATGACATATTTTAAAGTGTATGTAGCAGGAGGAAAAGCCGACGGTCAATTGAAACTTTTGACCTTTCATATTGAAGATATGGATTTTTTCCCAAAAAGACCTAATTTTTTTGGTGTTTTGGGAAAAAATCCATATCTTCAATACGAAAGGTCAAAATTTTCAATTGATCGTCGGCTTTTCACCCCACCTACATACACTTTAAGTATAAAACATCAGATTTATAAAGTTTACTTCAAGTACTGTTAAATATCAAAAATATCAATTTTTAATGATTTGCCATAAAATGTGTATTAAATTGCGAATTTCAAAAATCAAAATTATTTGATATCAGAATGACATTCTTCGTATTCAGAATGCAATTCGATATGTCTGATGTGCTCTAATGTCCCACAATAAATACTGTCCAAACGTTCATACCCCAGCCCTTAACAAAAGAAAAACAAATTTATTCAAATTAAAATTCTACCAGGGTTCGAACCCACAACCTTTTGATTAACAGTCGAGATCGAATACCACTACGCTGTGAGTGCTTCTGCCAGAAATGCGTTTGTTCATCATACTTATTGATTACGGAATAAATCGCAAACACACGATATATATGGTCAATTCCAGCCAAACCGGGACAAAATTCTCTCTGGGGCCATTTTGAAAATGTTTTCCTTTTCAATTCTAGACTTATCAAATGAGACGATCATATCTAGTGAATCATCAGTTGGAAGTGCCATCGGATTGAAAAATAACTTTTCTTGCCAGACCAAATACAGCCTGTCTCAAAAAAAATTGTGCAAGTGAAAAGCGCCCTCTCTGGCAATTAGAAAATATAGTTGTGAGATAATGCTTACATCAATGTCAGGGGCGTAGTCTTAGCTAGCAAATGCCGTTTGTTCTGTTCAATTTGCTTGTTTTAATCTCGAGATATGTTTAGTTAAAGACGAAAGGGTAAAATCACAATTGTGCCACTTTTACTAGAGAAGAGGGCTTTACATGTAACAGTGATAGCATTAAGTTTATCAAGAGTTCCTTCGTGAAATCAAAAAAATGCATCAATTACATAATACAAAATTGTTTGACTTTTTTTACTGTTTAATCATGATGCAGGAATGATAATTCTCTTTTTCCACTTAAAAGAGATTAAAAGATAAATAAATATTTCACATTCTGCTGTAAAACTTAAATACATGTGCATGTCAATGATTTTACCATGGTAAATTCTGTTCTCTTAGTGACTTAAGACACGTTAAAAGACAAACAAATATTGCGCACTTATACATGTTATAGGATAATGAACGCGTATTACTTGTTGGGATAGATATTAGACAAAATAGTGCACGCTTGCTGATGTTCATGCGTCTAATGCATGCGCCCCGAAAGGGGAGTGCATTAGACGCATCAACATCAGCTATCATTGATTTACATGTACAGCTCTCTTCCCTAGTAAAAGTGGCACAAGTGTGATTTTACCCTTTCGTTGTTAAATAAACATATCTCAAAATTGGAACAAGCTAATTGAACGGAACAAACGGCATTTGAGAGCTAAGACTACGCCCGTGACGTTGATGTAAGCATTATGTCACAACTGTATTTTCTAATTGCCAGAGAGGGCGCTTTTCACTTGCACAATTTTTTTTGAGACAGGCTGTAAAGTGTTAAATGCGCATATGCATGTTACCCACGAATTCAAGCCTTTTTCACCTGTTGTACGCCATAAAATTTCACTTTCTTTAATATCTTTCAATGTTTTATGTGTGGCTCATATACACTAGAAATCGGTGAAGACTTTGAACGTAAAATAGAATTTTATTACATATATCTTCAAAGAAATATTTTGGTTATTACAAATTTTAAGAAAGAACCAGGTGTACAGTTAAGATTGTGTCAATTCTTCGAACTCTTTCCAAAGTGGCTGTCAGTTAACATTACTGTATTATTTCGAAAGATTAGAATAAATGCTTCATATAAATATACAGTTAGATTTTATATCTCGTCGCAGGATGAGGATCTCGATTGGATTCGTGGGTAACAGCGTCTGGAAAATAGCCATTCCTATTATTTTTTTTAAATAAAAATAAAAAATAGTTTTCCGTATGTCAATAATTCAGGCTGCAATAGCACTAAAATGAATTTTAATCAAAATACAAACTACATGGAATATTTAGAATGGATCATTATGGCATTTTGGTAATAAAAAAATTGAGAATAATGAAGTTGCCAAATTCAAATAGATAGAGCAAACAGTTTTATATTATTATTTTAGTAAAATAATTCCATATTTTCATGCAGCAATATTCTATTAACTCGTGTTTGACAGTTCCTATGAACTAAAACACGATCAATACATTGTTAACTATAATTTAAGTAGAGATTCGTGGGTAACCAAAATGTTCGTGGGTAACACATATTTGAAGGTATGTATTGGTAAGCGGCAAAATAGAAAATATTACAGAAGGTTGGAAACCATCATGCGGTTATTCCTCCATTGTGTTTCAATGATTCCCGTTTCTCTAACCAATTGCATTTACCCAAAAAATGGTAATTTAGGATAATCAATCAAAACTTCATGATACAGCTTCAGTATACCTTCAAGAGGACGATATTAAACAAGACTGTTTTGGAACCTATTTCGCATGTTTTCAAAATGTTAAGATGCATAAGAAACATATCATTTACGAGTAAATCCTTGGATTCGTGGGTAACGCCGAATTCGTGGGTAAAGCTATAAGTACTGTAGTACCGTTTGGGGTTTGCGTTTCTTAGGTGCATAAACTGTAAGTACTGTAAAAATTATAGCATACCCATGGCTTGAATATGTGCTGATTTCAACTTAATATAAACAATCTCCTTGTTTTTCAAGATAAGCATCTATTCGGGATTCGTGGGTAACAAAAGTTTAAACCGTCGTAGATTCTTTTTTAAAGCGGTGAACTTATCTTTACGATTTACAATTTTAAGCGCTTGTCAAACTAAATTCAGTGTCCAAAGTCATTAAATGTTAATTTAAGTTATGGCAATTATATTTGCTGGACTCGTGGGTAACAGTTGATACGTGGGTAACGTCAAATTTGATTTTATGGAATTTTATGGGTAAAACGTATTTGCATAAAATAATCACTTGGACCTCAGAATTATAGAACGAAACTTCGTTTCATGATATAGTCATTTATGGCATATTCACTTAACATTTTTCAGAACGATCATTTTATTTTTGATACGCGGGTAACAAAATTATTAGCCAAATTGACTTAATGGCCTCTAGAGTCCACAAACTTTGGTGGAATTCAATCGTTTTACATATGATGAGAGATCATGCAAACGTCTTTCTAACGGTAATAATTTCATTTTGATTGAAGGACATTCAATGACATATATGGTGCTTTATCTTTGAATTCGTGGGTAACGCCAATTCATTTAAGCCATCATAACTTGTTTCCTGGTATGACTTGCTAGTAAAGGCCTATATGCACAAAGAGAGCACATTGGACGTGACATGATATGCTCCATCAATAACGTGATTTCCTTTATTAATGGCATTTTAAAGTGGAAAGTTAACATGGAGAGAATTTTGTCCCGCTTTCGCTGGAATTGACCATATATATTACTTGTCTATTACTAATAAATACGTATATAATCTCCAATCTATGCGGTTCCTATGCAAATGTTGACTAGTAAATTAATATAGGCTGCCGGCGGCGTCAGGTATACATAGAATGGTTTTTTTTAATGATGATGACATGTATGATGCAAACTCATAGGTTTTGTGCGTTTGGCAATTTGGGAGGGGTGCGGATGGGGGTTCAAAATGACCCCATAGGATTATAAAATCAAAATTTCAATTGCTCAAATACCTCTTCCAAATATATCAAATTATTTACATAAATAAACAAAAATAAATAAATAAATAAATAAATAAATAAATAAATAAATGTTTCCCTCCAGATCACCAGCTCAACGAGATTCTAAATAGAAACACCGTAAAGATAAGTTATAGTTGCATGCCCAACATGCAGCAACTCATATCAGGACACAACAAATATGTGATGCAATCTGCGAAAACATCTTTGGCTTCGACACAAAACACCACTAATTGCAACTGCAAAAACAAATTGTGCCCTCTTGATGGAAATTGCCTGATATCGGGAGTAATATATCAAGCGACGGTTACAAGGGCAGACAACCGCAAGGAAGAGACATATGTTGGACTTACAGAAGGCCCATTTAAAACAAGATTCAATGTCCATAACAGTACCTGCAAAATTGTAAATCAAAGATACGCCACCGCTCTGAGCAACTACATCTGGAACCTTAATGATAAGAAAGTATCATATTCCATCAAATGGAGAATTATTGCTCGAAGTAAATCGTACTAAAAAAAAAAAAAAAAATGCAATCTATGCATTACTGAGAAATACTTTATTATAACTAAACCACAAATGTCAACCTTGAACCACAGAAACGAACTAGCAAGTGGCTGCAGGCATAGAAAAAAACATTTACTGTGTAACTATAAATAAGTCGCTCCTTTAGCATGTTTAGCAATAAGTAGGCCCAGACATGGATACGCACTTAAGACGCGTATTGTGTTGCGCAACTTTAAGATACGCGGTTGCGTTAATTCCTCTTGCGCGCGCATCAAAACTCAAGACATATTCTTTGTCATTTTACACATTGCAACTGACGAGTGTGGATGGGTGAAACCATCCATACGAAACAAATTTGTATTACGATGTGGTAATTTCACTAATAATAATAAATAAATAAATAAATAAATAAATAAATAAATAAACGAAAAAAATTGAACAAATTGTAGTGTAGTATTAAAATCATAAATATAACCATTGCTGGCAGGAGGACTCGAACCAACGATATTGACATTAGCAGTCTGATGCTCTACCATTGAGCTATGACAGGATCTAGTGAAAAGGGTCGAATTTTTAGCTTATACAGTGTTTGTCAGTGTTTGTCCGCCTCGTGAAAGAAAGAAATATAAAATCTCAATTTTTAATTTTAATTTATTTGATAATTTTCTAACCTATATTTTCTTTAGAGCAGGGACAAATATTTCCCCTTTTATCTAATTTGATCGCTATATAAGAATCTACTTCTTTTATTACTGATTTAATTCCACGATTTGTTCCATTAAGCAATATCAAAGATTAATGTCACACATCTCACAACAGATATTTAGTTGGCTTAGTGGTCTTCCACAGTGCTGTTTAACATAGAGGTACCGAGATCGATTCCCACCTCTGCCTGCAATTTTTTTTAAAGACTGGGAAATAATAACCTGACATTCGCCGCTGACATTCGTACTTCAGAAGTGGAGTTATAACTTGTTAAACGTTGCTCCTTCCGTAAAAGGGTACATTATTTTGGCACTACATTATTTCTTTTTTTTTTTCACATTGCTGGTATTAAATATCAAATGGTCATAATTGGCGGTCACTTCAAATCATCCCCAACTGAACAAGGTTCAGGAATTTCCTCTCATTGTTAATTGTTGGTTAACCCACCACTTGAGAATAAAGGACTATGATAGGTGCAACAGGATTACCTACGGGATTATCTCAAGGATATAATTCTGTTCTCCATCCTTTTCTTACATCTTCTCTGATATGTGCTAGTGTCAATGGTTATTGTTAAAAGGCAATAAGGTGTGTAATTGCAATATTTCCTCTGAATAGGAAAGACTCTCTACATCGAGTTATGTATGCTGGTGGTTCGCAATACTGTTATTTAAGAGAAGGTATCTTCCAAATCCAAATCCAAATGAGCCACATCCGCCATTGCTATTCATCAAAACTTTTAAAGATTTTAGTGTCAGAAGGAAGGTCATACTTCTCTCAATACCCCAGTGAAATTTAACGCCCAATATATAATTCGTTTAAATGGTGTGAATAAAAACGTAGTGATTTGCGGTTACCACAACGGAAGTGTATGTATATATTATCATATAGGCCTTTTTATACGCATTTCTGCCCCCATCCTTTTTCAGAGGAAATAAAACATTTATTTAGTCATACGGGTTTCTGCTTCTCACATCAAAATCGCTGCAATAATGCTTCTTAAAATTGGGCCACAATCTAAGATAGAAAATAGAACATGAAAAATCAGAGCACGCTTCTTTAAATTTAACATGAGAAACCAGGTATTAACTAAATTGATATAAAGGGTGTTGGCTCCTATTAAAGTTGTTCCTTGTTATGCAAATGAGGTTTCGGGGCTTTCTCTTTGTTATACTAAAATCTTTCTCTATTTCACGTGCTCAAGGTCGTTTTTACCTGGGCGGATCAGCATGAAAAGAGTTTACCGCACGACTATTTGGTGCGGAATAAAAGTCACATTAGAGAATGTAATGAATAATGTGTGTCTTATTGAAGTATACTTTGCTCAAAACGTATCCTTACACCTTTAACAGAATCATGTCTTGAATGAATGAATGAACAAATAATATTGATGAATGTACGAATGGATGAATGAATGAATGAATGAAAACATGAATAAATGAATAAATGAAGCAATCAATGAATGAATGAACAAATGAATGAATTGATGAATACATGAAAGAAATGTAAAATGAATAAATTAAGTAATGCATGGGTGAATAGTTGATTGGTTGGGTGAGTTAACGAATGACTAAATGGAGGAAAGAAATGCACGAATGTACGAACGAACTTACGAAGCATAGAATGTGAGATCGAATAAATGATTCTGCAGTTAGCTTTACGCAGAGAAATGCTTATACCCCATGTCGTGGTGACTTTTCTTCTCTATGTTCGAAATCATTTTCAGATTGAATGACATGTTAGATAATGGGTCTGCATATCAAATTTCACTACTTGTAGATGATAAAATCATACCTCGGGGCTCGGTAAAGGATTCGCCTTTATGTTGTTGAACTATCACATAACACTTCATTATATTCCAAGTACCTTGGCAAAAATAACAAAAGTGACCCGTTCCCAAGAAACCCGGAACATGTAGCCGAATCGTAAGCTGAATAAAAACAAATTCTAAATATGGCGTGTTGGGCGTGATCCAGTATGCTAAACATTTTCACCCACTATATTCATAATGTAAAACGCAAAATCGTGTCGCAATATATGCAACATATGTAGATTCGCGAACAATTCCTGTTATCATTCAGTAACAATCTGGGTTCTAAAAGTATACATTATAATTTGAATCAGAAAATAAAAAGATCATAATGATCATCTGTGCCAAATTTAATTTATGTCCAAAAAATGACCCGACAGTTTTTCGCCAGCTAAGAGCTGGCTATCTAATTCGTGAAAATATATGGAAGACCTGTTATTCGATTTGTAAGAATAAGAAAGTATATTTTGCCGTTTCAACGAATGAAAACGAGTGAGAATTTCAAAAGTTATGGTTTGAAGGAAATATGACATTAAAAGTTAGGCTATATGCCAGGCCTATGATAGTTTCCACAGCATATCAACGAAAGGAAATGATAGTATCCTTGTTATCAGGCGTTCTTAGATTTACATTTGCAGACCTCCTGGAGAACAGCACAGCATGATATGTGAGTGTATTGATAACATGATTAAAACCTTTATGGACGTAAAAGTCAAAGTAAAAATATCCTACAGTATATCCTGTATCGTTTTATGGATAAAAATGACTCAAAATGTCATTAATGAAATAATTGATATCTTAAACATCAGTTTTGTCTTATCAACGGGAAAAATCCGATGCAATTTCAGGGCCTATCTATGATATGGGCATAATTTATACATGTAGGCCTATTGAACAATGTACCCCCATTTGACATGTATTAAAATAGGTAGGTAAACAAATTAATTATTGTATTGTTCTATCAATTATAAATAAAATGACTAAAGTGAATCCACCTTTTTTTAATTTGATCATGTTGATTATTAAATAATTATTATGGCATTCAACAAAATGATTGAAGAGAAAACACACTGTAGACTATAGAATTCATAGCTTCGCCGGAGTGTCGGACTAACAATCAAAACATTCAAAAAGTTAAGTTAAGATTGGAGTGAGTAATCAGTTTTTATACATTTTATAATGTGCTATAGTAAGTATACATTGAGAATCAATATAAAATCAATGTGCATGTATAAGGCAAGTAGAATGGCAGTTTTTAGCCCCGTTTTTAACTAACAACTCCAATGTATTTCTTAATATTAATAATGAGCTAAGAGTAGCCTAAAAGGCAGAAAAGACAAAAAGACAGAACAATTTGAAGTAATGAATTAAAGAGTTGTTATAGGAGTTAATGTTTGGTTTGTTGTTTCTGTGTGCATGTTCTCATCATTGATGGTTTGGTGGACTGTCATGAAACATGATGGATCCTAAAAAAGCGTGATCCTAAAAATGCCTTCCACCCAAACTAATGACAAGACCTCTTCTGCATTGAAGCTGGCTTTCCCTTTTAAATTTAACGTTCATAATTCTTGTATGCAAGAGCCGAGAAGACATGTGAAGGTGTATTTGCATGGTGAAAAAAACTCGTACAAATGTTTACAGTAAATTTGACAATATAAATCCAGAGTAATAATAAGTAAACTATAGTTAAACATTTGGGGATATTACACACAAAACCATGCAACACATCTCCAAATGCCGCTAAACTACCTTTCAATATCTAGACAAAATGTGTCCCTCTTGCAGTTAAATTACAATATTAAACAGTTCTCAAATTGTAATAATAGATTGATATGAATATGATATACAACACCAGGAAATGTATATACTTATGCTTCGATTTTAAGCAGAATTCAAGCCAGTGAAAGCTATCTCCTGAAGTTGTATGGTATTCCATTTCATTTTTCTTGAATAACGATTAAACAATGCTCTGGTCTGCACTAGATTCCTCCACGTGGACATAACGCTCAATAATTCTCAGTGGATGTGGAACCACGAGGAGGTCAACATTGAATATTGTTATTGTAACCAAGATGACGATGCATTTCAAGCACAAAATCCTGAAATAACCTCACAGTTTTACCATAAGTCTAACCAGTGGCGTAGATTTATTTTTGACATGGGGGGGGGGTGCAGTTGGAAAAGAATTCTTCAAGTATAGTCAATCCAGCATCTTTTGGCGACAGAATCCATTTATGGTACAATTGCCCTCGAAGCGCGCGAACACTTTTGCTATTTTGAGCCAAGCTGATGAAATATGGTGTAAAAGTAGAATAAATACGTGCGAAAATGTGCACTTTTGGGGCTAAAATGGGCAATTCTGAGGTTAATTTTAAATTTAGTCAGAAACCCATTTTCAGGCGTCAACATGGGGGGTGATTGTATTGACCATCCACCTGGCAAAATATGGGGGGGGGATTTACCTCCCATCCCCCCCGGTATTTACGCCTATGAGTCTAAATATTTTTCTTGAATAGCAATTGAAATAGTATCTGTTTTGGATTGCCATAGTATTCATTATTATAGTAGGGATAACCATCAAAATTTCATGTTGACCCAATTGCTACAAAAGATTGTTTTCTGAGTAGAACTAATCAACAGAAGTATTTTGGTGGTTAAATGGTCAAAATCGGTCAAAAACTTTTCGAATTATGAATTATCAAAGTTTCCCATTCTGACCGGTCATTGAACGAAATAAAATGACAAGGTCCAAAAATAGCAGTTGGGAGCAAAATTGGCATAAGCATATATTTACCTTTATATATTTCTTTATTTTAACATATTTGCAAACATGAAACAAGCATATTGTGAAAGTATCAAAGGGTTTCTTATGAAATGGCACTTAACTAGTCACTGGCATAACTTATTTTTTCAAACCAAGGCATTGAAATCATGCATTTAGAGGACATTTGCCAAAAATCATCCAAGATAGCCGATATGGCACAAAATCAAAATTGCACTAAGTAGGTGAACTTTTTTTTCACAACCAAGAATTTCAATGTTATTGGGTTTAATATGACCAATTAGTAGGTGTATGTAAACAAAATCTTAAGTTTTGAAGGTCATTGACTCATTCACAACAATAGAGATTATCCTCATCATGCTCATGTGTATTCCTGTAGTATTCCTCATTCAAACTAAAGTAGCACTCAATACATTATGAGTATCTTTGTTCAAACCAATTCAATGCTTGACCTCGGAGTTACCTGCATGACTATCGCGGGCTATTTTGAAACAGTTATGGTTGCACATTCAGGTACTTCTTTTGAAAGTCCTAAACAAGGTATAGCCAGCAGCAAGTTGTAGATGTTATAGGCCTAAATATAAGAAAACGTTTAGGGTTAAGATCAGGTGAACAATACATCAAATGAGCACGAAACTTCACATTTATGTTCAGAAAGGTGTCTTCTTAACATGATTTGAAAGGAATATAAAAATTCCAAAGGGAAGCTGGTGATTTAATTTGTAACTCGAGATCTACTTGTTCAATTTTTTAACCTTTTTACAGAGGGTATGATAGAGGTATTACTGGCAACTCTGCCAAATTACAGCTCAGTAGGCCACGTTTTTCACCTGATCTTACTGATTTGAATATTTTGTGCCATTCTTGAGCAAAGTGCTAAACTCAGCCACTGGCAATTAAGCGCACTGTGGCGATGGACCAATTTTGACTCGCACTTACAGAAAAACAAAATAAGTTATGTTGCTGTAATTTGCAAGATAGTTACAAAATATAATTGGCAGTAACTTCCCCAAATTTTACAGAAAAATATTGAAAAATAAAAGAATGAGATCAATTTAGAAATGTATGTGCAAGCAGTGCACAGTTGAGCTCCCTGCATGTCTATGGGAGTGTTCTAATCAAGTTGATGGTTCATTGGTCATCCCTAATTATAGTGTATCAGTATTCTCTGAAACCTATTGAAGACCTTACAAAGCATGCAACGTGTGTAAAAATGTATTGTCATTATTTTTGCGCTATTTGTTTTACGCAACGTCCTTTTTCGATAAGTCTTAGATCCATACGCATATATTTCCGTGGCCTCCTCGGTGGAAGCATCCATTATCTGCTTCTAAAGTGATGTTAGCCCTGTGTAAACAGTGTAATTATATAGGTGATGCATTGCCGCGCTATGCTCTCCTTCAGGTATTGGAGTTTCCAGGTCTGCTGTAACCGCAAGCCCAAAGGAAGCAGTCAATCTTATTGTTTTCCCACTAAGTTTCAATCTCTATGCATAACGATTAAAGATTAAAAGAATTTGATCTTCAGTTGGAGCTTCATCATCACTGTGACCAGGTTAGTGTGTGGGTGTGTGGGTGTGTGGGTGTGTGTGTGTGGGGGGGGGGGGGTAGGTGTGCTATTTGCATACATTGGATAATCTATGAAGAAATTATTTCAATACTATTTTAATACGATGATGTTGTGTGTCGAAATTTCACGGGTAAAGAAGGTGAAGAGTGAAATTTTAAATTACATTTCACAATTCTCACCGAGTAAAACATATTTTTACAAGTATTGCTATGTTGCATTTGAAGGGTATTTTTATTGGTCTTGTCTAAGGAAGAATCATTTATCATGTTAGGTATGAGAAATAAAAGAATTAGTGTGTTTTGATTCCCCTCGAACAATCATTGTGAAAAATTAGACCACTGAAAATGGGGAAGAGACACCCTTTACTTCATCCTGTACGAACGGGTCCTGTACTCGATGACAATACATTATCGGAAAATTTGTGTTGAAATATAATACACGTTCTTTGTAGAACACAAAGTGCACTACTCGTGGGTTTTATCATTTCAAATGGCTTTTAAGTTTGACATAATTTACGTAATGTCAGATCCTGAAAGCAATTTATAGTCTTGTTTCAATTTAAGTCTGAAATAATATATTTCGAAACCTAACATCATAATCGGGTACTCGGCTGGTCATGTCATATTTTTGATATGGAGTTGGTTGATATTGTTTTAATTCAATTGGTAATAGTACATGTTTTGTGTGTTGGCCTATAAACATACAAATATATGACATGATCAAGGGGAATGAGTCACATGTCGACCATGGTCGAAAATGAGTTTTATATATGTTTCTAAAGAGGACATTTAGAACTTCCAGAAACTGAAAACCCCAAGTTGATACGACTTTTCTTTACCAAGTTACATCATAGTCAGGTCAAAATTTGAGAATTTGTGCTTATTTAAAAGGCTGGAGGCATTTTGTGTTAAAAGTGGTTAAACAAGCATTTTAAGATAATTCGAGGGTGCTGAATTCGAATATGCTGTTTAACCGGTTCAATTTTGGAGTCTTTGCCTTCAAAATTGGGCATTGCTCATTGAAATGAAGCTAGTATATAAACAATATTAGCGTGCTCTTTCATTTAATGGCAACAAAATCTGAAAAGTTCTCAAGTTTTGACCTGTCTATCACTTTATCAATCGCTGAAAACAATAGAAAACAAAAGAATTTTAACACCTTCTTTGCCAATATCTCAAAATCAATGTTAGCGACATCCGACTCATTCCCCTTGATCGTGTCACATATATGATTATATAGTTGTCAACAACAAAACAGTTTCCGGACAATTCAAAGGTATGTAGTTCAGTTTTGTATAGTATAGTGTTATATTATTTATTTTGCTTAGGTAGGGGGTAACACCGAAACACAACACTTGCTGGGTCTTGTATTTCTTTTATGTATTAAATCGTGGCCTTAGAAAAGCATCCCGGATTCATGAAAACATTTTTGGTACTTCCGGTAAACACCACAACCCTTATTAACTATGAATCGGATTGTGGGTTACTGTATAAACACGCAGTACCTTGTGAGGTAAATGGCGGTTGTCCGCACCGCATCACTGTACTCCGAACCGAGCTGTTTCCATTGAGCACATTAACCAGCAACAATCTAACCTAAAACGAACTATAATACACTTACATTAACTTTAATGTGCTAGTGCATTTCTTCGGTCTTGGCGCTTGCACAGCATGATGGATTTGGCAACCATCTACACTAAACCGCATCATCTGCCAACTTAAAACTCACAAACTTAAAAATACCTGTACTTCTTCGGTCTTGGCGCTTGCGCAGCCTGCTGGATTTGGCAACAATCTAAACTAAACCGCATCATCCGCCAACCTAAATTTCTCAAACCTAAAATACTTTTAAATACATTAACTTTAATGTGCATTTATTCGATCACGGAGCTTGCACAGCCGAATGGATTTGGCATGACAGTAACCATGTGTCCGACTTGCTGATTATTACCTTTGACGTAGAGAGGGCATAATTTATACTTTTCAGAAAAAACAAACTTAAAGTGTTAAGAGTCATGGGGTGCAGGTGTGATGGCAATCGAGTTGCGAGGCACACACGTACGACTTTATAAGTTCTCTCCTTCCATTTAATAACGCAACATTAATTATAAATACATGAAAATACAATAAACCGCAACATTAGTGCTCTCTTCGAATATCAATTATTATGCATTACCAAGTTACAGAAATTCTTCTTTGACAAAAATAAAGAACAAAGCAGTTCTGCATTGATGAAATTACTGTCGCGTTGAAGGTTATTAAAAATTACCCAAGGTCCTGTCGAGGTGTATTACCCCAAGTGACGTAAGGATTGGCATATTGGTACCTATATACGTTGACATGAATGAAATGCTGAGATTTTGACATACATAGGCATACATAGATTATTTACAATAGTCATAAGCCACCCACAACTATACGTATAGATGAAAAAATCAGGGTAAAACGACTGTGTTGACATTTTATGGTACACAAGTCACAATTTCTGAATCGAAATATTATACAATAAATGAACTACTGATTATCATATGCTTTCGTTTGTTTTATGAAAAAGGTACTTGTTTCTATTTACATTATTAATTGCTTATTTATTTATTTATTCAGATATCAGATTATATTTTAAGTTGTTTACTTACTTATTTCTTCTGATTGCTTTCTTAAATATTCATGAAGCAATCAACTCAACCCGATATATGGTCCCACCGAGGAATAACGCGGTCCAATAAACCCACCTAGTTTCGTGTGATATCCATTATAATATGGTGTGATTAACAAAACCAGTCTGAAGTCGGTCATAATATTTTCATTTTCTTATTGGATTGTTACACGCAGAAGATATGAGCAGCTAAAGAGTTTCCAAAACAATAGGAAACAAAAATAAATATTTACTTTGTTTGGCTATATATTATATTCAATATTTCCGACTAACGACTGATTTTGTTTGATCACATAACATATTTGTTCATCTCGGTTGTGTTATTACTCAAATTCCACGTAGTGTTTGGTACGGTGTATAGTCAGTGAGATTAGCTGTGATTTTTCAAACCAGATAACCCTAAGCAATGTGGATTAGAGATTAAATTGCAAACATAAAGGTAATCTGGTGTGCACACAAACGGACATCAAAATGAAGGTAATGTGAGTTGAACTCGGAAACCATGGTTAACCTAAGCACATTAGTAGTTGACGCCAAAAATACACATACAGAATCAGTGATTTAAAACAGACATCATGAGATATTGTGATCATTATTGACTAGTAATTATTTATTGCTTACGTTTGTTGGTACATGGGGAAGTTATACAACATATTTTATTGATAATCTGCGATTATCCCTTAAACTTGGGCTGTGCATATTGCTAGACGCGTTCAATATCGTATTTGGGCCAATATTAGCACAAAAAAGCTTGAAAACCTCCTTGAAAACGCTAATATATGGGTCAATTGATTACATTAGGTACTTATCTACTGAAAGGTAAAGTAAAACGAAGAAAAAGGCATTGCTAAAATGTGTCAATAGTTCGAGAAAATCTTGCCAATTTCCGATCTGAATTTGTTCGAAATTGAGGCTTTTACAACATCAACCTGTATAAATATATAGATTGTTGTTTTGAAACCTTTTAAGGTTAAAACCTGTCTCCAGGTCCCGTTGCTACGTGAGTAGTGTCGAACTACTGAGACAGTGTTCATAATAGATTAGCGGTGAAGAATGGTTTTGTGATCGAATATTTGTATAACAAAAGTTTATATAATTCAGTAAGAAACTCGGCTATATTTACATATTTTGTTTACAGACGGGAGTAGCTGAATAAGTATATCTAAGGCCGCAAACTAGTCAACTTTGTTTTATCTTTCGATTGACCATCGATGCTTAATCGGTCCTTATTATTATGAAATACTAATTGGTTGACTGTATGTAATTGTGATAATATTAAGTATGATGTATTTAGAGAATAAACGATAGGAATTTTTATTTTGACAATCTTCTACCGTGTGATAGACGACATATTATTTTAATAACTGTAAACTATTAAAAAAAAAAAAGGTTACCGTCATAAAAACTGCCCTTTTTCTAAAATGAACGAAACTTGTTTACAACTTCACATCTTTTGGTGCGAGTACTGCTAGCGCGTGCGAGTATTCCGCTCTATGTCTACTACAACGCGATACATACGCGCACCTCTATGAGAGTGTTACGCGTTACCAACACTCATGATGACATAGTTTCGTCTACAGCCTGATAGACGACACCCAAAATTATGCGATTGTCCAATCAGATTATGTATCTACTTAATAGACCACTTCCACTGACTAAGAATGGCCAATACAAGTTGACCATTAATTTTGATTAAGTAGTTGATTTCAACTGCAGGCATCGAAGCAGCTTTATATGATGTAATAATTATACAACATTTGATGTTGATTTGTTTCTAACACTACTATAATATAGACGATGCCGTTGTTCCAGTTATTATTGATGTTTTATGGTATGATCAGCAATGGCATATAAAATGAAGACTCGGATTGTTAACTTCGATAAACACTGAAGTATTTTGCCACAAATTAGTATCATGATTAAAAGATCATATTACTTTTGATACTATTGTATTATATTAATTCAATATGCAACTGAATTTGATGATACTTTAGAGTAAGTTTTACATTGTATACATCCGTTACATATGCAACGGTGATATTCAAAACATGTGAATATTCCTTCTCGTGATGGCGGAAAGCATACATGATTAAACAAATGACATTAAAAACATAAAAATGTGTCATGTTATGGGAAGGCGTTGAGAGGATGGCGTCATTTCGCTAAATCAAATTGCAAGTCACACAGCATTATCAATAGTCTACTTGCATTTTAATAACGCAGCACTAATTCCCCGGCACGTTCAACTGTAGCAAAATTCAAAACTGGCAACATGTGTGCTTCCTGAGAACATGCAGAATATAAATTATGCAAAAACTGTATATTTCTTACATATTTTTTTTGGTCCGTTTATTAACAGTGCGTTACTTACATAGGGCTCCTTTTTAATATAAGTTTAAAAGCATTAAACTTGTCCACTGTTTTAGGTAGGCGTTGAGAGGATGGCGTCATTTCGCTAAATCACAATTGCAAGTCACACAGCATTATCAATATTCTACTTGCATTTTAATTACACAACACTAATTCTCCAGCACGTTCAACTTTGGCAAAATTCCACACTGGCAACATGTGTGCTTCCTGAGAACATGCAGAAAATAAAAATGTAATTATTCACAGCATTTCGTGTTTACAATCAGAATCATGCTCCAATATCTATTAAAACTATCTTTTAAGACTTGTTAAGCATGTTAAGGGGTGGTTGTACCTCACCCCTAATGGCAAGTTCTTCCTAATGAGTTTCTTACAAAACGCTAATATGAATGACAAATTCAACATACACAAAACGTTTTGAAAACTATATATTTACGAAAGATCAGAAAGATATTACGAGTATAAAACGTTTATTTAACTTAATTAAAACATTGTTTGAAGTTTTTTTTAAGTTGCTACCATAAAGTTTGAGTTTATGTCATTTAAGTCTTATTAAAATAGTTACGAAACAATTAATAATGACAAGTATAACTGTTACAAAATGTTAAAAACCCATGAACATCAGATGTTAAAAGCCAATATTGTTTGCATTGGCCCTATCATGTTTTACTCAGATCTTTTAAGCCGAAATGTGTGTAAAGGTATGGATAAACAATTGTCTTTTGAAGCACTGTTCTTAGGTTTAGGAAATACGGATTTGTTGTGGAATAAAGATTTGGTGTTGATACCATCTGATGAAGTCGGATTATCATCCTTTAATGTGTTACCTTGATTCATATACTTATGTCTGCAAATTGTGCCAATAGGGTACCTTGAAACTTAATCATGCATTCAAATAATGAATCTATCAGAACTTAGTATAGCTTGGCATTACCGTCACGTATTACGCCACACGTCAATGTTACGGTACTGGCATCCAGACAGATTGAATTAATTTTTTCGATGAGATTAAGTATCGCTCATGTTCATAGCTTAGATGCTTATATCCAATAAATCATTAAGACAAGCTGTTATGTTATAGAAATTAATGTGTTTATTATCCTTTAGGTTCAATTCTAATTCTTGTTCTCTCTTATCGCTGACATTGATATTATTTCTAGGTTGAAATAAATTGAAATGACTGACAGCAATATATTAGTACAAATTGGCAGACAAGAATGCTGGAACAAAATGCGCAGAAGGAGTTAAAATACTATTCTTCAAAGTGACTTACACACCTCCCTATCAAAATGTCAGGGTAGGAACAAATACCTATTTACATCTTTATCTTAATTCTAATAATGTAATATTTATAGGTTAATGAATTAATTTCACTTGTTGGGAGTGAAGTACGAGCCCCGAAAAGGGTAGTACATTAGACGCATCAACATCTCAGTACAAGTGCATTATTTTTTACAATTGCCAAAATTCCATGATTTTTGCTATTTTTATAACAAAAATTTAAATTGTCACTAAAGTGCTGGAAAATAGAAGCAAATATAAATGCATCAACCGGCACGTAAAATGAACCCGTCCGAAAGTATCGCGGGTAGTACGCGGAGTGCGCGCCCGTGCATTTAGACACAATCAATGCATGAATATCCACTCGTATAATCAATGCATGGTTTCAATTTTTCTAACGCTTGCTCTGATTGGTTATCGCTTTCTAAGAGTTTATGAAATAATTGTAAAATGATGTAACAGTGTTTGAGAGAGAACAATGCCCGTTCTCTCAGAAAGGGTTTACGCGCAATAAGTATCAGAGCTCTTTTAGCCCTAACGCCCGGTTGCTTTTTTGGCGAATGGGGTGAAAGAAGGAAGGACGAAAAAGAAGTGTAAGGACATAATACGTTTCCGATCAAAACGTTTTTTTAAGGATATGCTACTAGTAATGGAGTTGATACTCATCCACTGTTATCTATCGGTGGCCCGATTCCATTTGTAATTGAAGTTTAAGGTTCAAATATATTAAACTGCATCTTTAATAGGTAACAATGAATAAAAATAGGATAATAGCTAGCTCTAAACCTATACGCCACTATGTAAAACGGAAAATGTTGAAAATCACTCTACGCCACTATGTGTTGTGACCAACGATATGACCCGTTCGCATGAAGACCCAATCGCATCCCGTGGGATACACTATTCTTTATGAATTGAAGTTATGTTATGTTTGGTTCAGTAAATATTAGAGTTAATATGACAAATCACATCAAAATGTCACTCAATGATTAAATACTATTTCGTAGCTGTGTCCAGCGTTACTTTAGTCACTCAGTGAAAATTGGTGATAAAGGGTTATCGTTGTTGACATTTTTTAGTTATTATGTTTCAGCCAAAGCTGGACACAACTCTTGGCAATATAACTGCTTTCTGCGCGGTCCGAGTCAGCTTTGCATTATTGCTCTCATTAAGAATTAGTACGCAATGAGTACCAGAGCTTCTTTGGTATGATATGATTACCTCCCTATCAAAATATCAGGGTACTTATTAAATAACTATTTACAATTCGCTGTAGAAGTAGTGACGCAAGAGGATTAATTACCATAGTGATAGGCTCGGACTAACAAACATGTGCCGACAGAGAGGATAATTATTTTAACATCTTTGAATGTGACGATATCTTTTCAACTCTGGCCAAAGAAAGTTAGGTTATGGTATCGCGTTTTGCGTGTTTTCCATAGTGACGTACAGTTTTGTACTTATTGTTTTCAGCTTGCCAGCAATACTATGTATTTGTTTCTTTTGAGAAATATATAGAAATAAAATCTATTTAGTTTACTACAGAAAGTTCACATCATTTACAAAATATGATGAATGTCTGATTTACACAACTCGATTTTAAATTGGCATTTCTTTAAACCCGATTATCTCGAAGAGTTGTTTATTCGCGTTGCCCCACAATGCGCAGCAATAGAATACAGTCGACGAAACATCTTGTAATTGTTTTTATTTTAGTGGCATTCGTTCAACCGTAGATTTTATTAAGATACACCCTGTACAGCCATTTACCATATCATGACTGAACAGCGGTAGTCGGATGGAAGTGACAAGTGTTGTAACAGATCAACTGTATGTTCCATTTACTGTCAAAACACATCATATTTTAAACGGTCGTGTAATATTTTGCTTCAACCTTAAAGGCAATCAATCACAAATTTCCCGTTCGATGCACTATCATTGGTTATATGTGATGCGATCAAGCAAAATCAGTCCCAACTCGGAAATATTGATTTTGAGATATAGCCAAACAAAGGAAATATTTCCTTTCGTTTCCTTTTGTTTTGTAAGCTCTATAATTGCTCATATCTTTGGAACTGTATGTTCAATTTCAATGGGGCTTTCTGCATGCAATGCTTTTTACTGTCCTATAAGAAACTGAAATTTAATATTTCCGAGTTCCGACTGATTTTGCTTGATCGCATCACATATTTAACTAGGGCCTATATTCTATTGTCCTTGTTGTAGTCCGGTCACGTCGGGACCGCTAGAGTATTCAAGTGTAGAATATATGTCGTATTTATAGCAGGTTGTCACTTAGTTGCAAAAAAGGGGTTCCCCCTTGAATGTTGCTTATTGAGTCGTACCACTGGCTTCCCACTCAACCCCACTACCTACCCAATGACATTAAGCATTTAGCAAAGCGAAAGTAACAATTATTGTTGTGCCAACACTCACCTAAGGTTCTGAAGCCTACAAGGAAATAACAAAATACTTTGAGCAAACACTCACCATGCTCACAACTGTAGAAGGAACCATCAACAGACATAATCAAGAACGACTTGCAAGCCATTTATAGACAGAATGGTACTCAAATCCTAACGTAAAATAATTAAAACCATTGATATAAAAACTACAAGACTGTCTGGAAATGATATGTGTATGATATGGAGAAGGGCATAAAAGGAAATATTAAGTAATATAATGACAATGAAAACAATGATTTTATATTAAATGCCAAAAAATATCTGGAGAGGAGACAAGTTAAATGTAACATGAATATTCTTCAGACAACATAATCAAACAATGCGTATTAGATGGATGATATGTTATGATAACATCGGTCATAATACAATAAGTATGTTCTACTCATGTGAACATGCCTACGAAAACATGTTTTGGCTGCGATGACTCTTGAAGTAGACAGTTAGACTTGGTTTCCCAGACCATGAGTTGGTTTCCATTATTTCCTGCTTAAAAATTGATGCCTTGTCACTTTTTGTGTAATAGTTTGCACAAGAAATATGCTCTATTACGATATCGACACTGCTGCTGGTTTATGTGATGCCTGGTGAAATGAATATTTGTCTGTCTGCGTTATAGCTATATTGTATGAGATGTTAAACAAAATGCAGTGCACGTCACGGATGCGTTTAAAAAAGTGAACAAGACAAAGCTAACAGTTACCAAGAAGAGCTTTAAGTAATTTTTCAGATGATGATCGAACGGAGCCAGAATGTTGATAAACACATTACACAGATGACAGGTATGGTGGTAAAGTGCCATCGAAGTGACGAAAAGCCAAAACAGCAAGTTTAATGGTACGTAATTCGATGGGCAGCCAGTAAAGCTCGACGAGGATTGGTGTGATAAACTCATTATTATTTTATTTTCTTACAATAATACAAGCAAGCACAATTTTTTTAGACGGTTAACTTGATCAGCAGTGATATCTACCAAGATGGAGTTGTAGAAATTGAACCGCGAAAGTTTTATCAAATTATAACCAGACATTATGTTGTTTTATCAGACAAGTAAGGGTGAATGCAGCCAATACGTCCCAAAGATAGAAATGGAATGCGAAACGGCAGAAATATCATTGAAATGTTCAGACATAGACAAAATTTGATCTAATCGTACACCGATGTACTAAACAGACTTTTGAAATGTGACCATACTGCAGTTACTGTCCGTTTTCCTATACACAATACACAGTGCTCTCACCATTGACGCGTGACCTCTACAAATGATGTATGTTGGAAGAATGGACACTTGCCTAGTTAACATCACTGTGTGAAAAATAACCAGGCAATATTTAATTTATTCTCCAAACTTCTAGCAAATATGTTTCTCTAACATGACCTAAAATTACAGCTATGTTAGATGTTCAGAAATGGTCGCACTTTTGTAAAATATGAGTGAGGGCAAAGCATAGCTAGCTCATAGCTAGCCAACTCCCCGTGTTAATTGAATGGAGATTTGACCGAAAATATTGAGCTATATTGGTAACGGACCGCTCCGTTCTGAAGGATGCCACAAAAAAACGGTGCAAGCTACATTTAAACTATTCTAAATAGGTTCTAGAAAATATAGTTTTGTAACATGTCCTAAATTTTTAGCTAATTTAGATTTTTGGAGAGGGTCGCACTTTTGTGTTTTAGGAAGGATATGTAAACGACAGATAACACCAAAAATATGAAGAAATTATTTCCAAACCGTGTTAAGTCAACAATCATTATGTTGCTCATTTTGAAGAATGCTGGTTAACAAAAAGCAGGTCATTGTCTCATTTCGTGAACAAAGGTACACATACCATTGTTTCCTTTCGTTTCCTTTATAATCGGTTACCCAACTGAAGCTATAATACCAGCAGAGAAGATCTGATTTAATCAGTTGAGCTGCTCCAATGAGTGTTATCTTGGTTTAATAGCTTTTAATGGGGTTTAAGTCCTGCAAAGGTCGAGATGAATTCTACTGTAGACATGACTGCATCATGCATCAGAGTCTAAAATAATGATTAATCTGGCTAACGCGAGCAGCCGTACCAACGGTGATAACCTCCGTCTTATCTGTGTTGAGTTTGAGCTTATTACTATCACATACGCGCACCTCTATGAGCGTGTTACGCTTTACCAACACTCATGATGACATAGTTTCGTCTACAGCCTGATAGACGACACCCAACATTATGCGATTGTCCAATCAGATTATGTATCTACTTAATAGACCACTCCCACTGACTAAGAATGACCAATACAAGTTGACCATTAATTTTGATTAAGTAGTTGATTTCAACTGCAGGCATCGAATCAGCTTTATATGATGTGATAATTATACAACATTTGATTTCTAACACTACTATAATATAGACGATGCCGTTGTTCCAGTTATTATTGATGTTTTATGGTATGACCAGCAATGGCATATAAAATGGAGACTCGGATTGTTAACTTCGATAAACACTGAAGTATTTTGCCACAAATTAGTATCATGATTAAAATATCATATTACTTTTGATACTATTGTATTATATTAATTCAATATGCAACTGAATTTGATGATACTTTAGAGTAAGTTTTACATTGTATACATCCGTTACATATGCAACGGTGATATTCAAAACATGTGAACATTCCGTCTCGTGATGGCGGAAAGCATACATGATTAAACAAATGACATTAAAAACATAAAAATGTGTCATGTTATGTATGAGAAGGCGTTGAGAGGATGGCGTCATTTCGCTAAATCAAATTGCAAGTCACACAGCATTATCAATAGTCTACTTGCATTTTAATAACGCAGCACTAATTCTCCGGCACGTTCAACTGTAGCAAAACTGGCAACATGTGTGCTTCCTGAGAACATGCAGAATACAAATTATGCAAAAACTGTATTTTTCTTACACTTTATTTTTGTTTCGTTTATTAACAGTGCGTTACTTACATAGGGCGCCTTTTTAATATAAGTTTAAAAGCTTTAAACTTGTCCACTGTTTTAGGTAGGCGTTGAGAGGATGGCGTCATTTTGCTAAATCAAATTGCAAGTCACACAGCATTATCAATATTCTACTTGCATTTTAATTACACAACACTAATTCTCCGGCACGTTCAACTTTGGCAAAATTCCACACTGGCAACATGTGTGCTTCCTGAGAACATGCAGACAATAAATTATGCAATCACTGTATTTTTCTTACACTTAACAAGTTCCTTGTTGTAGATACCATTGGCGTGAAGCATGCAAACAAAATGTAATTATTCACAGCATTTCGTGTTTACAATCAGAATCATGCTCCATTATCTATTAAAACTTTTAAGACTTATTAAGCATGTTAAGGGGTGGTTGTACATCACCCCTAATGGCAAGTTCTTCCTAATGACTTTCTTACAAAACGCTAATATGAATGACAAATTCAACAAACACAAAACGTTTTGAAAACTATATATTTACGAAAGATCAGAAAGATATTACGAGTATAAAACGTTTATTTAACTTAGTTTTTTTAAAGTTGCTACCATAAAGTTTGAGTTAATGTCATTTAAGTCTTATTAAAATAGTTACGAAACAATTAATAATGACAAGTATAACTGTTACAAAATGTTAAAAACCAATGAACATCAGATGTTGGAAATAAGTAAAAGCCAATATTGTTTGCATTGGCCCTGTCATGTTTTACTCAGATCTTTTAAGCCGAAATGTGTGTAAAGGTATGGACAAACAATTTTCTTTTGAAGCACTGTTCTTAGGTTTGAAATACGGATTTGTTGTGAAATAAAGATTTGGTGTTGATACCATCTGATGAAGTCGGATTATCATCCTTTAACGTGTTACCGTGATTCATATACTTATGTCTGCAAATTGTGCCAATAGGGTACCTTGAAGCTTAATCATGTATTCAAATAATGAATCTATCAGAAATTAGTATAGCTTGGCATTACCGTCACGTATTACGCCACACGTCAATGTTACGGTACTGGCATCTAGACAGATTGAATACATTTTTTGATGAGATTAAGTATCGCTCATGTTCATAGCTTAGATGCTTATATCCAATAAATCATTAAGACAAGCTGTTATGTTATAGAAATTAATGTGTTTATTATCCTTTAGGTTCAATTATAATTCTTGTTCTCTCTTATCGCTGACATTGATATTATTTCTAGGTTGAAATAAATTGAAATGACTGACAGCAATATATTAGTACAAATTGGCAGACAAGAATGCTGAAACCAAATGCGCAGAAGGAGTTAAAATACTATTCTTCAATGTGACTTACACACCTCCCTATCAAAATGTCAGGGTAGGAACAAATACCTATTTACATCTTTATCTTAATTCTAATAATGTAATATTTATAGGTTAATGAATTAATTTCACTTGTTGGGAGTGAAGTTGAACAAAAAACACGAGCCCCGAAAAGGGTAGTACATTAGACGCATCAACATCTCAGTACAAGTGCATTATTTTTTACAATTGCTAAAATTCCATGATTTTTGCTATTTTTATAACAAAAATTTAAATTGTCACTAAAGTGCTGGAAAATAGAAGCAAATATAAATGCATCAACCGGCACGTAAAATGAACCCGTCCGAAAGTATCGCGGGTAGTACGCGGAGTGCGCGCCCGTGCATTTAGACACAATCAATGCATGAATATCCACTCGTATAATCAATGCATGGTTTCAATTTTTCTAACGCTTGCTCTGATTGGTTATCGCTTTCTAAGAGTTTATGAAATAATTGTAAAATGATGTAACAGTGTTTGAGAGAGAACAATGCCCGTTCTCTCAGAAAGGGTTTACGCGCAATAAGTATCAGAGCTCGTTTAGCCCTAACGCCCCGTTGCTTTTTTGGCGAATGGGGTGAAAGAAGGAAGGACGAAAAAGAAGTGTAAGGACATAATACGTTTCCGATCAAAACGTTTTTTTAAGGATATGCTACTAGTAATGGAGTTGATACTTATCCACTGTTATCTATCGGTGGCCCGATTCCATTTGTAATTGAAGTTTAAGGTTCAATCTATTAAACTGCATCTTTAATAGGTAACAATGAATAAAAATAGGAGAATAGCTAGCTCTAAACCTATACGCCACTATGTGAAATGGAAAATGTTGAAAATCACTCTACGCCACTATGTGTTGTGACCAACGATATGACCCGTTCGCATGAAGACCCAATCGCATCCCGTGGGATACACTATTCTTTATGAATTTAAGTTATGTTATGTTTGGTTCAGTAAATATTAGAGTTAATATGACAAATCACATCAAAATGTCACTCAATGATTAAATACTATTTCGTAGCTGTGTCCAGCGTTACTTTAGTCACTCAGTGAAAATTGGTGATAAAGGGTTATCGTTGTTGACATTTTTTAGATATTATGTTTCAGCCAAAGCTGGATACAACTCTTGGCAATATAACTGCTTTCTGCGCGGTCCGAGTCAGCTTTGCATTATTGCTCTCATTCAGAATTAGTACGCAATGAGTACCAGAGCTTCTTTGGTATGATATGATTACCTCCCTATCAAAATATCAGGGTACTATTAAATAACTATTTACAATTCGCTGTAGAAGTAGTAACGTAAGAGGATTAATTACCATAGTGATAGGCTCGGACTAACAAACATGTGCCGACAGAGAGGATAATTATTTTAACATCTTTGAATGTGACGATATCTTTTCAACTCTGGCCAAAGAAAGTTAGGTTATGGTATCGCGTTTTGCGTGTTTTCCATAGTGACGTACAGTTTTGTACTTATTGTTTTCAGCTTGCCAGCAATACTATGTATTTGTTTCTTTTGAGAAATATATAGAAATAAAATCTATTTAGTTTACTACAGAAAGTTCACATCATTTACAAAATATGATGAATGTCTGATTTACACAACTCGATTTTATATTGTCATTTCTTTAAACCCGATTGTCTCGAAGAGTTGTTTATTCGCGTTGCCCCACAATGCACAGCAATAGAATACAGTCGACGAAACATCTTGTAATTGTTTTTATTTTAGTGGCATTCGTTCAACCGTAGATTTTATTAAGATACACCCTGTACAGCCATTTTCCATATCATGACTGAACAGCGGTAGTCGGATGGAAGTGACAAGTGTTGTAACAGATCAAGTGTATGTTCCATTTACTGTCAAAACACATCATATTTTAAACGGTCGTGTAATATTTTGCTTCAACCTTAAAGGCAATCAATCACAAATTTCCCGTTCGATGCACTATCATTGGTTATATTTAACTAGGGCCTATATTCTATTGTCCTTGTTGTAGTCCGGTCACGTCGGGACCGCTAGAGTATTCAAGTGTAGAATATGTCGTATTTATAGCAGGTTGTCACTTAGTTGGAAAAAAGGGGTTCCCCCTTGAATGTTGCTTATTGAGTCGTACCACTGGCTTCCCACTCAACCCCACTACATACCCAATGACATTAAGCATTTAGCAAAGCGAAAGTAACAATTATTGTTGTGCCCACAATCACCTGGTTCTGAAGCCTGCAAGGAAATAACAAAATACTTTGAGCAAACACTCACCATGCTCACAACTGTAGAAGGAACCATCAACATACATAATCAAGAACGACTTGCACGCCATTTACAGACAGAATGGTACTCAAATCCTAACGTAAAATAATTAAAACCGTTGATATAAAAACTACAAGACTGTCTGGAAATGATATGTGTATGATATGGAGAAGGGCATAAAAGGAAATATTAAGTAATATAATGACAATGAAAACAATGATTTTATATTAAATGCCAAAAAATATCTGGAGAGGAGACAAGTTAAATGTAACATGAATATTCTTCAGACAACATACTCAAACAATGCGTATTAGACATGGATGATATGTTATGATAACATCGGTCATAATACAATAAGTATGTTCTACTCATGTGAACATGCCTACGAAAACATGTTTTGGCTGCGATGACTCTTGAAGTAGACAGTTAGACTTGGTTTCCCAGACCATGAGTTGGTTTCGATTATTTCCTGCTTAAAAATTGATGCCTTGTCACTTTTTGTGTAATAGTTTGCACAAGAAATATGCTCTATTACGATATCGACACTGCTGCTGGTTTATGTGATGCCTGGTGAAATGAATATTTGTCTGTCTGCGTTATAGCTATATTGTATGAGATGTTAAACAAAATGCAGTGCACGTCACGGATGCGTTTAAAAAGTGAACAAGACAAAGCTAACAGTTACCAAGAAGAGCTTTAAGTAATTTTTCAGATGATGATCGAACGGAGCCAGAATGTTGATAAACACATTACACGGATGACAGGTATGGTGGTAAAGTGACATCGAAGTGACGAAAAGCCAAAACAGCAAGTTTAATGATACGTAATTCGATGGGCAGCCAGTAAAGCTCGATGAGGATTGGTGTGATATACTCATTATTATTTTCTTTTCTTACAATAATACAAGCAAGCACAATTTTTTTAGACGGTTAACTTGATCAGCAGTGATATCTACCAAGATGGAGTTGTAGAAATTGAACCGCGAAAGTGTTATCAAATTATAACCAGACATTGTGTTGTTTTATCAGACAAGTAAGGGTGAATGCAGCCAATACGTCCCAAAGATAGAAATGGAATGCGAAACGGCAGAAATATCATTGAAATGTTCAGACATAGACAAAATTTGATCTAATCGTACACCGATGTACTAAACAGACTTTTGAAATGTGACCATACTGCAGTTACTGTCCGTTTTCCTATACACAATACACAGTGCTCTCACCATTGACGCGTGACCTCTACAAATGATGTATGTTGGAAGAATGGACACTTGCCTAGTTAACATCACTGTGTGAAAAGTAACCAGCCAATATTTAATTTATTCTCCAAACTTCTAGCAAATATGTTTCTCTAACATGACCTAAAATTACAGCTATCCCAGCAAACACAAAACGTTTTTGACATCATTCGCAAAAGGTTATAAAAGGTTGTCAGAAAACGTTTAAATGTCGGGTTATATAAAGGGTACATTAATGGTATGAAACGTTTTCATAACATTAAATAACATTTGTTGGTAATTTACTGCACAGCAAACACAAATGTTTTACAGAAAACATTTAAATGTCGGGTTATATAAAGGGTATAAAACGTTTTAATAACATTCCAAAAACATTTTTGAAAACTTGGTATAAATCATTCTAAACAGAATGTTATTTTTGGGTTGAAAAAATATTTTGCAAAAAAATGTTTGCCCAAAATATTTACAATAACGTTTTTAAAATGTTTTCACGACCTTTATATAACCCGACATTTAAATGTTATTAAAACGTTTTGTAAAAAACATTTTAAGAACATTTCTGTGTTTGCTGGGTGCAAATATTTTAACATAATGTTATTTAAGTATTGACAAAATATTTGGCCAAAAATGTTTGCAAAAATAGTTTACATTGACATTTCGAAAACATTTTAAAATATTGTTGTAGTGTGTTTTCATACAAAACGTTTTAAAACGATTTCATGACCTTTATATAACCCGACATTTTAATGTTATTAAAACGTTTTTACCTAAACCAAAACCCAAAATATAACTTATTTAAAACGTTTTAAAAACGTTTTTGTGTTTGCTGGGATGTTAGATGTTCAGAAATGGTCGCACTTTTGTAAAATATGAGTGAGGGCAAAGCATAGCTAGCTCATAGCTAGCCAACTCCCCGTGTTAATTGAATGGAGATTTGACCGAAAATATTGAGCTATATTGGTAACGGACCGCTCCGTTCTGAAGGATGCCACAAAAAAACGGTACAAGCTACATTTAAACTATTCTAAATAGGTTCTAGAAAATATAGTTTTGTAACATGTCCTAAATTTTTAGCTAATTTAGATGTTTGGAGAGGGTCGCACTTTTGTGTTTTAGGAAGGATATGTAAACGACAGATAACACCAAAAATATGAAGAAATTATTTCCAAACCGTGTTAAGTCAACAATCATTATGTTGCTCATTTTGAAGAATGCTGGTTAACAAAAAGCAGGTCATTGTCTCATTTCGTGAACAAAGGTACACATACCATTGTTTCCTTTCCTTTCCTTTATAATCGGTTACCCAACTGAAGCTATAATACCAGCTATATTGCGATGTCGCACATGTAAAACAGACACTTGTGCACAACCAGAGAAGATCTGATTTAATCAGTTGAGCTGCTTCAATGAGTGTTATCTTGGTTTAATAGCTTTTAATGGGGTTTTTGTCCTGCAAAGGTCGAGATGAATTCTACTGTAGACATGACTGCATCATGCATCAGAGTCTAAAATAATGATGTCAAGTATTATTCTTAATCTGGCTAACGCGAGCAGCTGTACCAACGGTGATAACCTCCGTCTTATCTGTGTTAAGTTTGAGCTTATTACTATCAGATCGGAATATTGGAAGGACTTTGGTTAGCAATGCTGCAGCATCCAAGATATAATAGACTAGGCTGTTCCTGTTATCAATATAACAAAATAACACAGTTCCTTATTTAAATTGATTTATCCCAGCAGCACAAAGTAGCATATTGTTTATTATTTTGTAATTTCCTTCACATTTCTCGTCGACCACGCTCATCATAAATTATATTTCACGTGCGTTTAAAACAATTGCCATCTATTTCTCCATTTATTTGATTATGTATATACGTTATAACTAGATTACTGACTTGCTAATAGATTCGGTATCCCCTCCCATCATCCCCTGAAAAAATACAAATCGGCATTGAGATATAATAATATGCGAATGTTCTGATCACGGATCGCATATCGCAGCATGAAAATTCGCTTTCAGACAGCACATCGTATTATTTCATCATGCATGGTTGATGTGATAACCGCGGTCACTGTCTCTTAAAGGATGTTCCTACTCATGTGAACATACTTTGCGAACACATTTTTCCCGATATAGCTATTCAAGTAGTCAGCTAGACTTATTTTCCCAGAACTTGAGTTGGGTGTCAGGTTTTTTTTCCTGTTAATTGTTTTCCCTTTTTGTTAACTGTGTACTTAGTCAATGATAGTGTTTCAATGACAGATCCTTGTGGAATTATTTTATTGATAAAAGTTTAAACTTTTTGTACAACAACAAGCCCTGTTTATATAGCGCTTTACACCAAAGTCCCTAAGCGATTTTATAAATAGATCGAAAGAAACAGGACAATAATATCATGCAACTGTAAATAAGTGAGTTTTCAAAGATGTTTTAAAATGACTTACAGTCTGACAGCTGTTCACATGTATGGTGATTGGTGAACTGTTCGAGAGTTCAGTGACAGCAATAGAAAATGAGCGATGACCATACTGAGTAAAAGGTGATGAGCTGATTAATCGAAATGATACTGTGTAGAAGACCAAAGACTACGTGGAGGCGCATAATGTGCAAGATCATGAATACATTAATTTGTACGTGAGGAGAGGAACGTTGTATACAATGGGTTCTTCCATTTGGAATCTACCATACACATGTGGAAGTTTTCAGAAACGTCTTCTACACATGGAGTTTTTTGCAATGGAACTAGCTATGTTTTTTTAAACACATGGTTCTACCTATAATATCTTCCACAACTGAAGTATTTCAAATGAAAGTTACCCAATTGTATATTGTATTTGAAATACATGCTATTTCTTTCGAAGACTTTAGCTAAATATTTAAATCAATGAAAGCACGGCGCTAGTTCTCATGTTCGAAAACGCGTTGTGTACAAATCAATAGGACATACAATGGAGCAAACTGCAACTTTTGAATTTGCATCTTACTTGAGTTCTTTGTTCGTCGTGTCTTTATTTCTTGAACGATTTCAACGAATGAGATCTTTCATTCGAGCTAAAAGATGCAGCTATTATCTGCTGGTTCCAATTATGACATATCTGTCCTTGTTTATGATATACAGGTGTGAACATAACTGGCACCTTAATTCTTTTGATTACTGTTAAATCAATGGTAGTGCAAGTGTTTGATGTATTTGGACCATTTAATCAATATAGACATAATTTTCCTATCCTTGTCAACTTATAACAAAAAATACAGCATTATATAAAAGTGATTTCTACAAGCAATACATAGTAGTCAAACATGTGCCCTTCAAAATTCGATTAGTACCTTACAATAGGAAGCATTCGTCACCAATGGTTTATTTCAAACTGTCCCATTCAATAATTTCAATTTGCAATTTCCGTCACATTTCTCATCGACCTCGCTTATCATAAATCAAATTTCACTCGCGTTTAAAACAAACCCCATCTATTGCTCCGTTTATTTGATTATTTTGATACGTTATTAATAGATTACTCGCTTGCTTCTGAGGTTCATTCCTATCATTTCTATCCTCCTCTTAAATAATAATAATAATAACAGATAAAATAAAAATCTGAATTGCGATAAATATGAGGATGCTCTGGTCACTGATCGCATATGTTATGATAACATCGGGCATTGCCTCTTAAGGATGTTCAGATGAGTAGTTAAAACTACTCATCTGAACATACTTCAAAAATCATATCGTCAGCCTGCTACGGCTAAGTATTTTTTTGTTGTTGTAATTTTGAGAACAAAGTACAAAACATGGTTAAAACATGCATTAAAACATACTTATTCACGAATCATTGCATAAGAACAAATGATAATGAGACGGATTAAAGGAAATAATCAGAAATAATTAGGGTGATTACATAACGTATGCATGCTTGAACAACATTTGTTACTTTGTTCTCAAAATTGCAACACATGTTGGGAACAAAGCCTTACATTAATGGCGACCAAAGCTATAAATAGACATAATTGTTGTCTATTGTTTGCCGCTTTAAGCACTTTTTGGTCATATCGAGTAGTGTACGACTGTATTTTCAAGAGATATCCCCAAGCAGTATATACTAGGAAAAATATGCGCCCTGCAAAATTCGATAAAATAATTCTCTAGGAGTTGGAAGCATAATGTCATCAATTGTTTATTCAAAGGTTTCCATTAAATCATTTCAATTTGCAATTTCCGTCAAATTTCTCTCTCGTCGACCACGCTCATCATGTATTACCTTTCGTTCGCTATTAAAACAATTCCCATCTACTGCTCCATTTATTTATGTATTTCATGATACGGTTATAACTAGATTTCTCGCTTGCTACTGGCGTTGTCAATGTAAATATGATTGTAATGATTACCAAGTGTATGATCATTAGCCTAAATGTTAATGCAAACGGTGACATTATGCGCGAGTTTGGTCGTAAAATACAAAATTCAATTACTGTCACTCCTAAATGATAAAAATGTTCTTAAAAGGTATATTCAAAACATTATTATAACATTTAAATGTCGGGTTATAAAGGTCATGAAAGCGTTTTTAAAACGTTATTGTCAACGCTTAAATAACATTGTGTTTAGAATGTTTTGCAGCACGTTTGATCAAGCAAAATCAGTATGAAGTCGGTCATGTACAATTTTTAGTTTCTTATTGGCTTGTAACAAGCATTAATATTATTTGCAAAGCTACATTTTGCAGAAATCCCCATTGAAATTGGACAGCCAGTTCAAAAGATATGAGCATTTTTTTAAAGAGTTTCCAAAACAACAAGAAACAACAGGAAATATTGTCTTTGATTGGCTATATCTTAAAATCAATATTTCCGACTGATTTTGCTTGATCACATCACAAATAATTTTTGAATGTTATTATAACGTGTTTATACCCTTTATATAATCGACATTTAAACGTTTTCTGTAAAATGTTTTGCGTTTGCTGGGTTGTTTCCTTGTATAATGAAATGCTAATTTAGCAGTTGAGTTCCTTTCTGATTGCATCGAGCGGGGGTATAAAATACATTGTATGTGATTTCTCCAGGCAGTAAACAATGCACAAATAAAGGGTTCACAAAAAATAACTCCCCCCTAAAATTACAAAACATTTTTTTGCATAACTTGACATACATTTCGTGGATTTGAAAAATTTAAAACCTGTATATAAAGGTATTGTTTTTCTACCCTCCCAACGTTCTTTCGTCTGAAATTTTTTTTGTTTTGGCCAAAAATAATCACGTTTTCTAAAAATGATGCTTTCAGAAAAAGTTGCACTTTTCAACATCCTCATTTATGTCAAAATTAGCTTCAACAAATCATTATTTTGCACTACGTGATGGTTGTATGGGTGACTAGGGGTTCCGAGACAAAAGGTGAAGGAAAAAACAATTACATCAATCATAACATGGATACCGAACAAGTTTTGTACATTACATGTATGGGATGTTGAAAAGCGCAACTTTTTTTAAAGCATCATTTTGGAAAAATGTGATTATTTCTGACCAAAACAAAAAAGATTTTGAGAAGGGATAACTTTGGTAGGGTAGCAAAAAGATGCCTCTATTCACATGTTTTTAATTTTTTCAAATCAACAAAATAAATGTTAAGTTATGCAAAGAAATGTTTTGTAACTCCTAAATTGATTTTACCATTTTTGAAACACCGGCTCAATAAAATCTTCTAGAAAAACCTCGTACATGTTAATTAGTCATTGTTTTATACTGCAAGATGATTGCATGGGTGACTGGGTAATCGTATACATAAAAATTAAAGAAAAGAAAAACACCATTAAATAAATCAAAACATTGATATCGAGAATGTTTTTGTACATTAAATGTATAGGATGTGGAAAAGTGCAACTTTTTCTGAAAGCATCATTTTTGGAAAATGTGATTATTTTTGGCCAAAACAAAAAGATTTTTTAATGAAAGAACTTTGGGAGGGTAGGAAAATGATTCCTTTATTCACAGGTTTTTAGACTTTGCAAAACAACGAAATCTATGTCAAGTTATGCAAAGAAATGTCTTGTAATTTTAGGGGGGAGTTATTTTTTGTGAACCCTTTATGTGCCCTACTTAAATTCGATAAAATATTCTATATATAAGAGTTTGCAGTAAAATGTCACCAATCGTTTATTTCAAACGTTCCCATTAAATCATTTTTATTTGCAATTGCCGTAAAATTTCTCGTCGATCGCTCTCATCATAAATTACCTTTCGCTCGCGTTTAAAACAATTCCCATCTATATTGCTCCATTTATTAGATTATGTTGATACAGTTATAACTTGATTACTCGTTTGCAACTGCTGTTGTAAATTCAAAGACGGTTGTAATGATTACCACGTGTATCCATATTAGCCTAAATATCAATGCATGGTTGCAAAAGGTGGCAAGATGCACGATTTTGCTCGCAAACTACACAATTTAATTGAGGTGCTCTATAGGCTAAGTACAATTAAACAATGACGGTATCAAACCTTAATGTAAAATAGAGTAAAGGAAAACAATTAAACAATTTAATAAATATACATTTATACATTTAATATAACATTTATAATTTTTAAATAATGCACAATATTATTGACAAATGTAATATAAACATAAAGATGTACATATAAATAAATAACTACATAAATAAATAGATATTTGAAGGTTTCTTTGTACAAATCAAAAAATTGGGTTAGTGTTACGTACCTCAATGACAGTTTCGTGCTAAGGCTTAGCACTTTCTCAAATTGACTGACCATATCCTGCACATCGTCGGCTGCTTCCGGGTGGAGCTGGCATAGATGGCGCTGTTAGGACTTGGTCGTAAATATGCGGAAGAAAGTAGTTCCCCTCGTCTCTGTTGAGTGTTTGCCCCCCCCCCTCCCCTCTTTCTTATCCAGATGGCTTATTTTATTCATGTTCTGTTCTCTGTCTTTGATTTGTGACTCCTCCCAACCGATTACATGGTTTGCCTCGGCCACGTAATCCGTAACGGAAGCCTGTCTGGGCGCTCTGGTGTAAGCTTTCTTAGAAGCTGTGTTGGCTGTTTTGTGTTCTTTAAGTCGTGTGCCAAAGAGTCTCGATGTTTCTCCAGTATATGATTTATCACAGTTGAGGCAGGGGATTTCGTAAACACAGTCAGATGTTTGGTTCACATTCCCCTTGTCTTTGGGATGGACCAGTATATTACGAAGAGTCTGGTGTGGCTTAAACGCGGTATTGATGCCGTGTTTCTTAAAGATTCGCCTCACGCGTTGTTAGAGACCTTTGTACGTAAGGACTACCACCCCCCTGGATTTTGTCTCTGATTGTTCTTTGCGTTGGGACCTGCTTTTGCTTTCCGTTTGTTTAAATGCCCATTCAGGGTAGTCACATATCTTTAGGGCCGCCTTGATAAATAAATATAGAAATATCCATATAAACAGATGAATGGGTAAATAAAGGGTTCACAAAAAATAACTCCCCCCTAAAATTACAAAACATTTTTTTGCATAACTTGACATACATTTCGTGGATTTGAAAAATTTAAAAACCTGTATATAAAGGTATTGTTTTTCTACCCTCCCAACGTTCTTTCGTCTGAAATTTTTTTTTTTGTTTTGGCCAAAAATAATCACGTTTTCTAAAATGATGCTTTCAGAAAAAGTTGCACTTTTCAACATCCTCATTTATGTCAAAATTAGCTTCAACAAATCATTATTTTGCACTACGTGATGGTTGTATGGGTGACTAGGGGTTCCGAGACAAAAGGTGAAGGAAAAAACAATTACATCAATCATAACATGGATACCGAACAAGTTTTGTACATTACATGTATGGGATGTTGAAAAGCGCAACTTTTTTTAAAGCATCATTTTGGAAAAATGTGATTATTTCTGACCAAAACAAAAAGATTTTGAGAAGGATAACTTTGGTAGGGTAGCAAAAAGATGCCTCTATTCACATGTTTTTAATTTTTTCAAATCAACAAAATAAATGTTAAGTTATGCAAAGAAATGTTTTGTAACTCCTAAATTGATTTTACCATTTTTGAAACACCGGCTCAATAAAATCTTCTAGAAAAACCTCGTACATGTTAATTAGTCATTGTTTTATACTGCAAGATGATTGCATGGGTGACTGGGTAATCGTATACATAAAAATTAAAGGAAAGAAAAACACCATTAAATAAATCAAAACATTGATATCGAGAATGTTTTTGTACATTAAATGTATAGGATGTGGAAAAGTGCAACTTTTTCTGAAAGCATCATTTTTGGAAAATGTGATTATTTTTGGCCAAAACAAAAAGATTTTTTAATGAAAGAACTTTTGGGGGTAGGAAAATGATTCCTTTATTCACAGGTTTTTAGACTTTGCAAAACAACGAAATCTATGTCAAGTTATGCAAAGAAATGTCTTGTAATTTTAGGGGGGAGTTATTTTTTGTGAACCCTTTATATAATAAATAAATGAATTAAATGAAATAAATAAATAAATAAATAAATAAATAAATAAATAAATAAATAAATAAATAAATAAATTAATTAATTAATTAATTAATTAATTAATTAATTAATTAATTAATTAATTAATTAATTAATTAATTAATAAATTAATTAATTAATAAATCTAACAAGTATTATTTTAGGTGACTAACTTTGTAATTAAAAGTGCTCAAACCCATTACAGGTGAGCGTAGAAACAAATTCAAAGTTAGACCTCTAAAAATGGTTACGCAATGATCGTAAGTGAGGGTATGGCGTGAAACTATTAGTAACGGTTGCATTTTCCAGAGGTTTATACTTTGATTTTGTAAATAACTTAATCGATATTATACACAATGAACCTACACAGACGATATTTAATTTCAGCATGAAGCGATTTCATTAAAAATAAAAAGTAGTTTGTGAAAAATCTCAAACGTCATAATGACGGAAATTCTTCATTTTGCCTCCAATAAATATTTAATTCATTTTAGCACTATAAAAACGCAATTATTCACAGCATATGAAGGAGTGGTGTATTTATTTTTTTATATAGAAACTGCATCCGACTGAAATAGTTATAAGTTCTCTTATCTAACTAGAGCAGACAAATAGCAGGTGAAGTGAAGCTTTTAACGGGAAGAGAGAGAAAGATAAAGACATTGTAAAGATTTTGAAATATTTCACTTTTCATTGCACCTGTCAAGATGCATTTAGAACAAGATCTAAAGTAACATAATGGCAATGAATGAAATAAATCATTGAGTGGCAACCAAGAACGGGCAAGCGGAAAAGTGAGGGCAAAAACGAGACTCATTAAACAAAATCACTCAATAAAGTTAATTATGTTATCTCTGGTTGATATATTTGATATATTTGGACAACATCGGGTGTTACTTTTAAGCAATATTGTATTGTGTGTTGTTAAAATCAAGGTTTTAGGTGCTCTATATGTGACGAAATCTGAGATTTTTATTTACACGATATGTCATATCGTTTTATTCATACAATCGAAACAGTCAAAAGACTCGATGTTCATAACACCGTACATACATGGCTTACGGAATAAGCATACCACATCAAAAGAACTGACCTCAGTCATGGTACACGGAGTGAAAAGCAGTGGCGAAATAATTATGCGCTGGAATTAAATAGAGTTTGTCTTTGGTTCGGCTTCATTTGTGTGGTTTAATTCATGGGTACTTATCTGACATTTTGTGGAAAATAAAATATTCCGTATGAAAATGTTACAGTAATAATTATATAATATTGAATGGCTTTGAGTGTGATACAATAATATATGCACGAGATAGAAAACTATTTTTTCTATCGAGTGCAATGTATTCTTGTATCACACGAAAAAAAGCCATTCAATATTATTATTATTATTATTATTATTTATACCAGGCTTTTGCATGCTATGCGGAAAAATGAAAATTTAAGCTTACCTAGCCACCGGGTTTAACCAATGTGTATTGTAATGTAAGTTTAACTTTTGACCTTCTTGTTTTCTGCTCTTTACTCTCCAAAGACAATTTCGGAATAATTATATAGGTTTATTTGTAGATGTGGATTATATTTCCTAAGGTTTCATCATTCAGAATTGCCGCGAATTAAGTTTGTGATTTTACTTGTTTATGCATTACGAAATCTCCCGTGGGCCGTTACGGTGTCTGTAGTGTTGTTCTGTTGTATCATGACGCGTGTTGGTGCTTCTTCTTGCGTATGTCAGGAAGAAACAAGATATAAAAGCCAAAACAATAAATTTCATTAAATTTCAAGCCCAGTATGCATCAACCAGTCCCTGGTGGCTTCGTCGACTTCAATCAGGCCGGAGATACCATTCGGTGGTCTATGGAGATGACAGGATGAGATGATGTGGTCGGCTGTTTGTTCCTCACTACCGCACTCGCATGCTGGGCTTTCCTTTAAGCCCCATTGGAACAGGTTGGCATTGAAGCGTCCAACTCCACTTCTCAGGCGGTTTAATTTTGTCCAAGCAGACCTGGGTAGATTGAAGCCTGGGATGGTGTCTGTTGGGTCTGTGACAAAACGCTGGAGTGGTGAGGAAGACTGAAGCCATTGGTCTTTCCATGCCTTAGCTGTTGGTGCTGTCACCATGGTAAACGCGCCACCCGTACGAGATACGCGTACAATATTTAAAAAAATATTGTATTGCATCCGGGTATTTTGCAAATATTGTACAATATACAGTTTTATTGTATCGCTCAAAAGCCTGATATAAATATTAATTGCTTTTAACTATGCATCTACTCATCTGGACATATTTACAAAACCATTGTGACAAAGATGGCCCTTAATAGTTACATGTTTAAAATATTTATTGTATACCCTAAATATGGCACTGTGAATTTCTGTGATGCCTATTACAATGCATGCTTGTTATCTGTGTGTTTGGTAAATTGTCGATAGGTAAGGAGGCCGTTAGTTTGGGCCGCACAGATGAACAGGATCAAGCAAAATGCTCTAACCGGTTTAAAAGGCTTATGTAGTTAGTCGGCACAGTTCTGATGTAGAACGATAAGAGAATAACATGATTGACGATAGCGATTGAGGATATTTAGCAAGTCAAACAAAACAAAGGAATTATTAGCTAAATGGACGCGTTAAGATAAAGTAATTTATGTCGTAACAACTTGCCCAACTAAAAACATATCACGCAGAGGCTCGCTGTCTATATTATTATAAGGAGATAAAATAACGACGGATTTTGCTTATGGAAAACGGAATGCTGTTTAAGCAGTTGATTTCTCCCTAATTAAATCGAGTGGTTTATAACTACACTGCAAGTGAGATCTCGAGGTATTATAGAAAAAAAGCATGTGCCCCACAAAGTTCTAAAAAAAATTTTTTCCAAGAGCTGGCAGCATATCGTCATCAATCGTATATTTCATACAGGTGTTTCAATTAAATCATTCAATTTGCAGTTTCCGTAAGTTTGATTAATTTGTCTTCAACCACACTCATCATACATTAAATATGACTTGCGTGTAAAAAAAATACCATCTTTTATTTGGTTTCTCGTGTGCTACCGGCATTCAGTCTCCCTCCTCGTCCCCCTGAAACAAACCTGATATATTATATAATAATATCTGGCACCATCCCTTAAAGGATGTTTTTATTCCGCTGTATATATACTTACGAAGACATAATTGGGGTTGAGATGGCCCTTGAAGTAGACAGCTTTTTTACTGTTCTAAATTATTTCCAATTCGAAATGTTAATCGTTTACCGTTAATAAATTTAAACGTTTTTGCACACTACAGATCTCTGAGATGCCTGTTGCAATGTAAACTTGTTTTGTCTTTTAAACTGTAAGGATACGTTTGGGAATAGGGTCGCATAAATATGTTCAAGGCAGGTTAGAAAACTAATGTCATGTCACTAATTAAAACGTTTTGCTTCCAATAAGGTCAATTTGCTGACTGCTTTTATTGAGGAATTACATGGATTAACACAAACACACCTGCACAGGTACACCGTCGCCAAGGTTCCTGGCTGGTACACACATAGTACCTACACCATGTACACAGTACCAATGCTGCAACACTACAGGACCCATCACCAATAGTACTACTCTGGAACTGGTACTAGACTGGTGCTCCCCTGGTACTGCATGCAGAGTACCAGTCAAGTACTCGTATCTTGCGTACCTGTGCAGGCGGCCCTATCTGAAAGTGTACTTGTTTAGGATTCTAGGATAAACTCAAAACCAGGTCGTCGCTGGGCGGGCAATACCATGTGCAATTAAAAAACTAAAATGGAAAACCTCGTAATACAAATGGGCTCCATTTACATAAACCTCACATGTGCAAATTTGGTCAAACTGTTTTCTTGTATTGCTACTGGAAGAAAAATGCTCCGACACAGCTTTTGACACTTCCCTTTTAACCGTAAACGACGAGATTCGTGTCTGTGAATGACAAAATAACCAACACAATTCTTTCTTTTTTTTTTGAACAAAATCGTTACAGATGAGGTTTATATAACTGGGCTCACATGTTTGTATTTGACCTTTGGCCGCCCAACGATGAAGTTAAACATACAAGTACAATGGCTCTTGGAAATGGAAAATACTGAAAATTTAGTGTTTTCAGATAGTACTTGACTGGAGAGCATTTTTTTCTCTTTTTTTTTTTGATGTTTGTAAAACAAAATCGCAAGGGGATTTGCCATTTGGTCTAATACCATTTGGTGTAATATCCATTTCGTCTAAACCCATTAGGTCTATATCCACAACGTCCAATGATCATTTGGTCCTTTAACAATTTGGTTCGATAACTATTTGGTCCGATAACCATTTAGTCTAATAACCAATAAGTCTAAAACCATTTAGTCTAACAACCATTTAGTCTAATACCCATTTGGTCTATAACCAATAGGTCTAATAGCTTGGTCTACACACCTTCTTGAAAAGATTCATCAGGATAGTTCGTGTAGATTAGCAATATAAAATTTCTTGAAACATATCCAGTACTCACATTTTTATGGAGATACGACGTTTCGAGACCTGGTCTGGTCTCTTGATCACGTATGAGCGATTCCAGAAGCACTGCTTGTGTTTTAAGAAGATGAAGTGTTTCTAGCCACGAAGCCACACACCACCTTGAGAAAAACCCCATGTTCACCCCAAAGATAAACGCCAGAAAACAGAAACAGCCGGCTGTGTTTATGAAATTCACTGTCAAAATTGTTTTTTTACTTATGTCGGAGAAACTGGAAGGCTACTGGGCACCCGCATAAAAGAACACTGCGCAGAAGCGGAAAAGATCTCCAGCAAAATCCATACCAGAGCCACCAGACTTACATCAGTATCTGACCAACACAAATCGGCTATCAGCGATCACGTAGCTACCACAAACCATATCATAGACTAGGAGGGAGTTAAAATCCTTCAAAAAAATAAATCCTCCGTAAAAATGTGAGTACTGGATATGTTTCAAGATGTTTTATATTGCTGGTCTACACACCATTTAGCCTTACAAGTATTTTAGTTTACTAATAAATAGACGAAATGGAATTAGACTAACTGGTTATTAGACCATACGAGTATTGGACCTAACAGCTATTAGACCAAACGGTTAGTAGACCAAATGGTTATTAGACTATATGGTTAGTAGACCTACCGGTTATTAGACCAAACAATATTAGACTAAATGGACATTAGACTATATGAGTAATAGACTAAGTGGCAATTAGCCTTTCTGGTAATATACCAATTGAATATATACTAAACGGGAATTAGACAAAATGGTATTAGACCAAATGGCAATATACCAATCGCAATGTCATAATGACGAAAAATATAATCATTTTGCTTCCAATAGATGAAGAGCTCAGATGCAAAAATCGATATATCCCTTTTCCTCGATTTGAGATATATGCAAAAGTAATAGGGCAGATGTTGGAGGCCAAAAAGCAAACAAGGCGTATATCGCTTTTTGCATTTGGACTCTTGTCATAGTTAATTCATTTAAATAGTGTAGGTATGTAACATTATTCAGCATAAGTCCAACTGGTAAATTTATTGAATCATTCTTATTGAAGAAATAAATGTTTGAATACAAAAACACATCTGATTGAAATATTTATCATCGCTATGATCTAACTAGAGCAGACATTCCGCAGGTGAATGGACGTTTCTGACATGAATACCGAGAAAGATAAGGAACATTCTTCCTTGGCTAATGCGTTTTGACTTTAACTGGCATGGTATATTCTTAAGCATATATTTTCCTCTCACTGTTACGCGTCTGATCAAGTGCAAACGACTTATGCATGAGTCAAGAAAAGTTAAAATACAATGGCTCCGGGCAATGGCTAAAAATTGAAACTTAATGTTTTCAGATACCACACGACATGCTGGCCTTTGGTCACTCCATGAAATATGCATGAACATCGCTGTGCAGTATCTGACTGAAGTGGATAAATTGTTAAAATATAGATTTTAAATAAGGGTTCGAGGATGGGTCAACATTGAACATCATAGCTTTTGCAGGAAACTCGTTGGAAGAAATCAAAACTAGTTATCCGATTTGCTCCTTTTGTTCTTTTGTCTCATATCTCGTGAATTTATTTCTTTTTGTATTCCATTTTGTGTAATTATACAAGTGTTAAAAGAGGTAAAATCATAACAAACAGCTATATGTTGCTTTCCCTTTTTTTGTTGCACATTATACATAATACCAACCAAAACCTGGTACAACAAGTCCTATAAGCACAAACATGTCGAAAGTGCTCCAATGTGCTTTCTAAACACCTTTCGAACTACGCGTTAACATTTGGACAGTTTAGAAAGCGTTGCTGGACGCCAAAAATAGAATCGTACATTTTAGTTTTTTCATTCAGTATTACTTTGTAAGTATTTAAAATTCATAAATGATGGTCATTTTAATATAGGAGCACAATATTTTAATTTTTTGACAAGCTGACAGCTGCGTTTCGTTTAGTGGATTCATTAGTAAGTGTCAACGCACGAAGGACAGTTGCGCGCGCGTACCAATATGCATACCGTAAAAAAACTATACATGCAAACATGAATAGCCCCATCCACAGAAGTGTAAACACATAGTTCTATACGAATATAAGTAAACCTGCAAATGTGTGTCTCAACCCCTTTAGCTCAGTTGTTAAAGCACCGGATTTTGGTACAATTTCATGTTTTAAAAAGCGCTCGATATTAAGCACATATATTAACTATCGAGTTTATACGGTAGCTACACAGCAATAATTTTCCAGGGCAATGAGAAGGCTATATTGCCGTCGAATATGGGATTCTAAGTTTTTAAGTGAATTAATTACGTTATGACGCTAAGGACGGGTATTTCTATTGTACGTGGTGCTCTAGTAATAGTTGGCCTTATTTGACTATGGACCACATTGGCCTCATCCGAATAACACAGTTTAACAACATAACTTAAACAACCATAGCGCACAATTTGACCTCAAGTTGCAGAGTGTGAGTTTTTTGACTCATTCAATGGTTGTACAGATGTATTCACGGTTTTATGACGTGATTATTTATTAATTTTTCTAACAAAACATTATATAATGTTCTATTCTAGACCAACAGCTATCACACTTATATACACACATGTATTTTTTCAGCTATTTTAACATAGCCTTTCGTTTCCATATCAAATTATTAATTTGTATTGCCTTTTTGTGGTAATTTTATTCTATAATTTGTACAAAGTCATGTTTTCAGATACCACTTGACATACTGGCATTTGGTCACTCTATGAAATATGCATGAACATCGGAGTGCAGTAATTGACTGAAGTGGATACATTGTCAAAATATAGATTTTAAATACGGGTTCGAGGTTGGGTCAAAATTTGAACATCTTAGCTTTTGCAGGAAACTATTTGAAAGTAATCGAAACTAGTTTATCTGATGTGCATTGTTCTTTTGTTTAATATCTAAGCTCATAAATTTATTTGTTTTTGACAATGTTTGAATTTAAACATTGTTGTTGTTGAAATTTTACAAGTATTAAACAAGTAAACTCATTACAAAACAGCTACGTTGTTTTCCTATGCCATCTTTGATGCACATTATACATTATACAACCCCAAAACCTGGTACAACAAGTTCATGTCGAAAATGTTCCAATTTGCTTTCTAAAGACCTCATCAGCTATTACTTTCGAACTACGCGTTAACATTTTGACAGTTAGAAAGCGTTGCTGGAGGCCAAAAATAAAATTGTACATTTTATTTCTTTCATTCAGTGTGAATCGAAAATTTAATTAACTTTGTAAGTATTTAAAATTCATAAATGATGGTCATTTTAATATAGGAGCACAGTGTTTTAGATTTTTAAACAGCTGACAGCTGCATTTCGTTTCGTGAATTCATTAGTAAGTGTCAACGCACGAAGGACTTTAGCTATAAATAAATAAATAAATAAATAAATAAATAAATAAATAAATAAAAGATAATAAACAAAATGTCTTTCCAAAATTAGTCGACAAAGATTTCTGTGGTTTTTTAATGAGAATCAGCCATGTTGACGACAAACTATGAAACGGAGAAATCATGACAAATTTATACAAAAAGATTAAGTTTTACACTTTCATTTTACTATCTACAAACAGTCGTGTGATATCAGCTATTATCTGTAGACAAATCAGACCATACGGACATTGCTCACGGCAAACAAGACAGTGTAAATGTAACCTCCTAAGTGTATACCCCTTACACACATACAGGCTGAGTCAAAAAGAAGTAAACTCATGTTTAAGGGGCTGTAACTCGAGATCTGTAAGGAATCTGCTAAAAATGAAAATACCACTGGAAAGAGCAAATTCTACACGTCTAAATAAAAAAAGGATTGTTGCAATTGCACACAGCAAACTCGAGTTATATTCATTTGAATACAACCACCCATTTTTGTAGCTGCACACGGTTTCACTTCCCGGGGCATACCTATGATATTGAATGGTAAGGCGCGATATTCAAATGCAAATAAAGTTCTGTGGCAGGTGTGGTTTCGATCAATTATAATTCCTACGTGTTAAAGGGCTCTTTTCAATATGAATTTTACCTCATTGCACTACATTATAATAAAACGGGCCAAATGACAACATGGCACCACGATTTACCGCACTGGAGCGCACGTTTCTGTCGACGAAGTATCATGAAACTAATAGTCCAACTGAAGTTCAGCGTCTTTTTCGTCTCCAATTTCCTACAGCTAACCGGGTTTCATATAAGGGAGCAGTATATAAGAATGTGAACAAGCTCAATGTGCATGGGACACTAAAGAACAGTCAGCCGGAAGCTTCAGGCAGACCACGAACTGCTAGATCACAAGTGAACATTGCTAGAGTTAGACATGCGTTACTGCAAGACCAAAGATCAGCTCAATCCTTTACCCAACATTCCCCAATCAAGCTTCTGCCGGATCGTTCGTAAAGACTTGAATTGGTATCCCTACAAACTATAGTACCGTCATGGACTTTGTTGAATATTAATTAAAAGCAAAAGTTGTCTTTTCAACAATAAATCCTGTTAGCATTTTGCTAATTCGTCGAGATTGAAATGGATGAAAATTAATCAGCCGTGTGCAGCTACAAAAATGGGTGGTTGTATTCAAATGAGTATAACTTTAGTTTGCTATGAGTAATTTCAACAATTCTTGTTTTTATTTACACGTATAGAATTTGTTCTTTCCAGTGGTATTTTTATTTTTAACCGATTCCTTGCAGATCTCGAGTTACAGCCCCTCAAACATGAGTTTACTTCTTTTTGACTCAGCCTGTACATGGCAATATCACACCTCGCCTTGATGCTCCGTGGTGTTGCATTTCATTTGCTTCTTGCGGTTCTATGGATGAATGTTTAATAGTCTAGATAGAGACTGTAGTATCAGATGAGCCATAGTAAAGCTGACTAACAGTTGGTTTTAATGTATCCGTATCTTCAACTCTAATGGCAATTGCTTTGAAGATATCGTAACATTGAGCAGCATCTGCTTGCGTATTAAGTGTTGATTAATTGCTTCATGAAAAAATGTGATATCACGTCTATATCATTATCCCATGTTTCGGTGAAATAATGTCTTTAATGATGCAGTTATCATGTATGACATAAGAGTTTGATATCACTTGATATTTTAAAAAATATCATAGATATAGATATAAATTTTATATATTTTTTATAAAGATTTTGAATGACCAGACTTAAAACTGCCGAAAAAACATGGGTTTTGTTTTTGGCTCTTTTTCAAGAAATTGGGAAAATAGTGAACCTTTTCTTTAATCTTCAGTTAGTACTATGACTGATTAGTATTGAGCTATGTTTCATTTGACAGAACTCGATAGCATTTTTTAATGCCCCACAATTAGTGCTGCATTTTTCTTAAATGAGGAGTAGTCATGAACCTCTAAAGATTGCACGCGTCGTTTTATTTTGACGGAAAAGTGTAAGACCCTGATTTCCCAGACCCAGCATTTTTGTTCTTAAAAAACATGAATGGTTTGGATTTAATTTGATAAATTGCATGCAACAAGGTATCAATATGAAATAAGCAATAATATACCAGTTTGTGACCATATTTTATAGTTTTATCTTTCCTTAATAAAAAAAAGAAAACACACAGAAAAGAACCACAGACACGTTCACTTTAAAGGCAACTGTATGCCTCAATCAATATGAAGCAGTTGCGGCCAATGCCCTTTTAATGTAAACATAGTCACCATCCTCATGTCTGTTTTAGTTATCTTTCCTTTTCCTTATCCTAGATGGTCATACACTTACAATCGACATTCCTTTATGTCGAATTTACCATCAAGTGAACAACTTCCTAGCAGTGTGATCTCAGCTAACACGCAACGCTTTACAGAAAACGTTTAAATGTCAGGGTAAAACACAAATTCCAAAACCAGCTACCAAACATTCTTTCAGGTTGCTATTTAAATGTTTTGTAATATTGTTTGCCAAAAAAAGTCAAATAGTGTAATTTTTAACGTGATGTTGCGGTGTTTTGTAGTATAGTTTGGCTCCATTAACAAAACAGTCCATATAATTGACTCGACTCCACGAAATAAGAATGGAAATATCTACTGTCTCATATTTAAAACTGTTTATCAAATTTGTGATGACGTGTTAAATATCGTGCCCCTGTAACTCCCTCATCCCTAAAGGAACATTCGTCATTCGGAAATGTACCCTTATTAGGCACTCAAATCAACTAATTAAGCCTATCGCATAGTACAGATCCTAATTCATTCATTTAGCTCCAAACTGCTTAGGGTGGAAAGTATCAACATGGTATAAACGTGTGTAAATTAGGCAACGCTATCGTAAAGCAGATCTCAACCAATGAGGTTGCGACAAAGTATAATAAACATCCAACCACATCGCATCCAACATGTCTTATCTATCAGAGCACATGCAGCAGGTGGAATTAATTTTCTTCACGTAATGTCGTTAATAAGTACAATACTAGCTTCCATTAAGATTCCTGCAGCACATGCCAAACTTTGTATATTAACATGAAGGTTGATAACCTATTTTCCCATCAAACATATTATATGATTTATTGAGATTGATGTATGGTTGATGAAAGAATGTAGTAACATAAACTAGATAATTACCTAAACACGTAACACGAAACCACCTCAGTGTTTCCTATGAAGCTAATAAAATGAGATATATATTGGGGCTTTATACGTTTATCAAATGTCAACGGATTTGAAATGCGAAAGCGAATGATGCAGTGATTCATTAAGTCAATGTTGATGTGGTGTTCTAATAGTTGGCCTGATTAACCATCGTTCAACTGAGACTATGGACCACATTGGCCTCATTCCAATGGCACAGTTTAACAACCTCAAGTAAACAACCATGGTGCAAAATTTGACCTCAAGTTGCAGAGTATGGTTTTTTTTACTCACTTTTTAAAGCTCATTCATTGGATGTACAGATGTATAGGGGTTAACGAACAGTGTCCTGATAAATGAGCATGTTGTGGATTCTAGTATGAGCCATTTGTGTAAGACAAACTCCGAAACGAGGGATGTTGTTATTGTTGTTTGAGGTTTACTTCATAGGGGACTTATCTGACATTTTCTGGACAAGAAAATAATTATTTCTTATGACAATGCTACAATAATAATTGCTTTTAAGGATGTATCTTTTAAGGAAGCATCATATTTACAAAACCATTGTGACAACCACTGTTGTTGTAACACCACCCCATATATATATATATATTTCTACATTTTATATATTTGGTATCAATGTATAGCGTAGAGTGTCCCATATCCAATAATACCAACATAAGTACTAGCATTCCCCATGTAATATCGCTAAGACGTCATAATGTTAACACATCTTCGCAAAACATTGTGAAATTCTGGCAATGTCCAAATAAGCAAACAAACAAATTAATTACTAAATTACTTAATTCATTAATTAATTTAGAAATACGTAGATAAATAAAGTATGCAACAACCGAAATCACAGATTCATTATGATTTGCAAATAATATCTATTAGAATAACAACAAATTAATGCTTTCATTTTCAGATATCAGTGCGATTTTTTTTCTTACAATAATATATTTATTTTCTCTAAAAACCATACAAAATACACTTTTGCGATTTAAAAATCGCATATTATCACACTTCAAATGCCACATACTAAAAAGAAACTAACCGTGGTTACTAAATGCGTAAATGTAAATTTCAAACCACTTCACTTAGGGACGCACCATTAGATATCAAGGGGGGGGGCTTGGTAGTTGGGGTCGTGACAATTTTTTTTTTTTTAGCACCTCGGTGAAGCAAATTTTTTTTTTTTTAGCCCCTTGATGAAGCAAAATTTTTTTTTTTTTTCAACACCTCGGAGAGGCAAATTTTTTTTTTGCACTCGTAAAGTCCTATCATTTTCAACAATTTGTTTGTCGAGTTGTAAAAATTTGTCCATATTTTTAATCATTTTTACGTTTTGTAGCAACTAGATTTTGAGTGCCACAAAAAAACATCATTATTTTTATATGTAAAAATTTTCTTGACGTATAATGAACCTCTTTTGGCGAGAAATATTTTGGCATATTAAAGCTAAACTGGTGAAATACGGTACAAATGTGGAATAAATGCGCGCTTCGTGCGCAAAAATAGGTGGTTTTAAGGTTAATTTTGTCAGAAACCCACATACAGGCGTCAACTTTGGGGATGATTGTATGGACCACCCCTAGCAAATATTGGGGGATTTATCCCCTGGGATCTACGCCTATGTTCTCAATTAGTCCTGTGGCACATATTTCTATAATAATTTTGACAATGGGGTGGAATTGGGTGAAAAACTGTGAAGTAGAATGAATCAAGTGTTTTCATTCACAGACCCGGCTCACATAATAACTTTTCACAAACAAATGCGCACAAAATACGTACCAGTTTGAAGCTAAAATAAATATTCTTGATGAAGAAAGGATTAAATTCGCGCGAAGCGCGAAAAATTTTGCAATATAAAAGCTATATGAGGTTAATTTTTCTTCACTATTCTGTGACAAATTTTTTTTCACCCTTGACATCAAATCTTTTTTTTTCTGGTCCGAGGTGGATCAAATTTTTTTTTTTTTAGTCTGAAGTGGAGCAAATTTTTTTTTTCTCAGATGGTGCGACAAAATTTTTTTTTTCAAAAAACTACCCAGCCCCCCCCCCCCTTGGTATCTAATGGTGCGTCCCTTAAACACAAGGAACGTACCTTCAGGTTCTTGGCCTAAATACTTGAATTGCGTTGATTAATGTCTAGACATAACATGAGCTTGATGAGTGAATAAACGTAGTTTGTCGTTCGTCATCAACCGAATTAAAAACAAAGTTTCTTTCTGCTCAGACATTAACAGACATTATGTGAGCACCCGTATTTCGATGTATGTAAAATGGGATTAAAGTTTGTATAATGTGGATATATACAAATACTTTAAACCCATTGATTGGTGGTATTTTATATAGAGCGTATATCGCATAAATTATTACAAGCGAGAGAAAACAAAATAAACTAGTGGCTCTATCTGTTAAACCGACTGTTAGTGCAAAGCATAATAATTACTCAAATTAAGTATATATGCATAAATAAACGGAACGCGCGGATATAAAGACAACAGGGTTAAAACAGCTGAGTTAACCCTAGCTTTGCTCCAAAGCCGACCTATTTTCCATCCATGGTGGGTGGGGTAGACCACTATCTGCGGGTAGACAGTAATACTGCATAGTAGTCCTACTTGTTGGACAGGGAAGTGCATGCTGTTTGGTGACTTATGTAGCTTGCCTAGTGATAGCTTGTGTAGCTTGCCTTCGGTATTAATTTTTTTACAGAATGGTCTAACCAGTAAGGTACTTCGAGGGCTCTGATCAAGAGCTAAGTTAACCCTAGAACAACTGAGGCATATTGTTTAACACGGACAACGAATGGGGGGGGGGTGAAACTACCCTGATTATCGATTATATACCGTTATATTTGGTACCAATGTATATATAAATGGCTTTGGGTTTCTTCTATCTAGTGATACTAAAATAAGTACAAACATTCCTCACATAATTCTGCTATGACATCATAATGTGAGGACGCCCATGCATATTTGGGAAATTCTGACTGTGTAAAAGTATGGGCGAGATTGATTTTCTGCTAAAAATTCTACAAACACATTTCTCCTCAATATAAAAAGAAAAGACTATTCAAACCTAACTAGCAAATAAAAAGTCAGTAGCTTTTGGAATAACTTTACAAGAGCCACGGTTGTTTGATGTATATAGCATTGGCTTCATTATTAACTAAATGCAAATTATAGATGGCGCTATTTATCCTAAATCATATTTCGTTATATGCAGGGGTTAGGTGATTAATACTGCCATTAAAACACCTGGAATAGGTGAAACACGGAACAAGGAAATTTTATAAACATATTTGAACAAACGATAAAAGGAATTATTTGTATTGAAAGCTTGAAAGAGTAATTTTCAGTAACTAAATAGCGCCACCTATTTTGTCATTAATAGATACATTTTATATCCAAAAGCATCTGTATACATTAACATGATATTACTTGTGGCTGTTTAAGCCTAAAATTTGGTTGTACATGTTTTGTTTGAAAAAATAATAAATGATCCCATCAAACAACCGTGGAGCGATATGAAAGTCATTGATTTTAGTGTACAAACCAATGGTGCTCTCCCACCCCCCCCCATGTTCATCTTTGACGGCCTGTACAACCCCTAAGTAAAGGACTGGGGTATAAATTGCATCACTAAAATGAGAGCAAAGGATGGATCTACGATTAACGTATGTCGTTTGGGCGTAAAAGCGTGCGCTTTTATGACGGTTAAACCAGTGTTAAACAATTTACAATTTACTTTTACAATAATTAAAATTATTATAATTGAGTTCATTTGCGAGATTATCATAATAAGAATATTGTTCTGTCATTATGTTCGAACCATTATTCTAGATTAATTTTGAAATTCCTTAGAACCATGACTATATGGTTGAATTATTTAGAACCCGTGACCAAATTCAAACCAGTGTAATATAAAACACAATGACCACAGGTTCCGTGAATATTTCCGCCAATTCTTGTGTATGGGATCGTCTTTCACCACGTCTGTTCTCAATTTCAATTTAAAGACTGCAGCCGATTTATTACCATTGAATTCAACTTTTGCATCATACATCATTATAGCCCACTATCTTCCCAGCTGCATCAAGGCATCCAATCCAGTACATTTAGGTTTAAAATGTTATTTAATTTACTTAAACCTATGTTTCTCTTTCATTTTCTTTCAGTGCTAAATAAACAACATGTTCAGAATAACCGATAGAAGGATGCAACACTAATAATATATTTTATTTCTGAAGTACAACTTATTATGCCATACACCAACGTCATGTTTTGCCCATGAACCATACAACTCAGAGAGAGAGAAAAAACCCATATAAAGAGTATACTACCCACAATGTCAAAGCAAGGAATGGCAAAATGAGCATTAATGAAATTAATATCATAAGACTCACTCAGACATTTCCTGACATACTGTATGCCGGATCAGGTTCCCAAATACATACCTCTAGACATGGGAGGTTAACTCGCGTTGTTTAAATTAGCTTTAGATATCAACAAGAGAATCGATATTCTTAACAAAAATTAATAAGCCCTTGTATTCAGTCAATGTAAGGATTTCATTTTGGTTTTTTTGGTCGCGTATGAGCTTCTCAAAAGTGTATTCGAGTTTCTAACATAAACCGTCTACGCATATAATGTATTTGTACCATCATCACAAGGGACATCTTTATTCAGAGCATGATATAATGTACAGGGAGAGGAATCATTGAAATAAGATATTGAGTACACACATAATGGAACAACAATGGGTCTCGCAGTGTATTGTAAAAAACATGGAGCTAGTATGGAATACGATTTGGTAGCTTGTAATGTTAACTAAACTGATCATATATGCCATAAATTGATGCCGTACCACTCCCGAGTCTGTAAGTTACAAATCCCAGTTTTTTTAACCAAGTTATTTAGATAATATCTTTTAATGAAGCTTTGTTTAAAAGATAATAAAATATTGGCCTCGGACTTGTGTAGTTGTTAGTTCATCATAATTGCATAATAAAACACGTAATGGTTCGGCACAGTCTTTAGACTATACTTGCGCTACTGTAAAGAAAACAATGAAACCATTATAAAGGGGTGAGGTCCCGTGATGTTTATTTTAAAATGTGTTATATTGGACCAATCGTTTTTGGTCGAAGTGGTGTTTTCATCATGAACGTATTTTTATGGATCACAATCGCAACCCAATGCTAAAAACACCTTATACCAAGATGTACTTCAGAATGCGCAACAAATGACTCTGTTTGTATTAAGTTAACAAAAGTTTAATATTTAATGAAAAGTATGGTGTGATTGGATACTATTCTTGCATTATACACATGGACGCATACGAGGGTCATTCAAAAAGTTCTACCTGTTGGGTCATAACTTTTGTTTTGTTAAGGGTAGCTACTTGAAAATTTGCATACATATCGTTCGTAATGTCACCTACAGGTGTTGAAAAAATCGTATCAAGACCATTTTCAGATTTTTGTTGGTGACTTGAAAACAACAGTATGGTTGGTTCACCGGAAACGGTCAAAATATGTATAATATTTACAAAGGCGTCTCAAGTACAGTGTGTTGAAGATCCCATACTTATTCCATTTGGTCATGGTATACAGTAAAAACTGTATATAAAACAAGAATAATCATAAAATTATATGTACTGGTTAAAAGGTTGCCACAAACTGAACATGATGGACATTAATATGCACAAAACTAATAGAACAAATAGCCAGTGTAATAAAATCAGTATAGATGACCACAAACACAGTTTATGAAGAGATTGACTTTAATAAAACATGGTGTAAAATTGTGGCATTATGTCGCTTTCTGTGGAATAAAATACCACAATAGATCACAAAGGGAATTAAATTTACTTTTTTGACTAAAAAATGTGTTATAGTAGCTTTTACTTTTTGGTTTTTTTAATCTATAAGCGCAGCTAGAAAAGTCACGCTGTAGGGATGGACACTATGCTGATTATCATTACCTGAGATGTTACAAGATATCCCTCCAAAACGTGGAATTCTGGGTAATGTATGTCCATCAAAATTTTACTTTTTCAGTCACAGATGATGTTTTGGACTGTAAGGTGTATATTCATTCAAAATGTATATTGTTACTAATATGATTATTTTGTATAAAGAGGGAAGATCGTACATTGGTTACACGCATGTTTTCAAGTGCAATATTCAAAGATGCGTCACCGTTTCCGGTGTACCATATCTTACTGTGTTTTTCAGGTCACCTACACAAATCTGAAATTGCTCTTGACATGATTTTTTTACCACCTGTAGGTGACATTCCGAACTATATGTATGCAAATTGTCAAGTAGTTACCTTCAACAAAACAAAAGTTATGACCCAACATGTAGAACTTTTTGAATGATCCTCATACAATCAACGAATTATAACACTTTATAATATTCACTTATCGGGCATAGCAGTCTTCTTCTTATTCTTCTTTTTTTTCTTCTTCTTCTTCTTCTTGATTACACATTGTTGCACTCATTGTTCTGGACGGCTGATGCGTAATACTATATCATTTGCGTAAAAACAGTTGCACATATGAACATTTGCGAAACGGTCCGGATTTCACTGTTTCGCCACCCACTTTCTTCAGGAAACACCGAACAGGTCTGGTTTCATTCTGTTTCCACTTACACTCTTATTTAACATGTTTAAAATTAGTATATGCGATATCCCATTACTGATTATATTATTACGTCATAGTGATGTTATAATAGGCAATCCATAGTAAACTTCTAGACAAACCTGATGTATTTAAAGTTAGTAAAAACTCCAATAGACAGTCGTCTTCTTAAATCAAAGACAAAATACAAAACAACATGAAAATCGGTATTTTTCCTCAAATAGAAGATGAATTGTCGATAAGCAAAGGATGCACACACAACGTTGCGTATGTAATAGAGTCGTGTAATCAATAAAGCAAATAACAAACCTAAGATAAATGCAGTGGATCGTCCGCTTGCTTTATCGCATGTAGAGAAAATAGTGTTTCGATCTTTTACATAGTCGGACACAAAATCGTGTTCAAACGTTGTGTGTCAAAAAGGCTCAACTGGAAATTGGAATGTTTAAATAACATTCTGTCAGGACAGATTTTCTATGGTTCCATATTTTGCTATTTGAATGTTTAAGATTATAGTGTTTCCAAAAATTACAACCTGTATCAATAAACAATTCCTCACGGGCTTCTCCTGTTTATTGGAACGTCTGCAACTTCTAGTTACAATTTAATTAAACAAGTAATACTAAGTCGAAGTATCTTTTCGAATGTGACATATCATAAAGCATGTGCATGGAATAATTGTCTAAAGTAATGCAGATCAAACGCGTGCTTTCGGTTTTTTTTTACTGAAATATAAACCTAAACAAATGGTCCCCAAAAGACACTCACCTACACAATCTACCTGCGTTACTATTTTTCCGGATGTCCCATAGTCATATATTTCAACCCGTTAGATGCAAGATCCGATTTGTTTTGTATGCTTCCCCTGAGAAAAATGTAACCCATTTCGAAAATGAAGTGTCAGAATTGCTCGACTGCTATGGCTGCTTTTGGACAAAGTTTTACTTGTTTGTTCTCATTGTATGTTTGTTTGCCTGGAAGGATCGTATGCATTATTATTAAAGGATAGGGATCTCATGCATCACGAGCACCTAGACATAGCTCATGGAAACGTACGTCTTATGACCCATCGGAATTGAGGCATTATACCGCAATACCCACTAACATGAACGCAAAGGATGGATCTACGAATATCTTAGGTCGTTTGGGTGTAAACATGCTCAAAACAGATTTAAAAATATTAAGGGGACACCCCTTTGCAATTCTAGTGTTGAACACCATGTTGCTTCTAGGAAAGGATCTATATTACCATATAATGTGTCTAAGGATTGTACACTCGATCGGTTCTAGAATTCGTACAAAAATGGTTAATGCCATAGTTGCATACACAAGACGTTAAATGCAGATTGTAAAATGTATGTGTGAAACTTGACGTTTCTTTATAACATTGTCAGTATTTTCTTTATACGTTTGTCGTCAAAATGACGACTGGTTCATACTAAACACGACCAAAATATTCGTGTAATATAATTTTGAAAGTATTTACTTATTATAGATTGTGTGAAGGGAAATAACCTGTAACATTTGGGCAGGATTAGATTTCGCACGTGGTTGTGGTAAATAAATCGATATGTGACGTAAATTTGATTGGATTCAAAGGTGCCGATTTTCAACAATGAATTCATCTGGCATCACGGATTCCTGTAGCATATACGAAAAGAAGGAAGAAGTTAATTGACAAGGTAATTAAGAGCATTAGGTGCGAATAGACGGGAACGCGTTATGTTAATTTATTTAATAATGCCAATTGGTTAGCGGGACGCCACGTGACATTGCGCGTTGACGTGACACATTTACGTTGTTCAACGAGTCTACTATGTGTCAATTGAATCAGGCTGGGTCAAAAAGAAGTAAACTCATGTTTGAGGGACTATAACTAGAGAACTGTAAAGAATCTGCTAATCATTAGGTGCGAATAGACGGGAACGCGTTATGTTAATTTATTTAATAATGCCAATTGGTTTGCGGGACGCCACGTGACATTGCGCGTTGACGTGACACATTTACGTTGTTCAACGAGTCTACTGTGTGTCAATTGAATCAGGCTGAGTCAAAAAGAAGTTAACTCATGTTTGAGAGGCTATAACTAGAGAACTGTAAAGAATCTGCTAAAAATGAAAATATCATTGGAAAGAGCAAATTTTACACATCTAAATAAATTAAAAAAGAATTGTTGCAATTGCTCACAGCAAACTATAGTTATACTCATTTGAATATAACTACCCATTTTTGTAGCTGCACATGGCTGATTGATTTTCATCCTCTTCAATTTCGAATCAACAAAGTGCTAACAGGATGTATTGTTGAATTGACAACTTTTGCTTTTAATTAATTTCAAACAGCGTCCATGGCGGTACTGTAGTTTGTAGGGATACCAATTCAAGTCTTTACCAACGATCCGGCAGAAACTAGATTGGGAATGTTGAGTTAAGGATTGCGTCTTGAGTTGATCTTGGGATCTTGCTGTAACACATGTCTAACTCTAGCAATGTTCACTTGTGATCTAGCAGTTTGTGACCTGTTTGACCTGTTTCATTATAATGTAGCGCAATGAGGGAAAATTCAAATTGAAAAGAACCCTTTAACATGTAGGAATTATTTATCGAATCCGCACCTGTCACGTAACTTTATTTGCATTTGAATATCGCGCCTTACCAATCAATACAATAGCTACTTGGGGAATGAAACCGGTTGCAGCTACACAAATAGGTGGTTGTATTCAAATGAGTATAACTTGAGTTTGCTGGGAGCAATTGCAACCATTTGTTTTTCATTTAAACGTGTAGAATTAGCTCTTTCTGATGACGTTTTTACCTCTTTTTTGAATCAGCCTGTATCATCCATTATCGCAGCCTCATGTGAAATCAAGATGTACTTTTCCTTCACAGTATTGCGCAATAAATATAATTTATCCGATAGATCGCAGCTGTTGCTAATGTTATAGTAAAAAGAAACGACTTCAAACAAGATAAGGTTGCGATAATTACCTAATAAACTTCCAAATATATTACATCCATTATAACCATATGTTTCAACTATAAGAGCAGCACATGTATCAGGTAAAACTGATTGCTTCAAATAGCAAGTTCAATTAAGATTTCTGGAGCACGTTCCAAACTTTCTACCGAGTATATTACGCACGTAACATGAAGGTTGATAACTTAATATTCTTCCAAAAAGTTTTATCGAGATTAATGTATGGTTGAGGAAAGAATCTGCACGTAAATTGGATAATTACCTATCTCAGTGTTTCATTTGTATCCCAATGAAAATGTGTATTGGGGCTTTATATGTTAATATTTATCACATATCAAAGGATTTGAAATGTGAAAACGAGATTTTGCCAGTCTCACTGCATATTAATTGTTTATATGGCAAGCTGACAGTTACTGCTAGGACTACTGTTGAAACTATCTAATTGTATTAACTTAACGCCTAAATAAAAAAACAAACTATTTCATACCTTCAGGTTCTTGACCTAAATACTTAAATTCTGTTGATTAATGATTAGATATAACATGAGTAGTTTTTCGTTCTTCATCAACAACGTTATGTAAGTAGCTGTCTTCCGTTATGTAAACTGCGGATTTAAATGTACATAATGTGGATACAGATATGTAAGTAAAAAAGGTAAAGGAGACGATCCTGTATAAACAGTGATCGGAGTGCCCATATATCTTTCATTGGCGATTGGACCAGACTCCTCCATGTAATGTTGCTATAGGGGGATCGCTACACCTCCTCTATAGCGAGTCTGTTACCTTCCCAGCATTTAAGAATGCCGGTACCCATTTAAACACCTGGGTGGAGAGGAGTAATCGAGATAAAGTGCCTTACTCAAGGGCACAACACGGTGGTGTCACCGGGGCTCGAACCCGCCACCTTCCGATTATGAGTCAGTGCCCGTTACGCTAGGCCACCGTAATATGTTAAACATATTAACTTGGATGAGTTACCATAAGTTGTTTCAATCAAAAGAAAACTTATTAAATATACTTTTACGGGCTCTATATATTCAACCAATGTCAGTAGAAGCGTAAGAATTACTAAAAAACAAACAAATAAATAAATAAATAAATTAATTAATTAATTAATTAATTAATTAATTAATAAATAAATAAATAAATAAATAAATAAATAAATAAGTAAATAAATAAATAAATAAATAAATAAATAAATAAATAAATAAATAAATAAATAAATAAATAAATCAATTAATTAATTAATTAATAAATTAATAACATAATTAATTAATTAATTAATACAACATGTGAAAAAACCACAAATATACAACGTCCAGAGATTTCTTGAATGTTTCCTAGAACGACTGTGCAAGGGTTCGTGTTCCACGTTTGTTCTCAAATTTAAGTAAAAGACTGCAGTTGATTTTTGACCGTAAAATTGAACTTTCGCATTGTATTTAAAACATCATACAAGCATCAAATCTATTCAATTTTGATCAAATTTGTTATTTTACTTACTTCAATGTATATCTCTTAGCGCAAATTTTCCGAATTACCAATAGAAAAAAATCATGTAGCCCTCATATAGTATTTTGTTTCTAAAAGAGATGTATCTGGTGTTATGAAGGAACGTCATGTATCGCTCATAAGGCCAAAACAAAATATTGTTGTGTTGCCCTCAAGTGGAAAAATGGGAAATTTGGGTAGGACGGTCGGATTATTATTTTTTTTTTAATATTTTTTTTTTAAACCTTCAGTTTTTAAAAATCCCTCAAATATTAAATAATGCTTGTTCAATTAGGGGAAATTTGTCAATTTTGACTTCTGGATACCTGTTAGACAACAATTAAAGACTAGTCTTACAATAAAATATTAATTTTAAGTGAAAAACATTGAGTTTTTGAACAAATCTGTAAAAATCATCATTAAAATAAAGAAGAAAAATTGCGACCCTGATTTTTCAGGATTTAGGGTAGGACGGTTGAGGGCAACACAACAATGTTTTTTTTTTCTGGCCTAACCATAATAACACACATAACTCAATATTGCATCACTATGATAAAAGAGAAATCATACTGTTGCGTATGTAATAAAATAAACTGTTCTCTAAACAGCATTCACTTTGCGTATAGGCAAAAATTACCCACAACAAAAAGGCGAAGAAGGGTAAAAAGAGCATTTATGAATTTAATATCATAAGACTCACTCAGACATTTCCTGACATACTGTATGCCGGATCAGGTTCCCAATTGCATACCTCTAGACATAGCAGGTAGACTCGCATTGTTTAAATTGGCTTCAGGTATCAACAATTGACATTTTTGAAACATAAATTCATAATGCCTTGCGTTCAGATAATAATGTAAAGATTAATTTTCATTCATTTCGATCGCGTTTCAAGCGTGGGCATCAAATAGTTATAAGATTGTATACAGTACTTCTCAAAAGTGTGTTAAAATTTTAAAGAGTATCGATATGAATCGTCTTCGCTTATATCTAACCATTGGGTTAAGGGCTGGGGTATGAACGTTTGGACAGTATTTATTTTGGGACATTAGAGCACATCAGACATATCGAATTGCGTTCTGAATACGAAGAATGTCATTCTGATATCAAATAATTTTGACTTTTGAAATTCGCAATTTAATACACATTTTATGGCAAATCATTAAAAATTGATATTTTTGATATTTAACAGTACTTGAAGTAAACTTTATAAATCTGATGATTTATACTTAAAGTGTATGTAGGTGGGATGAAAAGCCGACGATCAATTGAAAATGTTGACCTTTCGTATAGAAGATATGGATTTTTTTTCCCAAAACACCAAAAAAAATTAGGTCTTTTTGGGAAAAAAATCCATATCTTCAATATGAAAGGTAAAAATGTTCAATTGACCGTCGGCTTTTCCTCCCCCTGCTACATACACTTTAAGAATATATCATTAGATTTATATAATTTACTTCGAGGACTGTTATATATCAAAAATTTGAAAAATATCAAATTTTTATAATTTGTCATAAAATTTGTATTATATTATGATTTTCAAAAAATGAAAATTATTTGATATCAGAAAGACATGCTTCGTATTCAGAATGCAATTTGATAGGTCTGAGGTGCTCTCATGTCCCACAAAAAATACTGTCGAAAAGCAATAAACGCTCATTTTAGATCCCTTCACATTCTCCACTTTATAATATGTGACCCCTCAGCACAACTGAACCCGGATGTCGCCAGTGTTACTATTGAGATATGCTCCATTGAACTTAACAATAAACAATAGGAAACAAAGGATTTATTGACTGTTTTATTGATTTTTCACTACTTTTATGTCAAGTACTATAGACATGATATACATCATTTTAAAGCTAATTTTAAGCAGAATATTTTGGTTGAATATCTTAAAAATGATGATTGGCGACTTCCGGGCTCAGTTGTGCTGAGGGGTCACATATTATGTGCACGGAGAGCGGCCAGTGGAATACGATATTGAATACACGCATTATGGAGCGACAATGGGTCTTGTCATACTACAATATGTACCTTGGGACACACCTTTGACGTACTGCATTATTGGAATCAACACAATGCTATAATACCAGATTACAAAAAAGCGATTTCGAAGTTCCCATTACATTACTACAACATAGCTATATTATTTATGATCACTCTATCATTTGGAATAGCTGTTAAAAGAAAATACTAACAGAGATAATATTTTTCCAAAATCAACAATAAACTGCAAAAACAACAGGATATATAAATGGGATAAAATGTGTCCTAACTGCAGTGGCTATAACCGACGAAAGCATGCGTGAATATTCAACTTGCTGGTGTAATCGAGTGCAATCAATAAACCATGTAACAAGCCAAGGAGAAATGTAGTGGAATGTCCTTTTATCGCATGCATGTCTGACCTTAAGTGTTATTTCAACGTTGTCTGTCAAAAAGACTTAACTGAAGTGTCCGTTCTAAATGTACCTGGAAAAGGAAGCTGCTGCTTGTTTTTAATACAATTACATTTAGCCAGAACAAAATAAAAAGAAAGACACGTGCTATAGCTCAATATTTTGCCCGGATTAATCGAGGGTTACCATTTTTTCTAAGAGTTGTATGACCAATAAATAATTCCAAATGGTCTCCTACATGTTTGTTTGCGTTTTGTACACTTTAATTAACGTATCAGGTATTAACAATGTGATGGCCGTATATAATAAATAGCTTCAGCTCACGTTCGACATGTCCGACATGATACCAACAATATTAAAAACAATAATTCAGTGATCTACAGGATAATGATATAAACGTGATTCCCATTTTTTTTTTCATGAAACAATTAACCAACCAACACTAATAAGCAAATAAATGCTATTCAATGTTGGGATGTCTATAAACATGTTAAAGCAATTGCCATTATAGTTGAAGATACGGATACATTAAAAACCAACTGTTAGTCAGCTTTACTATGGCTCATCTGATACTACAGTCCCTATCTAGACTATTAAACATTCATCCATAGAACCGCAAGAAGCAAATGAAATGCAACACCACGGAGCATCTAGGCGAGGTGTTTATTGCCATGAATGCGTGTGAGGGGTATACACTTGGGAGGTTACATTGTCTTGTTTGCCATGAGCAATGTCCGTATGGTCTGATTTGTCTACAAATGATAGCTGATATCACCAGACTGTATGCAGGTAGTAAAATGGAAGTGTGAAACGTAATATTTTTGTATAAATTTGTCATCATTTGCCTGTCTCAAAGTTTGTCGTCAACATGGCTGGTTCTCTTTAAAAAGCCACATAAATCGTTGGAAATTTTATTATTTTTATTAATTTATTTATGATGTATTTATTTATTTATTTTTTGAATTATTTATTTATTTATTTATTTATTTATTTATTTATTTATTTATTTATTTATTTATTTATTTATGTATTTATTTTATTTATTTATTTATTTATTTATTTATTTATTTATTTATTTATTTATTTATTTATTTATTTATTTATTTATTTATTTATTTATTTATTTTTATTTTCTTATTTAAGTCGAATTATTGCACAACAAAATATTGAAATATAATAAAAATAAAAGGTTTCAATAAATGTATATCAATTTATTTCTAGAGCCTAGAACCATCACAACTTAAATGGGCCTACAATTTAGGTAGCGACAATCAGAAAACCAAGTGCATGTATATAAGACGGAGTAAATTTGGAATGAAATTGGGTTATTCCTTCATGTAATTTTACACGAAATTAGGGTTAGGGTTATGGTTAGTTTAGGGTTAGGATTAGGGTTAGGGCTGGGCTAGGGTTAGGGCCAGGATTAGCGTTATGATCAGGATTAGAAAACACTCAGAGACGTACCGACCTGGAGAGGGGGGACTTTAGTGGTTGGTCAAGGGGGAGATTTGAAAAGTACGCCCTCTTGGGTCGGTGACTGGTCGGACGCACTGAGAACACTAGGTGGACGAACAAGTTATGTCAATTCGGTGTCATTCAAGACTACGAATTGGATAAAGCGACACCAGGTGATAATACCGTGAGTTTCCACTGGCATTATATTCTAAAGTAATGTCTTATAGTATGAAAATTATTTTTCTTCAAACCGATAAAAATGCACTTTAATCTTCAACATGTTATGACACTACCAAATATTACGTCCTAAAAATACATTCTACCTAAGAAATGATATAATTGTGGTAACTAAATACCTAAATGTTTTTTTTGGAAACCACTTACTTCAAACATAAGGAACATACCTTCAGGTTCTTGGTCTAGATACTTAAATTTCTCGTTGATTGATGTCAATAGATAACATGAACTTGATGAGTCAATAAACGTAGTTTGTCGATCTTCATCAATTTAATTAAAAGCTACGTCTCTTCCTGTTCACTAGGAGAAATCATGTAAGAACCTGCCTTGTGTTTAAAATGTGAATTCAAATTTGCATAGTGTGCCTACGGACATATCAAACCTATTACTTTGGATTAGTTTAAACCAGAGCGTGTATCTCATAAAATGTTAAACTTCAAAGAAAACATCCAAACATGTAAGGAATTTTTGTTTACCTGATTTTAGTACAATAATTACTCAATACAGTGTCTTTAATACCATTACGTTGGAGTATCCACAAATATAAACAAAAAATCAATCAATCAATCAATCAATCAATCAATCAATCAATCAATCAATCAATCAATCAATCAATCAATCAATCAATCAATCAATCAACCAATCAACCAATCAATCAATCAATCAATCAATCAAACAATCAATCAACCAATCAATATATTTTAATCAATACATAAATGCAAACATTATGCAGGAATCACAGCTTACAATTATTGCTCTATAAAGTATTATCTACAGAATGCAGAATACATTACGGGGTCAGGGTTGAAATAGTTCAGTTAAACATTTATAATGACAATAAATTAATAAAGCCATGAACATAATTAACATTGCGTTCTTTTCGAATATATTACATAATATGATTATTTTTACGTGTCGGGTTCTAACCATTATTTCTGACATTCTTTAGAACCATATTGAATGTTATAGGATCCGTGAATGGTGTGGGATCCGTAATATAAAACGTGACATCACAATGACCCGAGATTTCTTGACTGTTTCCTCCAAACGCTCTCAAAACGCAATGTAAGGGATCGTGTTCTACCATGTCTCGTCTCAATTCCAATTTAAGAACCGCATCTGATTTTTTACCATTGAGTTAGCTATTACATCAAGCTAAATTCATTATTTATTTATTTTCATATATTTCACTCTTTCGTTGTTATTTGTTTTCATTGCTTAATTCAACAACATGTTTCGAATTACAGATATAAATTGTAACCGTAAGAATATAATTTCATTTCCAAGAACTATCATGTTTCATACATCAACGCCATATATTGCTATTAGCACACATACCTCAATATTGCATACTAGCTTAAAAGTGAGCAACTCGTGATATTGCTTTTGAAAGAAAATAAACAGTTCTCTAAACAGCATTAACTTGTGAGTATAGTCTAAAATAACCCACAATAACAAGGCGAAGAATGATAAAAAGAACGTATGAATTTAATATCATAAGACTTGCTCAGACACTTCCTGACATACTGTACGACTGATCAGATTCCCAGTTACATACCTCTAGACATGGCAGGTAGATTCGTATTGTTAAAACTTGCTTTAGGTACCAACAAAATAAGTTGAATCGACTTTTTGTTAATAATAAAGCCTGCATTCAGTCAATATAAAGATTTTTTTCGTTCATTTTATCGCATTTCAAAGTGTTATGCGATAATATTATGACGTTCTAAGCTCTATAAAAGTGTGTTCAAATTTGGAACAAGCACGGACCATTGGGAAACGATATTAAATATAAACACAATCATTGATCGACAATGGGTGTTTGGAAACGAAAAAAATGTGACTATTACTTTGGTTTGGGCATACGTCATGTTTTAGCCTTAGTTATTTTTTTTAAATATACATATAAATACCATTAACCAATAATTAATGTAACGGTTCCCTTGTTTGGCAAGATAATAATTTTGTTACTTAATCCAACTCAAGGAATAGGAACTTATGGAAGTGCTTACAGAAAAGTGAATTAACGTTCCACTTACAAACTGAAACGTAAAAACAAGACGATATAAACAAACGATATGGTCCATGGGGGTCAAAAGCGGCAAATATGAAACTGAGATAAAGGTAAAATGTGGAGTAAAAACAATAAAATACATAAGAAAATAGACATAAAAAACTTCATAACTTTAGAACCAAGTATGCTAGACCTTTGGTGTTTTCAGTAAATGGTAGACTATTGTATGTATAATGTAATAATTGCTGAACTCAATTTTTAAAAATGCCTCCTTTGGCCCCCATGGACCAGATCGTGTCAACAATGATCTTTTGGTGCTCATAGAAACCTGATGACAAACACTAAGCCCTCTGAAAAACAGCACCTGACTGGGTCTGCCATCCACATGTCACCATGGTTCCAGTCAGGCATTGACTATATTCATCACTACGATCAGCAGAAAAGGTGCTATAATTTGCTAAGATAAAAATGATTTAATACATGTGATCAAACTGAATGCATTCCAAATGCTCCGCTAAAGTTTGCTTTAATAACTTGGCTAATCAAATCGGGCGTTGTTGGCTTTTTTTAATAATCTTCTGTCTGAATAAATGGGGAAAATGTCTATAGCTCAATATTTTGAAGGTCTAATTTAGGATTTCTATTATTTCCGCGAGTTACAACCTATATCAATAAATATTTCCCCATTGGCTTCCCATGTTTATTACAAAGTCTTCCCTTTGTAGATAAACTTTAATTAAAGTTGCAAGTATTAATAATGTGCCGTCTTTTATCAAATAAGCTAGAGTGGTTAATGTATTTAAGATAACTTTCTGTAATCTTCGTATATTCTGGAGTAGACAATGAATGTGTGTAGTCCCTGTTTTCATTATTTATTCCTGATATTTATGTAGACAGTTGTTTAGCCACATAAAAACTAATATCTGTACACTTAATGCCTTCAGATTTCCCGGAGTTTTTTTGCTGCTTAAAAACATTTGGCACAGTACCCGAACCCATTGGCACCGTGTGATCCTTTCAAGAAAAAAGATACCTCCATCAGGAAATTGTCGTGACAGAAATGTCATGGCTGCTTTGGGAAACATTAAGAAACGTGTGTTTGATTGTTGTCGTTTCTTAGTGTATGGGAGGTGGTCTGGGGTAGGAAGTATGTGAGGGTATTTTACTTCACACTATAAATTAACCTGCCAAAACTATAACAAAACTAGAAAATGGGGGGGGGGGAACTGTTGTGGAACTACAGATCCCATATTATTTAATACAAACATAACTTAACTTAACTTTAAAGCATTTATAAAGCGCCATCTATCTAGGTAGCCTAATCCGAGGCGCTATACAAAACAGAAACAAAAATGACATAAGAAAATACAATCATAAACAATACCTGAAACCGACAAGAAGCATATTTAGCAAAAATACACTTTGAATTGGAACATTATACATTTTTGTAAGAAATCAAAAAGCATATGGAAAAGTAACTTAAAGCACATTAAATATCATAAGCAGATTGGAACAAAAATGTTTTTAAACGATTTTTAAAAATATCAAGTGATACACAACAACGAATGTCCATAGGAAGATTGTTCCAAAGTTTTGGTGCACATGAAGAGAATGCTCTATCACCATATGAGGAAAAAGTTTTTTGTGTTGAAAGAAGAAGTTTATCTGACGATCTCAGAGTCCGTGTTGGCACATACGGCGTAAGAAGTTGGTTTATATAAGAAGGTCCAAGTCCATGTAGGGATTTCCATGTGAGCAGAAGAATTTTGAATTGAATCCTTTGACGAATGGGTAACCAGTGAAGCTGTATGAGAGTAGGGGTTATGTGATCAAATTTACGAGTCCTTGAGAGTACACGAGCAGCTGCATTTTGTGTTCGCTGGAGCTTATCAAGAAGAGTGTTTGAAATTCCATATAAAAGTGCATTTCCATTATCAAGTCGGGAGGTGATGAGAGCATGAACAAGAATAGAGGCAGTGTCATCAGAAAGAATTTTTCTGATTGAGTTAATATTACGAATTTGAAAGTATGCAGACTGACATATTTTCTTCACTTGTTCAGCCATTGTCATGTTTTCATCAAGGAAAATCCCCAAGTTGCGTGCAGAATGTGTAGATTTAATGTTGGCATCAGCAATTTGAATATGAGTATTTTGAATTTTATTGCGCATTCGCGGTGTTGTAAACATGATAAGTTCAGTTTTTTCGTCATTTAATTTTAACTTGTTCACAGTCATCCATGATTTAATATCAGCAACACAATGTTCAATTTTTGTAGTAAATAGTTGACAATGTAGTGCTATCGTGTACATTAATAGATTTGGAAAACAAACAGTTTCCAGGAAATAAGTTACAGATGAGAGACAGATGGAATGAAATAAAAGCTAATGAACTAAATAGTAGGACACCTGGAGAAAAAAAAAACATCTGTAATTCAGAAAAACACAGTGCATATGCTCGATATGACATCTGATATGATACAAATATAATTTACAGAAGTTATTTTTGAACACCATCATGTCTTCAACTTAAATTCTTTGAAGATGATGATATATACATTTGTTGCACATAGCTACGTGAATGTGTACATATTGTGTTAAGGTATTCGACCTTGACAATGAATATTGCCATTAGAAATGAAACAGAAGTTAAGTGCAACAGAATAAAGAATAATGTCAAAATGTAAGAGAATGCTCATGATAATGGCAACCATCTTAGATTTTTGTTGTCATTTCGGTTACGGCTTTTGTTCATATCTAGAATATCCCAATTTCAATTTTCTAAAATGCTAAATATGCAAAGAATGTCAAACTTAATTTAAAATGGTTTTATTTGAGCTGTTGCCAACTCAAGAAGTACTCTCAGTCCAAATATCATCTCAAGCAGGAGCCCATCACTCCTCAAAATATGCATGTTTATTAAACGACTTTTACAATCTAGAAAGACCAGTATTAATTACCATGCACATTAGATTTATAACCAGTCTATACCAACTATAATATTGTAATAAAATAGATTGTTAACATCGCTTGTCAGCGACAGTTCCGTTTTTTCTAACAAAACATCATACATTTTTCAATTCTAAGTGTGAACAATAATACCAACAGCTTTCACACTTTATATACATTATATTTTCATAACGCAAATATATATTTTAATATCCAAGCAATTGATACTGTGCTCAAACATAAGGGAACTTAAAAAAATAAAACATTTAACTTGGTTCCAAATATACTATACTCTGTATGTCTTCCTGGAGGCAGTAAAGTAATATCAATTTTTTTGGGTTTTTTTTAACTGTTCATTTTTTCAGGATTTGTTATGCTTGTTGATCTTACCGAAAGTAGATACTTTTATATACTTATCATCATTAAAAAACGATATCTAAATTACTGCCAAGAGAAAGGCATATGGACTATAGTGTTGTCAGACAATATATAGCGACATAATTAATACTTTTGATTTTTTCACATATCATTTCCTTATTTTTAACATCAGTTTTCCACACTGATTAAACTACTCATCTCTGTCTGTAGCCTGTAGGTTCAACATCACTTCCCAGCAAACACAAAAACGTTTTAAAAACGTTTGAAATAAGTTATATTTTGGCTTTTGGTTTAGGTAAAAACGTTTTAATAACATTAAAATGTCGGGTTATATAAAGGTCATGATAACGTTTTAAAACGTTTTGTATGAAAACACACTACAACAATATTTGTAAATGTTTTCAAAAAATGTTATTGTAAACTATTTTTGCAAACATTTTTGACAAATATTGTGTCAATTCTTAAATAACATTATGTTAAAATATTTGAACCCAGCAAACACAGAAATGTTCTTAAAATGTTTTTTTCAAAACCTTTTAATAACATTTAAATGTCGGGTTATATAAAGGTCATGGAAACGTTTTTAAAACGTTATTGAAAATATTTTGGGCAAACATTTTTCGCAAAATATTTTTCAACCCCAAAATAACATTCTGTTTAGAATGTTTTGTATCAAGTTTTCAAGAATGTTTTTGGAATGTTATTAAAACGTTTTGATACCCTTTATATAACCCGACATTTAAACGTTTTCTGTAAAACATTTGTGTTTGCTGAGCAGTAGATTATCAAAAAATGTTTTTTGAGGTTATGAAAACGTTTTATACTCTTTAATATACCCTTTATATAACCCGAAATTTAAACGTTTTCTGACAACATTTTATAACCTTTTGCGAATGATGTCGAAAACGTTTTGTGTTTGCTGGGTTGGCATCAAACAACCGTGTTTAATATTGCCTCTTAAAAGAATAACTAAATAAAGAAATGTGGCACATGCTTACAGCAAGATACGATTTTTTAAACAAATTGAGCGAAACACGCATCTTAAGTTTAGCGATATGGTCCCTGATCGGGGGAGGGGAGGCCCTTTATAATTTGTCTCCCCCGAAACATTAGGTTGATGTGTGTTTGGTAAACCATTAAAAGTGGGTCTTTTGGGGCAGCGAAAATGTAAAGGGTGTCTTGGGTCTTTCTTGGCTTTCTGGTTGACATTCGTCTGGAGGATAGAGATGCGAGGAATCGGCAAGAAAGGCTGAAAAGAGCTGAAAATTGAAATCATGGGAATTCCAGTGTTCTGTTTGTAGTCAAAATTCAGGAGTCCTTGGAAGCTGCACGGTCTAAAAACAAGGGGGGGGGGGATGAGTTGAATAAAGTCAACTGTTGGTGATGTAAATAGAAGTTACGCCGTTTTACCATATTAGAGATATATTATTTTCAAGGCAGCTTTTATATTTTGCACATGTGTTATTACAGTCTCCACTTGTCTATTAAACATTCATCTACGCAAGCAATAAATGAAATGCAACACCATGGAGCATCTATGCAAGGTGTTATCTTGCCATGTATGTGTGTTAGGGGTATATACTTAGGAGGTTACATTTACACTGTCTTTTTTGCCGTGAGCAATGTGCGTATGGTCGGATGTCTCATTATATAGTTGATATCACCAGACCGTTGAACTTACTATTTTTAATTATAAGTTTGTCGTCAAACCGGGTGATTTTAACGAAAACTCGACAAAAACCATCCTCGACTTATTTTGCATGTGTTTTCTCCAGGGTTGTCAGAACCCGAACAAATCAAATCAAAAATTAAATACTATTACGCCATACGTTATTATGTTTATCATAAAAAACGTCCTTATTAAAAACAGACTAAATCACTATTTATATTTTCCATCGCAGTGCTGCGATAGAATACAATCGGGGCTCAATATCGGTATTACGTAGAAAATGATGCCGTGGATATATATACATTCTACCCACATCGGCCATATCAAAGAAAAGACCTACATATATTGGACAACGCTATTACTTATTAATAATGCGGCACCAGAGATTTATGGCCCTCGCAATTATATTGGACTCTAAGGAATATACGCATGACGAATTCAGGGGAAAAAGTGAAGCGATCTTTACTGTTTTCAGTAATTACATATCAGTAACGGTGATAACCTGACCTATTAAACCATAGGCCATTTACAAGTGAGCCTATCCAACATCTTGATTTCATTTCACCGTATTAAGCAAACATTAGCACAATGTCATGAAAAAGCATATTGTTGTCTTAAAAAGGACTCCTAATCAACGTTAATTTGGTGTCAAAATATGATACGAGAACGACAGGTTAACCTTTTTTTTTTAATTTAAATTTAAATTATCAGCATGTGAATGGTTATCAGCTTATAACTCAGAAACAACTTTTGTGACACTGTCTTGCTTGATCGGGTCCCTACATATTTAAATGAAAAAACGTGGAAAGGGGAACTCCCTTTATTTAAGATAGCTCTAAGGATCTCTCAATTTCCTTTGCTCTTTATTTAGATCGATAACTTATCTGTTTTAATATTATTAGGTTCTTAATTTCCTAATATCAAATATATCCATCAAGTTACGTAACAACAATTTCATTTAATTCATGATATAAAATATATATTTTCTGTTACGATCAACAATGTACTTCCTAGACATTACGTTTCACTACCTGGAGAGAATAGATCAAAAATTGAATTCCCTCCAGAGTTTCGTATCTGTCAATAGCCGTATTCAGACGGGCTTAGGGGTAAGTTCGTGTTAAGCTAACACGAAGCTACCTCTAAGGTAGCTTCGTGTTAGCGCCCGTCTGAACAAGTATCGTGTTAACTACCTCGAAGCTTAACACGGAAGATTTACCACAGAGAAATCTCTGTGGTAGCGCGCTAACACGAAGCGATCGTTCCGTGTTAGCGCCCGTATGAACAAGATTCCGGGGTAAGCTTGACCTTATGGATACAACACTTACAATTTCGCAATATTTTAAATATCTGTAGCAATAAATTCACAATAATTTATCTCTGATTCTCACCGAGAATGAACATGATGAAAAAAGCACCACAAAAACGACAACAAAACAAAAAAACAACAACAATAAACTGGTCAAAAGAAGAAACGGAAGAGCTGATAAGTGTCTTGAAAGACAAAGAAACTGAGTGGAGAAGAAAATAACAGCGAAAAAACACGTATAGGACATAATTGCCCTGAAACTAAGAGACATCGGCTTCCACAGTGTACTTGCAGTATAGCAAACGGCCCTATAACTTCCAGTAAATTCCTATATTTACCACGAAGCAAAGACCGAGCCGTGCAGCTAACACGGAGTGCTTAGAGTTAAAGACCACGAGGAAGGACCGTGTGGACAAGTATCTGTGTTAAGTCATGACCTTGCACTACCTCCGTGTTACGGTAACACGGAGGTAAGCTCCCGTGTGATCATGCCTAATGAGTTGACCAGATCACAAGGATGTCATTAATAGCTAGAGGTAGTATATAACACAAATGGGTCAATGAGTTATATAAAAGGATCTTGTGTGGTATTTGGTTCCCAGGAAGTGAGTTTTGCCTGAGGCAATTTGTGGTTAAATGTTGATTCCTCACTACAAGAGTTACTACCGTCGATTTGGTTGAAAAAGGAGGTGAGACATGGTCAATTCTGTTCAAGCAGTGAAACCTAATGTGTAAATTGTTGCCTATGCCGTGTAAAACAATGGCTTAAAATAAGTATAAACTCGGTTGCCTTCAATGACTATGGGTTGGCTACTTGGAGTAAACGTATTATTCGTAACATATTTTACCACCCACATTACACAATCACTGTACGAGTGACAGGGCATTTATTTTTCCAGTTTTCCAGTTGTAGTCATTTAACTAAAAAGACAATGAATTCCTTTATATGGATACGCAAAATACTGTTCAAACTTAGATTTAGATGAACATTGAAAATTGTCATTTGTTCATCTACAGAAAATGTAGCTTACATACAGGGGATGTATCAAAAAGTGTGTCGCGGCATTTGAAGTTGACATACAAAACAAAACAAAACACAAAAAAATTACCAAATTGCGCATGTGAGGTCTTTCTGGGGCCTACATGTGGTTTAGCATTTGACCTTTTAATTATATATGAAGTCCTGAACCGAGGAAACCGATTAATCGTATTAATTTTGCGGTTCTTGAGATCTCCTTTATAGAACTCATACCATACCCTTATTGTGTGTCAACTCAAACTACTTGTGTCAGGATTTGAGTGCAAGCACCGCTAGGTCATTCTCCCTTCTGACCCACATTAAACCCAATGTATATGCAAGTCTTGTCCACGCGATTTACTGTATCATGGTATAGTGAAGCAATTTGAATGAGCGCGACCTATAATATAATTCGGAAACATCATTTTTTTGTCACTGACAAACTGTTACCGCGACGTCCGTGTTTTATACGTGCATTGAATAAACTAAACTATTCATGTAGAACAGTCTACTTTCTAATCACATCAAATATAAAACTACTGTCTGTTCAATTAAAAGTTCGGAAAAAGTATAAATCACGTTAGGTCTAAGACTGTTCTAACACTTTTCTTTGATGACTTTGGCCACAAGTTTTTATTTTGTCAAATATCTTAAAAATTCAAGAATCTAAGCTAATTGAACAGACAGTAGTTATCGCTGAGCGTCAGAAACATTATTTTAATCTTGTTATACATGTATGTGTATATGCTACCATAATGTGAAGTGTCATGTCAAAAACAGATACTTTGGGGACAGGCTATCAATTATAAGGATTTACATACATATCTTAAATATGGAGATATTTTGCTCCACAACGCCGTTTTCCCCAATGAAATCGGACATTTCTAAGCGAAGATATTGAGTTCGTAAGTTATATGGTATGAAAATTGAGATATCGGCCTTAAAATATTATTGACACTGTTGTGAGTAGGTATACCTTAAAATGTCTCAAACAATACAAAATGCCAGTTATATCCCAGTATGAAACTATATTTTAAACATTAATAACATCACAAATTCATAACAGACCCAAATTGTACAAAAGAATTACCCCTGACATATTTTTGGCTATTTCTCCATTTACGATCCTGCCCAAAAGTGTGTGCTTTCGATATACCACGTCACATATGGCGTTCGATAAAATAGTGTGGCTTTGTTTGCAACAACATTTATATTTTATTTACAGCACCTAGTGGTTTGGCAATTACGCCAATGTAGATACCAAGCGTATGGATGATAAATGGATTACTGAGTTGAAGATGTTGGTATGACACGATTCATTGCTTGGATTAACATATAGCATTGAATATGTGACAATAATCGACAATATGCATAGCAAACATGATTTAAATTATTCAAAATGTATGCTTCATAGCTTTAAGCATGATGTATTTCGGAAAGTTGAACATTAACAAAAAGAGGATGATTGAATGAATATTCAGTACGGATTCATCCCCGTTGTTCGCCTGTTTAAATAAGCGCGGCCTAATAGAGTTTGTAAACACCACTGATGTGGCTGACATTTCCAAAATGTCAATAACATTTACCAAGACGAGTGTGATTTATACATTGAATAAGCTAAACTATTCACCTACCATAACATTCCATAATAATAATAAAATAATGGTGTTTTACTTGCTATTGGTTGCAACACTATTTACTTTTATTTACTCCACTAGTGGTTTGGCAATCAAGCCAATGTGGAAAGCAAGCTTGTGACTGGAGTACTGATTATGTCCCGTGTTAAGGGTGTTGGCATGATACGATGTATTGCACAAATTGACATAGCATTGAATAAGTGACGATAATCGCTCATTATCATTCATATCATTCATATTGTTATTTATTAGTGCCCAGGAAAAAAAAAAAATACATCAAACTCATTTTAAACACGTACATTTAAATAAAAAAATATGAGAAATGCAGATAATAACATACTATGTTAATAATAACTATGCTATAATAAACACTATGTAAAAATACATTTAAATACCAATGCCAGCAGGGATTACATTAGATGCGCATACTTTGTAGGAGCATTTAAAAATATCAAAACTTACACCACATTTCGCCATAATTCATTCTAGAAACGTTTGCTGTTAGAATAAGAAAAATGTTAATGCTAAATTATTGCACATTCTAGGGAAGCGTGGTTACTGTTTTGAAATAACCGAGTGAGAGGGTTTTCAAGAAAATATTTTTCCTGTCAAAACTGAAGCATCCTCTGTATAAAAGAAAATATGAATATTAACTGCACATCATATAATACTATTCGTGATACCCAATTGTGGCATATTTGAGGTCGTTTATGAGGCAGAGAATTTTATTTCAATTTTATATACGCCAAAATATTTTTTAATTGAGCAAGAATAAGGATAGAAAAACGTTAAAATTCTATGTATAAATAACATTAGACCCGCCAAAAGATTACTGTTTCGTTTTTATGGTATTCTAATCTTTTATTTCCCGAAGAAACATTTGGGGTCTAAAATGGATTTTTTATGTAATTGATAAAAACATCGAACGTGTATACAAGAAAAATGGTAGGTTCCTCTCTATAGTATTTTACTGACCATGCTAATGTACTGACATCGTGCGAGCACATGTCAAAATCGATATAATGTATTGTCCATATAGACGCGCATTTATCATTTATTATTGTCGGATTAACAACAATTGAGCGCTATTAATACACATTAATGTTTTTAGGCAAATAAAATTCCAAAATATGGTACGTTTTCTGCTTTTGCTTGTCACGTGGTAGGCCTATATTGAAGTTGCGATTATATCTTCAAATAAGTTTCAAATGGATTCCATCAAGCCAAGTGGCCGACTGGTCTAAGGCGCTAGGCTCATAGAGCATATCCAAAGCGGCGTGGTCCGCCGTGAGTTCGAACCCCGCCTCTGCCAAACTTTAATAGAAGTAATATTACAATTTAACTTTTTTTAAATTTCATATTGGGGAAATGTGACTGGGAGAATTTATGTATGGCGTGGAGTGGTGTGATCAAAACTGCAACTGCACATTTATTGTGTGCACATAGCTTTAACCATGATGTTTTTCGTAAACTTGTACATTAACAACGCAAAGGCATGAATGAAAAATCAATACGAATTCAGCCTCGTCAGCTCGTTGTATGAATTTGCTATGGTGTTTGTCCGAATGATACCCCCTCTCGTGCACGGCTTGGTCGTCTGTTTAAATATCACGGCCTATTGGAGTAAACACCACTTCCTGGTAGATGACATTCTCAAAATGTCACTAACATTTACCAAGCGTGCATTGAATAAGCTAAAACATTCGTGCAGAACAGTGTTGTTTTCTAATCAAACCAAATATAAAACCACTTTAATCTTTAAACTTCAGAAACTGCATTTTTATTCATGCTATATACGTATGCTATCATCAACCATAACATTCCGTGATAATAATAAAATAATGATTCTTTGCTTGCCGTTGCTTGCTGTAACATTTATGTTTTATTTACACCACCCAGTAGTTTGGCAATCAAGCCAATGTGGAAAGCAAGCGTGTGGATAATAACTGGATTACTGATTGATTCCTGTGTTAAGGGTGTTAGCATGACACGATTCATTGCATGAATTGACATTTACATAGCATTGAATGTGTCATAATAATCGACATAAATGGTGCATAACCACGATTTGAATGTTAACATGTATGCTACATAACTCCAACCATGGTGTGTTTGGTAAATTTGAATATCGCCAACATAGAGTTTTTCTAACATTTGAACCGTTCTATACTGGAAAGAAAAGCTTACAAGAGACACTATACGTGATGTGTCTTTTAAAGTCATACGTATCTTTCTACATATATAATAGAGTCATCAAAATCGTATTAGTCTTATTTAAATATAAATAATTTAAACAAAAATATTTATTTGCCACAAAAGCAAATCCCGAATTTCATCCTGTTGTGTGAAATTGTTATACTTTGATCAGCTCGGCGGGAATTAGGTTTTTACCACTACGCCGAAAAGTAGAACCACAGTGATATAGTTGATTTGCGTGTTAAAGAAAGTACACAAAGTATAGGACTTCAATTAATAATTTGTGATACTTCTGGCGAGATGTCACAAGACAATTTTCTAAATAAAATATATTGATATTAATCCGCCATGTTAAAAGGCCCGCCGATTACGAGTTGATAAAAATATAGTGTTAATTAAATCACATTTCATCAACTATGTGAGACACATTAATTTGTTTTCAAAAATGTCAATGACTTTTATCAATATATATCATAAGCTTTAAAATGGTATATCATTTGCGTTATGGTTTGTTGAACTCTGCTGCTTCAACAAAAGTGTACCTTTTTTCGGTTCTACATATATCTCTTTTTCCACATTGCTGGTAATAAAGTCATAATTGGCGGTCATTTCAAATTATCCCTAAGTCAACTAGGTTCAGGAATGTGATCTCATTGTTAAATGTTGGTTTTACATACCTAGACAAAATACAACGCAATTGTAACCCACCACTTGAACATGATTTAACCAAAGCAAACAAAGACTAGAGCTATTTAATGATTCTATAGAAATAGATAGAAGATTGCTATCCTCTTCAGCAATAGGATTATTGATTGGTTTAAACGCTCAAATGAGAAACATGTCGCGCCTACTTGAGGTACCTATGAATACGACCTTCACGCACATTTTACACTGTATCTCAGAATACAATTTGCCGACTTTATGGCTCATTCGTAGTGTATGCTCACAAATGTCAATGACGTTTATCAATAAGTTGTTTTCTAAACACGCCAAATATGAAAGCATTATCATCTATTATTAAATTATGGGAGATAAAAATACATGGAAAAAAATAATGATACTATGCCTGTCTTTGCTTGCACCAAACATTCATGTTTTATTTATTTAACCTTGGCAATCAAACCAATGGATATATCATCGTATAACTGGATTGTCATTTAATTCCTGTATTACGGGTGTTGACATGAAGTAATGATATGATAGTAATGATCATAGCAAAGAAGGGATATCGACATATGCTTAGAATGCAACCAACAAGAATTTGATAGAATTGTACATAAACATCATTCGAATAATATTTAACATCTCTGCTACATAGTTCTGTCAGGTTCGAACCTTAAGATGCTGACAATTATGCAGTAGTCTTATCATGTTTCATGTTTTGATCATTACTGTCAGAACATTGTTTGAATCATATAACTGGGAATTCATGGGTTGCATCCATTGGTTATGATCATGTTTTAAAAAAGTAGGAGCATGTCAAGTTTGCAATCTATCTATAAAAATGTCTTATTATAGAGCAAAACAAAATGTAATGTTTACTCGCTCACAAATATATGTAGAATTTGAAGTAAAAATAAATGAAGGGGGTTCTAACCTTAAGGCATTTAGCTTATATGAATTTCTTCTTCTCTCCATCAAAAGAGATTGATATCATATTACTCTGAACACATAAATATATTTCACAAACAGCTCTAATTGTTCAACCCACTTAACAAAGTAATAATACAGTAAGCCAACAAATTAAGGTACCAGTTATGTTCACCCCCGTATATCCTAAAAAAAAGACAGATATGTCATATTGGAACCAGCAGCCAATAGCTGCATCTTTTAGCTCGAATGTAAGACATAATTTGTTGAAATTGTTCAAGAAATGAAAACACGACAAAAACCCATGGAAGAAGCCCATTTAAAAGTTGCAGTTTGCTACATTGCATGCCCTATTGATTTGTACACAACGCGTTCGCGAACAAGAAAACTAGTGCAGTGCTTCCATTGATTAGCACATTAAAACTAGCGTCGTGCTTTCATTGATTAGAACACAAAAGTGCAACCTTTGATTTCGTTTCTTCATTATAGGTTTTAGATCACCGTTTCATTAATTCTCAACCAATTTCAACAAATACGGTCTTAAATCAGAGCTAAAGAGTCCGGATACTGGCTGCTTGCTTTAATTTTGACATACAAGGGTGAATACAACTGCTACTTTTATTCTTTGGCTTACTGTATAAATAAACCAAACCTGAATGTACCTGTAACCAGATCGTTCATATATAATAGAACAATTGGAGGAAATAAACTGCTTTATGAAAAATATGTTAACGTGCAATTATACCACAAATAAAGGATTACCGCTCATTAAGTAGAGTAGAATAATTAAAATTTATCGTTGAATAATAGCTCAAGCGAGAAATTTAGTCTTCTGAATATTTAAGAACATGCAGAAAGGCAATTATTCAAACAATTGCGTTTACGAGTAATTAGGTTTCGTTAACTATCAGCATATATTCATCTGTTCATTGTGTGATACATATGTTGAATAATGAAAGAGTTTTATGAGGTAATATGAGCACTGTAATTGTTATTAAATCACTTCGTGTTTTTGTACCTATATCATCTGAATTCAGCCCGTGATTCATTTAAACATTGTACAGGATATACGAAAATGATCCGTACCCATTACATTTAAGTAACTATAGACAAGACTACTACTGTACTACAACAAAATAAAACATACAATCACATACTGTGTAGGGTGACATTATAAAAAGGTTGTACAACAACTATTGTTGGAAAAGAAGAGTCAATATTCCATTTCTTCTAGATTAAAAAAATAATTGTGTTCTCAATTATGATTGGCACTAATTATTCTAATACATGTATCTTAACTATAGGGGAATTTCTTTTTATGTTGTTAAGGGGGTACTACACCCCTGTGGTAAATTGGTGACTATTTTTGCATTTTTTTCAAAACTAATAACACACTGGTAACAAAAGTTATGTATATTATTGGGGCAAGGAATCCAATTACTACACTGAAATTTCAGTGAATCAAGACAAGCGGTTCAGTAAATATGATAGGAAATAAGGTACATCCTAGCGGTACCTCATTTTCTATCACAAGTGTCGAACTGCTTGTCTTGGGTCACTGAAATTCCAGTGTAGTAATCGGATTCCTTGCCCCTATAATATACATAACTTTTGTTACCAGGGTGTTATTAGTTTTTGAGAAAAATGCAAAAATAGTCACACATTTATTGAGGGGTGTAGTACCCCTTTAAGATGCTTCCATACCCCCATTCTGTGCACGTAATTATATTTGTTTTTTACATTTTCAATTTCAAATATGAACTTATTATGAAAATGCGAAATCACGTACAGATTGACTTTCATGAAGTATGATTAATATTACAGAGAATGGCATTACAACGAAACACGCGACCATGTAGACACGGATTTTCCTTTCTGACTTTATTAAAGTGGGTGAACGGTAATAACACATTAAAACCATTTTAACAAAACATTATCAAAAACAGAATGCCATTACATCGAAACACGAGTATCCATGTACACACGAAGTTTCCTTTTTGACTTTATTAAAGTGGGTGAACTGTAAAAAATCAAACCATTTCAAGAAAATACTTCATCATCTACATTATAATCAATATTATTATGATCGCCATCATCATCATTAGTATGTGTGGGCAGGGGCGGACTGGTTGTTTTAAGACCGGCCCTGTGAAAAAAAATAGAGCGTAGCGAGCGAAGCGAGCTGAGCGACAAACGCTAGGGGTCCATGGGCCCGCGTTAGGGCCCCTGGTGGGGGTCCAGGAGCGAAGCCCCCGGAAAAGTAGGGGTTTTAGCTATTTTAGGGGGTCAGGAAGCCCGTATTTGCAACGATTTCTCAAGCCAAATTCCATTTGTCCATACTTGAGATATTCTTTATTGCATTGTCAATCACTTGCAATAATCAAGATAAAACCAACAGTTAAGCCTCCAGCAAGCGGCAGGGCGTTTCAACTAATGGCAAGCCTTTATTGTGGGGAGAGGGGTGTATTTGTGATTGCTTGACTTTTTTTTTTCAAGGACAACGATTGAAGTGCAAGAAATTATTACATTATTTAAGTGTTCAGGAAGGGTCCAGTGAATAAAACGGTAAAAACTACTTTCCAACAAGTTTCTTACTACTATTTCCTGTTGCCTTTAGCAACAGTATTCACATCTATAATAGTTATGTATAAGAACGTTTCATCACATTTTGATACAAAAAATCAAATCAACTGACAACTGAAGTTCCCACCAAGAAGTATCCTTATATTCTGTAAGTGTACCTATGGCTATAAGCTACAATTGATCGTTTGGCGTAAACGATTCCATTTGTAAAGTTCATTCTTGGTGAAACGGAGAAAAAGAAACTGATGCTTTAGGGCATCATAATGTGTGTTCATGGACGGCGCATACGTTATTATTATGTTCACGAAAACAGGTCTACGGCTAACATGTTTATCGATATAGGTACATGATTATTACGATGAAAGTATATATTTCCGCCAAAAAGTACTAGTTATTTGTTCGTATTTTGAATAATATAGTGTACATCTATTTTATTTTAATCTGTCTCTATAAAAAACAGCACAAAAAACTACAAATGATTGTTTCAAATAAAATCCGTTTCTTATTTTGCATTTTCCTCATTTAGTACTTAGAGGAAAATGTATAGTCATAGACTGATCGGATCGATCAACACACTTGGTTCTCACTGCAATATATAATATAATCACATGGATTTGAAGAGTTCCTGTAGCTAGAACATACATTGGATAGATGAAAGCTAATGATAAAATGAATATATAACGAATTGAAAAATAGTTCATCAGGTAGCACGAAAGAAAGTTTAATGCATATTTTGTGAAGCTTATTGTAATATGCATTTGGTTAATTACTACGTAATATAACTTTTTACATCCAAATAATGAGAAAGACATTTCAAAATAACAAAACACTGGTGTCCTTAATTAACCCAAATGCTTAGTGGATGTATTTACTTTTGGGACAGTTCATAGTCTCTTAAGTTGTGGTACTAGAACAGGCATAAGGCCCCTTTCGTACCTTGCGGATGGTTAACTCATCTGTAAAATCATGGTGTATACATGTTAAAATCTTTCTTGTACACGGCACGTTTAGTATCGTATCAAAGCCGCCTTCCAGCTATAAAATGTAATGTGATAGATAAAGTGATACATGATATTATGCTATAGGATAGTAACACGTTTGTAAACAGATAGCAATGATGTATAAAGGTATGTTTACACAGACTCGTCGTCTTAAGATTTCACAAAACTTGAGATTATCCCTGAATACGTTGAGAGTATTTTTTAAACACTTCCACTCTGAAAGTATTTGCAAGTTTAATATACTAGCCAGGTGAATATGGACTTCCCTTTAAGGCAATGATTCAGGAGGTGCATTTCCTTATCAATATGGGAATCCTGTTGTAAATGCTCAACCACAAGTCATCATATGGGGAAGGGGAGGGGGCACCGACTATGATGGGGGGAGCACCGGGTATGATGGTGCCATTTTTCGACAATTTTCATATTTCAGATCGATTGCGGGCACGTGCCCCCCCACCGTGGTCCTATTACGCTACGGCACTGCACTGAGTATATCGAGTACTAAAGCTCTTTGACCAAAAGAGGCAATGATCAGTTAGTGAGCTAGTTGATTTCACTTCTGTTAGGATACTTGTGGCGACATGTCGGTGCATTGTTATACAGTTTGAGCTGCAGAACATGGAAAAACCATAAACTCGCATGCATATTGACATTATTTCCACTGTAGTATGTGGTATCAAACATCAGCGGTTTTAACATTGAAAGTGATTTCATGCATATAATTGAATATATATAATTTAATGACCACATGATAAATAAAGAGCACCAGCTGTTAACTTTAGGGTACTGAATGTAAATGTCACCCGATCCGAATGAATGACTGAAATATGATTATTATTCGTTTTTTCTTAGTTGTACTTTAAAACACTGATGACTGAAATTTGAACATGAATATCATATGGAAGGAATAACAACAAGAAAAACAACATCAACAACATAACATGCTACCACAAAAGAACACCATGCACATTATGTTGATCTTTTACAAACCCCACGCATAGCTTTATTGAGTGATCAGGTTGAATCATTACATAATCTCATAATAATATTTCTCAATACCGTACATACAGTTAGTAGTAATCCACTACTTTTATTCCAAACCTTGTCGGTGCCATGACAGCCAGCCACATAAGAACAACAATATTATAGCAAAAACAAACGTTGATTTGATTTTTCTTAATTTTGATTTTTCTGCATAATTGTCAACATCTTAAGATTCGAATTTCGTGTGAACGCGACATTTGATGTTGGTATATAGCTATATATGAGAGGATCTCTTACAGAAAGTGGCGATTCACGTCTCCAATTACCACACAAGATATACTACATTAAAAGGTGTTCACTTCTTCTTAGTAACTCCCCTAGAGCAACATTTTAATATAGAAGTGATACATGATATGTTGTGTGGTATGATTTTATCCATATAAAACACCCACTTTGAAATTGCATAGCTGTTTATTCAGTACGCTATGTACTCATGTATATTCCAATAGTCCTTTAAAGGTCGTTATTAGTCTCAACTCCCATGGTATAGTTCAATAATGTCCATATAAACAGTTACAACTTGACCTCAATTGAGATATTTGGGATCAAAGAACTGTGTCATAATAGATGAGCGTATTTGAGTTCTAGTGATTGCCGCGCGTTATAAAATAGGTATGCTCCTGCCTTGAAAGAACTTCAGGGACATTACTTAGACATAATGCCTGGCAGACAATATTTTGAGTTGATATTGACTTAAAATGTGTTGAAACACTATCATTAATCCTCATCCGTGGTTGGAAAATATAGTTATGAAAGCACAATATGGCGCCTGTAGATTGGTTGTTGATTTGAAAGGAGACGTGATTCTTTATTTTGCTGTTCCTAATAAATCATTTACATTGTAGAATAGCCAACCGAAATCAACATTATTCACTCGAATGTGAAGGATATTTTAGGAGCCATTTTAATGTGTAGTAACGTAGAGTAGAGTGATTCATCACATACCGGCATTCAATGACAGTGGCATAGTCAGCACTTTTTCAAATGACCAGGGGATGGGGGTGGGGGGCAGCGGCAAGATTACTTTTAAGGGGGAAAAACTTTGACAAAAAAGGCCTACCAATCTTAAATATCAGGGCGGCCAGCATCCCACAGGGGGTTCCAAGAGGGGGGATACTTCTCAGGGGGAGGGTAGTTTCCCCTTTGTTCGATGGGAGAGGATAACCTGGTTGAGTGGGCATATACGATAATCGGTTATCTATTATGCTTAGGACCAACCCCCACGAACTAAATGTAAATGTAAAATCGCCAGTGCAAAAATGGAACAACGGGTATTACAAACAACAATCGAATTTCAAAAGCAACATTTGATTTTGAGCACCTATTTCCCCATCAGTTATGACAAGTGATATATTGTAAGTTTGTTTAATGGTGATTTTAACTGTTAAATAACCTTATACTCAAAAGTGCGACTTGGAAGGTCAAATTGTTGATGGAATGTATCGATCGTCTTTTTATTTACTTTATCCTTTAGCCAGGCGATGGAAAGGACGCACGGCGGACTGCTCCTCTCACACAAATTATACAATACGTTTAAATGTAGGTTTTATGAAGTGTTTAGTAGAGTTTTAAACTGAACCGCATGCCAAGCCTCTTCCGTCCCCACCAATTAACCAGTGTAACGTTTATACCGGTTTCCTACGTGTCTTTCGGTTTACTACTTGCTTACTTTCCTCAAAAACTTGAGAACCTTGGTTTTCATGTTGAGTTTCTAGCTTAACAGCTTTCTTGTTCTCAACCCTCGACTGAAATATTACCGTAATCAATCACCACTGAATAATGTATTTGTTTACCAAACAACTCAATTCACGTCTCTTAAAACCAAGCATAACTTTCTCCATATCACGCACTGCTTCCTCGAGGTCCAGTATATTATGTGTCAAGTGACAAGGGCTAACGTGTGATCCGCAAATTATACTTTTTAAAAGGCCATGAATTAATCATTTGATTCCAAAATCAACAACTATCCGTGATGCTTGGTCGATGACACCTTTGGACATTGTAAATAGCAGATGTGGCTTGAGCTTACCTTGGGAGATCGGTTTAGACAATTAGGAGTGGTGTCTATTGCTGCTTGAGGTGAAATTGTAAGTTCAAAAGAGGAGGGTGTTCCATAGATGTACCATAGAAAACAAACAAGGAATATATTTGATAGTATCTATTGTATGTGTTGGTGGAACCGGTTAGATATCACCAGAATTGAAGTTCGCTGGTGTCCCGCAGTCATTGTATTTAGCGATTTATCTAAGATAACGAATAGACAACTTCAATGTAACACAATGGCACTGATATTAACCCTTTTTATTTTGATTTTTATAACAAACTTGCCGAAGAAAACTAGGAGCACAACTATATACCCGCCATTTTGCCGTAAAATCAAGCTAAAAAGATCCTAAGGTACTACAAACTAATTCTAAAGTTTTGCACATTTTATCTAAATGAAAAAAAAAACACACACACAACTGCTAAGCTAAAAATGGCGGGTTTATATCTTTTAATTCTGATTTTTTCATATTTGCACATATCATTCGGTCCCAATTAGTTTGAAGTTGGGCAAACCTTGCTGCCGTGATATATAACGCAAACGGGAGACTAACCTTTTATCTATATAGACGTGTTAAAACTCCTGCCCACGACCAACCGGGTTGTCTTCATTATGCACTGTTTTAAGTTAGTGCTTATAAATATTTTACTTTGACCACGTAACGTATCAACGATGGATAAAACGTCTATATTGATTAATGAACTCCGTTTCATATGCTGCATTACTCTCTCCATTCTAAGTAAACATTTATCTTGTTATGGAAATTAATCCTTAAAAATATCAACAGCACATATGCCATAATGTAGTTATGGCGGGAGAAATTGTTTTATCGTCAGATGCTAAACGTGTCGCTCTGGTCGCTCCAAAACGTTAAACACATTAAGCTGTTATTGTAGTGTACACTTCCTACGACATATTTTCATTCCAGATGCGATTCCAAAATTATCGCTATAGGGACTTGACGTATCATCAGACCTTAGGACTAACATTGGAAAGTCATTCTTTATCCTCGTTCAATGATATTGCATTCCATCTTGCTCCTTCCAAGAATTTGTCTGGGCCCTTAGGTGATGATATTTCATAATATTACAGTCATACATTTTGATTTTGTCCCCTATAGCGTAAATAGCCATGTTGTTAGCACATTCAGTAATGAGATATATTTGAATAGTCTACGAATATCCAGTGAAATGGCATAATATTTTACATGTTATGCATAGTTCAGAATAATAAATAGACTCGGGGAACATATTATAGACATCAAAACCTACCCTAAAATCCAGTAAAAATAAATGTATCAAATAACATTGATTCAGATATCAGGGAACACGTGACCGTGGCCGGGCGGAACGGGCTCCAAATCGTAATCCGAAGTCTGTGGGTTCGAGCCCCGGCGACACCATCGTGCTGTGTATTTTTTGGTAAGGGCCTTATCTCCATTACCCATCTCTCCACCCAGGTATATAAATTGGTACCGGCATTCAGTGTAGTTGTCTCCTCACTCGCTTCTCACTACTTTAGCCGGGGTTCAATTCCCCGCGGTGCCACATGTGGGTTTGGTTGCCGATCCATGTTCGTCCTCTCAGGTTTTTCTCCGGTTCCTCCGGTTTTCCTCCTGCATCTAAACTCGGACCTTTTCCCATATCCCTGTAATATCCGGATGGCATCCCTTAAATTTAGTAGCTTTTGAGCACTTTTGGGCTTAGCCTGCCTCCGGACGAATATTATAAATAAATAAAACTCACCCGTTGTGGAGGACAGCAACATTTCACGGTGAAGTCTGGCCCAATCGCTAACGAAAGAGAGATGGGCACTCCGTCCTGTAAAAATGCAGGTTCAACTTTTTAACCTTTACCTTTGCCATTTTTTAAATTCAAATGTCGACTATTTTTGAAACTAATTAAAAATCACATACCTGCATTTATTATCTTATTATTTTCTTAAAGTACAAATTAAAGAATAGAAAACAATAGAAAATATACATTTTTACAAAAATCAAACCAAGGGAATATTTGTTTATTGTTTAGATGAGGACGTTGACTTTTCGATTGACAGTATATTATTACATATATATGCATTCTGGGAAAACTATGTACAGGGCATTATAAGTAGTATATTTATTGGTACAAGATGTTCATGTAATAAAAACAAAATAAAGAACACTTCCTAACCTGTCTTATTAAGTTTTGAAACAATGAATTGTTTGTATCATAAGCCCCGTAATATGCTGGTAATACTATTCCATCCAATGACTTTGAACTTGAACAAACCGTGCTACGGAGATATAAAAAGTAATTTAATAACATTAGAGTCTGACCCTATACCTGCTATGACGTGTTAAAACTCTTGCCCATGACTAACTGGAATATCTGGCAGGACTCACTGTGCACTTTTAAATTAGTGCTTGAGAATATTTTACTTTGACCACGTAACGTATCAACCACAGAGAGAGTAATGAACTGTGGTTCATCTGCATCACTGTGCATTTTTTTTAAGTACGCATTCATTTTGTGACGGAAATTAATATTTAAAACACAAACAACGTAGTAGTTATGGTGGAACACATATTTTATCATGTTAACATAAATGTATAAATTTAATACAAATCAATTTCCAAAATGTTGAACACATTAAACTTTCATCGTAGTCTACACTTTCTACAGCATATTTTCATTCCATTATAAAAAAAATGATTTCAAATGCATCGCTATAGAGATCTAAAACATCAGGCATTAAGAATAACATTCATATCCATTTACTTATAGAACACGGTTGTTCGATGTATATAGAATTGGCTTCATTATTAAGAAAATGCAAACTATAGATGGCGCTATTTATCCTAAATCATAATTCTTAATTTGCAAGGGGTAGGTAATCAATACTGCCATTTAAACAGATGGAATAGGTGAAACAAGCAACAAAGAAATTTTATAAACATATTTCATCAAACAATATAAGGACTTAATTTTTATTAAAAGCCTGAAAGAGTAAATTCCAGTATCTAAATAGCGCCACCAATCTTGTCATAAATAGATACATTTTATATCCGAAAAAGCTTTAAAAATGCTGGTAAAGTGAATAATGTTGTAAATAAGGGGAAATTAAAGTTGAAAATGGCTCAAAAACAACTGTATACATTAGTATGATATGGCTTTATGCTGTTTAAGCCTAAAAATTGTGTTGTACATGATGTCTTGTTTGAAAAACTAATAAATAATCACATCAAACAAAGACTACTACAGTACTACATCAAAATAACAATCACATAATGTTTAGAGTGACATTATAAACAGGTCGGTAATCAAACATATACATGTTTTTAAACCAGATTTCTGAATTAATTTCAACTATGATTGGCACTAAATATTTTAATACAACAGGTACATGTATCTTTATAAATTATGTTACTTTCTTTTTGTGTAATTGAAGCATGTTCTATACCCCTTTTCTGTGCACCTAATATATAATTTGTTACATTTTCAATTTCAAATATGAACTTATTATGAAAATGCGAAATCACGTACGGATTGACTGTTACGAAGTATGATTAATATTACAGAGAATGGCATTACAACGAAACACGCGACCATGTAGACACGAATTTTACTTTTTGACTTTATTAAAGTGGGTGAACGGTAAACAAATATTCAAGACATTTTAAAAATATACCTTATCATCTACATCATCATCAAAATTATCATCATCATTGAATGTAATGGTTTAGGGGTGTGCATTTTCCAGCAAGATAATTTCTTACAACCATTCTGTTGCCGTTAGCAATTCTTCAACTAAAGTCTTCAAATCTATAGTTATGCACAAAAATGTTTCATCATATTTTGAAAAAAAAAACCCTGACAACTGAAGTTCACAACAAGAAATAACATTATACTATACAGTATTCTGTAAGTGTACCTATGGCTATAAGCTACAATTGATCGTTTGGCGTAAGCGATTCCATTTTGTAAAAACTCATTCTTAGTGAAACAGAGAAAAAACGGACGCTTCAGGGTATGACAATGTGTGTTTATGGACGGCGCATACGTTATTCCTATTTTGATGTCCACAAACACTGACAACATTCGGTTATGTTAATAAAGGAACACGATCCTTTCTTCTACTCGATAAAGTATATACTCCAACTAGTCATTCTATTCATTTTTTGTATTTTGATTAATATCATCATTTTTATCATTTTTATCATTTTTTGTATTTTGTTGTATATCATAATTATTAATTATTTGTTCAATATGTCTCTAAAATGTTTCAGATAAAATACGTTTCTTATTTTGCATTTCCCTCATCTAGTACTGAAAATGTCTAGTCATAGACTGATGGGATCGATCAACACACTTGGTTCTCACTGCTTCGAATCTGTGCAATATACACGGTGCATCACATGGGTTTGAAAAGTACCTATAGCTAGAGCACACACACTGGATTAGAGAAATCTCATGATACAATGAATACACGAGTTGAAAAATAGATCATCAGGTTGCACGAAAGAAAGTTAAATATGCATTTTGTGAAGCTTAGTGACTGTCAATGTGCATTGGAATAATTATTATTACGCAATATAAACATGTTGGCATCCAATTAATGAGTTCCGATATTTTTGACTGGTGCCAATAACTATGGTACAAACAATGGAACAGGCTTGCGCATCATACATTGGAATATAGAAACATTTAGAGAATAAACGATAGGAACTTTTATTTTGCCTATCCTCTACCGTGTGATAGACGACAGGCAGGTCCAATATTTTGAGTAGTGGCTGCCGGCGCAGCCGGTATCCACTAAAGATATTATTTTAATAACTGTAAACTATTTTTTAAGCAAACATTAAGTAATACCGTCATAAAAACTCCCCTTTTTCTAAAATGAACGAAACTTGTTTACAACTTCACATCTTTTGTTGCGCGTACTGCTAGCGCGTGCGAGTATTCCGCACTGCGTCTACGCATACAACGCGATGTATACGCGCACCTCTATGAGCGTGTTACGCGTTATCAACACTCATGATGACGTGGGGTCGTCTACAGCCTGATAGACGACACCCAAAATCATGCGATTGTCCAATCAGATTATGTATCTACTAATAGACCACTCCCACTGACTAATAATCATGCATTAAAAACTAGTGCATGATTTCGAGTTAACGATGCATAGGTTCTAATTATTGTTCATGATGTATCAACCTACAGAGGAAAGGAGAATCACGCATCGCACACTAGCATAATTAAAAATAAAATTACAAGGGAAACATAACACGCATGGATAGATGAAGCAGAGAAAAACTCCGGAAATACCTTCCTGCGTAGGGACTTGAACTCCAGACCTCTCACTTGCGGGGCTAGCACTCTAACCACTGAGCTACACACATTGTCCCTTCATAAACAGGACTCAAACGTGGTAGTTAATATATTTACCTTTAGGACAGTTAATAGTTTCTCAATATGTAGCTTTGCAAAAGATAAAGTATACTGTATAAGGCCTCTTTCGTACCTTGCGGATAGTTAACTCATCTGCACGATCATGATGTTTACAGGTTGAAATCTTGCGTATCGTATCAAAGCCACCTTCTAGCTATAAACTGTAATGTAATAGCTAAAGTGATACATGACACAGTGTTATATGATAACACGTTTGTAAACAGATGTTAATGTTGTCAACTACGTCACTTTTTGAGAGTATTTGTAAGTTCTCTATACTAGCCAGGTCAACATGGATTTCTCTTTGAGACAATTGACCGGTTCGGTAAATCCCATATAATAAGCCTTTGAGAGTATACCTGAGATGTTGTCATTTGACGTCACGCAATGCGCTGTAATGATGTTTGCTAGATGATGTGCGCATCGGCCTGACGCGTACTGACGTCAAATGACGACATCTCAGGTGTACTCGCAAAAGTTTATGGGATTTACTGAAAAAGTCAATTCATGCAGGGGTGCGCATTTTAATAACATATATATGACGTATCGTTCATTAAGATTTTTATGTAAACGGTATCAATACGATGCGTCAGAAATGTTAGTGAAATCCAACCCTGGTCGTAGGAAAATAGTAAATTATCACATTAATAGTCATAATACTCTCTATTTAGTTACTCGAAATTACTCAAGATTTTAATATTCCTTTTATTGTTTGATGAAATATGTTTACAAAATTTCCTTGTTGCTTGTTTCACCTATTCCAGCTGTTTTAATGGCAGTATTAATCGCCTACCCCTTGCAAATAAACAAATATGATTTAGTATAAATAGCGCCATCTATAGTTTGAACTTAGATAATAATGAAGCCAATTCTATATGCATCAAACAACCGTGAGTTCTCTTTTGACACACGACTCTACCAGAGTGCTCAAGCTCCTTGACCAAAAGAGGCAATGATCAATATTGGTGAGCAGTGGTTCCACTTCTGCTTAGATACTGTGGCGACATGGCGATGCGTTGTTATACAGTTTGAGCTGCAGAACATGGAAAAAACTAAACTCGTATGCCTATTGACATTATTTCCACCTGTGTTGTATGTGGTATTAAAATCAGTGGTTTTAAAGCTGAAAGTGATATCATGCATATAAATGAATGGATATAATTTAATGACCACATGATAAATAAAGAGTAACAGCTGTAAACATTAACCCGTAATAACCGTTTACGCCCAAACGAACTAAGCTATAAATCGTAGATACATCGGCATTTTGCGATCATTTTAGTTATAAATTGCTTTTATCCCAGCACCTCCTCGGGGGTAGGACCGGCCATCAAAGAGAGGGGGTTGGTGAGGCCCAGTGATTTTTAAATTATTTTAAGAGGAAATTAGGTGAAATTATTTTTGCCGAAAATCAAATTTGCCGCTTATAGTTTTGTACATAGCCAGACTTTCACGAATTTGCACTGGCGCCCTCACATTATGACGTCATAGCGACATTATGTGGGGAAAGTCTGTACTTATTTTGGTATCATTAGATAGAGGAGACCCATAGCTACACAATTATATAGTACCGAATATAACGGTATATGACCTTTATAATTATTGAAAATTAGGGGCAACCCTCCCCCTTCGAAGTCCGTGTTACAAAATAATAGGCTCAGTAGTTCTAGGGTTAAGGGGTTATGCAGTAGCATATAGATTTCAAGCAATCGTAATGAATGGTTGAATATGATTATTACTCGTTTTTTCTAATAGTTGTCATTTAAAACATCGATGACTGGACTGAAATATAATTCATTTCATTTTATTAGAAAAAGCATCGTGGCCCTAAGGCCAAATTGAGCAATTTTTACATTCATTAAAAGACATACAAAATATATAAACAACAAATTTAAATTCAAATAATGCAAGATAAAAGATGAAAAATATTGAACATATAAATGGATATTGCTACATAATAAAACATCAGCATGCAGGTGTGAGTCGGTTCCGGGAGTCGGTGTGGGTGGAAAAAGGGTACATAGGTGAAGGGTGCATGAGCGCACGCATGCATATGCACAAACAATGGCATGCCAGCACACATGGTCCCTTCATCTCTGAACACATACAACACCCAACCACCACAGAAAAACAGCCACTCACACCTGCACACCCCTACTCACACACACCCCCACACACACTCCAATTCACACCACAGCCACACCACACATATCACTGGACTCAAACAAACTCCAAAAACACCTGGTACTCCCTCGTGCTCCCAATCACACATACAAATAAAGAGATCGCATATAAATTATATAAATAATGACACCTGCATATACATGTAATACATCAAAACTGCTTAAAAGCACTAAAAATGGCAAGTGCAAAAGGATAACTACTGATTCAATAAATTAATAAATTAAAAAACAGATAAAAGGAATATCAACATGAACAATAACATCGACAACATAACATGCTGCCACAAGGGCACACCATGCACAGATGTTGGTCTTAAATGAGTGTTTTGTAATCCTAGATATCCACGAAAAAAGCTAATTCCAAAATTCCGATATTGATATATTCGGGGATGAACTAATTTTATAGTGAAACGTCCCGAAATCATAACAATTTTATTTTTTGGCTACCCACAATTCCAAGGGCCATGCAAAATTTCGATAAAGTGCTAACCAAAATCGATTGTTTTCTCGCAATTTCTTTGGAAATACATCGATTTGGAGCGTCAAATTTCAATTTTATTTGCAATAAGAACAATGGGAGCAACTGCTTTCCCCTGTAACACGTGTAATAAGACCACTGCATTAAAACTCGACATTCGTGTGAACGCGACATTTGATGTTCTTATATAGCTATAGTTGAGAGGATCTCTTACAGAAAATGGCGATGCAAGTCTCCAATTACAGCACAAGATATACAACATTAACACGTGTTCACTTCTTCGTAGTAAGAGCTTCCCTAGAACAAAATTTTAATACAAAAGTGATACACGGTATGTTGTGTGGTATGATTTTATCTATAAAAAACACCCACATTGATATTGGATAGGTGTTTATTCAGTATGGCCTTGACTACATGTATATTCCAATATTCCCCTAAGTTTGTGCAAATTATATCATTTTACAAAATGCTTTTACAGAAAACATCGTCATAATTCTCATCTCCCATGGTGTAATAATCTCCATTATAAACAATAACAGTGCGCAATTTGAACTTAAGTTGTGTATTATTAGTTGTTATGCTTAAAGTAATTAAAGGTCATTTTAATGAACTGTGCCATAACAGATGAGCGTGTTTGAGTTCTAGTGAGCGTAGCGCGTTATAAACGAAAGTGTCAATATGTATGTTCCTGCCCGAAAAGAACTTCAGGGACATTTCTTAGACATAATGCCCGGCAGACAATATTTTGAGTTGATATTTACTTAAATTGTGCTGAAACACCATCATTAATCCACATCTGTGGTTGGAAACATATTATAGTAAGCACAGTGTGGCGCCTGTAGATCATGTAGATTGGTTGTTAGTTTGCAAGGAGACGTGAGTTATTTACATTGTAGAATAGCCAACTGAAATCAGCATTATTCGCTTGAATATGAAGGGTGATGTAGAGGATATCTCTGTCATGGTTGACTAAATTTAACGTCGTCATTGGTATTTTATGTGAAATATGTTAATTCATGTTTAATTGCTATATTAAGCTAGCATAGACCACCATCGTCTGTTTAATTCAGTGTAAATGCTTCTTAGCAGTATTTTGTATTTTAAACATAGGGTAGATCATGAACTACTCCATAACAACACCTAAGAGATACTTAAGTAAGAACATGTTGAGTGTAGCTTCCATGCATTTAAATGGAATTTGATATAATGTTATTCTATCTAAGGACGCCTGAAAGTTTTGAAACATATTGAACGGGCCCTATACAATAAATGTCAGGATCTTGTGATCACGAGATCTTGACTTCTTGAGTTACAAACTGAACCACGTGACAATTCCTTACACAGTCATCACCAATGAACCAGTGTATGGTGACCTGTTTTCAACTTTTCTGTTAACAACTTATTTGTAGGAGGCTCCTTTAAATTCTTCAAAAGCTATAGTAAGAGGCAGAGTGTGTAGACTTTCATTCATCTGGGTATTTTAATTTAAATCTGGTCAACCAGACATACCTATTTTTGACGGACGAACCGACGTTGCGACTGAAATTTTCAGTCTTCAGCTGGTTTGTGATGCAGATATCCTTGAGTACCGGACACCTCCGGGATTGATGACAATCGGCGTGGAATGTCCTTTATGATTCGGTCCCAGTCATGTGACAGCTTGGCCCGGACGTCTCCTCCACGGTTGAGAGATGGTTACTATAGTAAGAGGATTGAGAACCAGAAAACCTTGATTTTAATTTTGAGTTTATAGCTTCACAGCTTTCTGGTTCTCAACCCTTGACTGAAATATTACCATTTTCAATCACCACTGAATAATGTACCTGTTTACCAAACCACTCAATTGACGTCAACTATAACCACACATAATAAAGTCCAGTATTTTGCGTGTGAAGTGACAAGTGCTAACGTGTGATCCCCAAATTATACTTTTTAAAAGACCATGAATTAATCATTTGATATAAAAATCAACAACTATCCGTGCTTACTTGGCCGATGACACCTTTGGACATTGTAAATAGCAGATGGGGCTTGTAAGTTACACAGGGAGATTGGTTCAGACAATCATGAGTGGTGCCTATTGCTGCTTAAGGTGAAATTTTGAGTTACAAATATATGGCTGTTTTACACAGGGAGATGGGAGGAGTGTTGTCTATTGTTGCTTGAGGTTAATTTTAACGGGGTGTTTCATATGTGTGCAAGAAGCATGTCCATTTGAAAACAAACAAGAAACCTATTTAAATGTATCTAGTGCATGTGTTCCATTATGTTCACTACCTGAAGACAATTGATCAAGAATTGAATTCCCTCCTGAGGTTGGTATCTGTCAATGAGTTGACCAGGTCACTCGCTGTCATTATAGCTAGAGGCAAAATATGACACAAATGTCAATGAGCTACATAAACATGACCTTGTGTAATATTTTGTTTCCAGAAAGTGAGGTTTTCCTGAGGTCATTTGTGGTTGAATGTTGAGCTCTCACTGCACTACGGTCGATTTGGTTGAAAAAGTAGGTGAAACATGATCATTTCTGTTCAGGCAGTGAAACCTGATGGCTGGTATCACTCATTGTGTCTGTGTCTAAGATAACGAATAGATAACTTTAACACAATGACACTGACATTGACCAAAAGTATTTTACCCTTTGTATTTTGAATCTTATATCAAACTTGCCGAAGAAAAATATATCGTAGGGGCATAACTGTAAAATAAACCGAAATTGAATCCAAAGCTACTGCAAACTTATTCGAAAGTTGCGCATATTTATCTAAAAGATAACAAAAAACCCAAAAAAAACCCAAAAAAACAACAACAAAAAAGCACCTGCTAAACCAAACATGGCGGATATTATACACTTCTTTTTCTTATTTTATAAACAAAAAATAGTCATCGTATCATATTTGTACAGATTATTCGGTCGCAACTAGTTTGAAGTTTCACTGAAAACAAAAACTCGTATTATATAAGCTGAACTAAGCTTTTGTTTAGTAGGGCCACTAGTTTCCCCTGGTTAACTAGTTTTTAATGTCGGACTAAGCGTCCATCTAGTATGCTTGGCTAGTACAGCATGCAGTCAGGGAAATTGTTAGTACGGACATGCCGAACTATGACAAATTGTGGTACTTTACTAATAAGTGAAAATTAGTTGCACCGCAAAAGTCGATCCAACTAACTTCTCTGGCTTTACGAATTGGTAGAACGAATCATGGTTATGGTCCGTACCAAGGGTTGTACTAACGTTGAATTTACCGCCCTTTTGATCACATGACATGACTCTTATGACAAATTATGCTAGTAGAGCTAGTCTGTACTAACTTCATAGACGACATTTCACACATGCAGACGATAGCACATCTAGCGTCTGGATATGGACAATTTAGCTCCGATTCTAACCTATTTGAAATTGTCGAAGAAATGGAAAGGTATGTTTTATTGACATTTTCCCCAAGTTTGTTTTGGAATAACTTACAAACCTTTAGAATTTGAAATGAGATTGTAAATCGGATCACAAATGTCATGATCATGGACCGTGGGTTTATGCATGCATGGTTGAGGCTGCCATGGCTGCCGAATTCGTGTGAACCTTCATCATGCCGTGTGTAGTAGAAAACAGGGCTCGAAAAACGGGGCCAAATCTGTTTTTCAAATTCTAACCATGCTAAAACGGTTTGTAAGGTTGGGAAAAAGATCAATAAAACGTACCTTTCCATATCTTCGACCACTTCTACCGGGCTAGAATTGGGCTAGTTCCACAGGCTAGTTCAGTCAGCTGAACTAGTCAAACATCATTAGTACAGAATGCCCTATTAAAAAAATAGTCGTACTTTACATCGTTTATGATACTAGAGCCCATTAGTAGAACACCCCAATATATTAGTTGAGCCCCTAATAGGTCTCAGTTGAACTAATTTATTTATTAGTTGGTCAAGGTTGAACGAGTATATTTGATAGTTAAGTCGCTAGTATATCATGATGTACTAATATATAGTTTAGTCCAGTCTAGCCGTACTAGGTATAGCTCAGTCGTACTTGACATTGTTTTAACTAACTATTCTTTAGTAGGGCACCCCAAGTTTTGTTTTCAGCGTTGGCAAACATTGCTTCCGTGATAAAGCAAACGGGATATTAACCTTTATCTCTATAGACGTGTTAAAACTCCTGCCCACGACCAACAGGGTTGGCTTCATTATGCACTTTTAAGTCAGTACTTATGAATATTTTACTTTGACCACGTAACGTACCGCCTATAGATAAGACATCTATCTTGATTATTAAACCGCGGCTAATAAACTGCATTACTGTGCATTTTAAGTAAACATTTATCTTGTTATGGAAATTAATTATATTAAAATATATCAACAGCACATATGCTATAATCTAGTTATGGCGGGGAAAACTGGTTGATCGTGAGAAGCTAAACGTGTCACTTTGCTTTAAATTCAATACACACCCATATCCAAACAGTTAGACACATTAAGCTTTTATCGTAGAATACACTTCCTTTATTTCCAGATGCGATACGCTATAGGGACTTAATGTATTATCAGACCTTAGGACTAACATTGGAAAGTCATTCTTTATCCTCGTTCAATGATATTGCATTCCATATTGTTACTTCAAAAATTTCCCTGGGCGCTTTGGTGATGATATTTCATAATATTACAGTCTTAACACAATTTGATTCTGTCCCCTGTAGCGTAAATAGCCATGTTGTTAACACATTCAGAAGCGAGATATAGCCTATTCGAGTATTCTACGGAATACACAGTGAAATGACAATAACAGTATACATAATATGCATAGTTCAGAATACTAAATAGGCTCAGGAAACATATGATTGACGTCAAAACACACTATAAAACTCAATAAACATAAACATATCAAATAACATTGTTTCAAATGTCAAATATTTTTGAAAGTAATGAAAAATCATATATCAGCTTTTGCCGTTTCTACAACAACTTTTTGTTCATTCAGGCTACGGAATACATATATTTTTGTTCAGAACGTAGACTTTCCATATGGCAGTACACTATTAAATATCATTGGACAAATTGGGAATAGGGTATTATAAGTATTGTATTTATTGGTACAAATATAGATGTATTTTCTGTGCTTGAAAAAGATTTTTTTTTTTTTGGGGGGTGTTTCAGATAATTTGGCTATCGGATCGCTTAGGTATAAATACATTGTGTTTAGGGATCAAACTGGAATTACCAATGGATGGCTTACATTGAACATAATGGGTTATATCTAGATATCAAGAAGTAGAGACATTATTGGGGTATGATATCAAAATGGTACGATACCCAAACGCTTTGTAACTCAGGTAAGCTCTTCTGCAAAACAAAGCACTTGAAGCTACCCTTTATTTTGATTTTATATCAAACTTGCCGGAGAAGAACCTATTTCGACGTACAGGAAACCGGTAATGAAATCAACGATACAGAAAACTAACTCGAAAGTTTAGCACATGACTTTGAAGTTGAACAAACCGTGCTACCGACGTTATATCTATATAGACCTGTTAAAACTCCTGTCAATGACCAACTCAAGTATCGGGCTGTCCTCATTATGCACTTTTAAATAATAGTGCTTATGAATATTTTACTTTGTCCATGAAGCGTATCCCCCATTGGGCCATGTGTCAAAAGTTGGGGCCCTCTTTCGCGACATACTTTTTTCATAGCTGGAAACATCACTTTTGAGATGAATGGTTATACCATTGTATGTACCAATTACAGGAATGTAAAGATATGTACATTGCTGCATAAAGAACAGAAATTACAGTGACCCAAAACTGAAGTCAATATCCAGGGTGTGTTAGAAGATATACAGGGTGTAATGAGCATGTTTTATTATATAGGCTGGTCCCTTTCACATTTGATGTTCTTATAGCTATACATTTCTTTATTTGAAGACCTGAGCGCAAGAAGACCGTAAGTCCACTTGGCCCCTCAACATGTATACACTAAAGTTACGTATAGTTTCTTAGGGTTTTATAATGTTTAATACATGTTCCAGGGTGAAAACACCATGAAAGGTTGCGAAAGATTTGTTTTGGCCATGAATAAAACATTACCAAACTATGTGAAACTATACTCGACTTTAGTGTATACATATTGATGGGCCAAGTGGACTTACGGTCTTCTTGCGCCCAGGTCTTCATTTCTTTCTTTCTTTCTTTTATTTTATTTTTTGCCAGGCAGACGATAAAACGGAGGCTTGGTGGACACCTCTCACACAAATCATACAAATACGTTTAATTGTATGAAGTATTTAGTGGAGTTATAAGTTTCATTGATTGATTTTCTCCATATCACGCACTGCTTCTTCAAGTTCCAGTTATTATGTGTCAAGTGGCAAGTGCTAACGAGTGAGCCCCTAATTATACTTTTAAAAAGGTCATGCATTAATCATGTGTTATAAAAATCAACAACTAACCGTACCTGCTTGGTCGCTGACACCTTTGGACATTGTGAATAGCAGATGGGGCTTGTAAATTACACAGGCAGATTGGTTTAGACAATCAGGAATGTTGTCTATTGCTGCCCCGGGTGAAATTTAAAGTTCCAAAGAGGGGGGGGGGGGCGTTCAATAGATATGCGAAAATAAACTTGTTCATTTAAAAATAAACAATTTAGGTATTGGACCGGATAGGTCTCGCCAGAGTATAGATGATCACTGGCATCACTCATCGTGTTTGACGCGTGGATAACTTTAATTTAACACAATGACACTGATATTGACGAAAAATATTAAACCCTTTTTATTTTTATTTTATATCAAACTTGCAAAAGAAAAACATGTCTCAATAAATAAAGTTTAGAACATCTTATCTATCGTAACGATATCTAAAAAACGCGCACTTGCTGAACCAAACATGGCGCACAGGCGTTGATGTGCATATAGCTTTTGCACAGTGGAGCTTTTGTTCAGCAGGTCAATCAGCTGGAACACAGTGATATTGACATGATAGAGGGCGCAAAATCTTAACTCTAGGGTACAGCATCTTCATAACATACTGAATGTTGTAAGGGACTGGGTTAAGATAACAAAGTATGTTGACCTGCATTGTTGATTAACAGTGATTCAATCTTGAAAATAACAAAAATCCGGTTAAAATCAGCCGTATAGCTCAAGAATTAGAGGATTCCAAATGTCGCCTCTTTGTTCGAATTACTATGGAAGATTAACATTTCAACAAAAAAATAAAAATAAAGTAATTTCTAGATTGAAGCCAAACTTTTTTATTTAGAAATTGTAAATGTTTAGGTATTCTTCTAACATAATGTAAATAAAATGAACAAAATGTTGGTCTTCACATATTTCTAGAAACTTGAAAGTTGACATGTTTGCTGCCATGATAATCACTGATCGACACTAAGTGATGAAGCAAGCTAGATTTTGACAACCAAAATTGATGCCAAAACCATTGTATTTGAAATAATTTTAATATTAAATGATAATGACACTCGTTCAATGATATTGCATTCCATCTTGTTACTTCAAGAATTTCCCTGGGCGCTTAGGTGATGATATTTCATAATATTACAGTCATAACACAATTTGATTCTGTCCCCTGTAGCGTAAATAGCCATGTTGTCATTCAGAGCGAGATATAGCCTATTCGAGTACTCTACGGAATAAACAGTGAAATGACAATAACATTATACATATTATGCATAGTTCAGAATACTAAATAGGCTCAGGAAACATATGATTGACGTCAAACCACACTATAAAACTCAATAAACATAAACGTATCAAATAACATTGATTCAAATGTCAAATATTTTTGAAACTAATGAAAAATCATATGTCAGCTTTTGCGGTTTCAACAACAACTTTTTGTTCATTCAGGCTACGGAAAACATATATTTTTGTTCAGAACGTAGACTTTCCATATGGAAGTACACTATTAAATATCATTGGACAAATTGTGAATAGGGTATTATAAGTATTGTATTTATTGGTACGAATATGGATGTATTTTCGGTACTTGAAAAATTTTTTGGGGAGGGGGCTGCAATCAATTATAATAATTTGAACATACTTGATTATAAAATAAAAAATAAAAAAATAAAAATAAAACAAGAAAAAAAAAAGGTGTCTATTGCGTGACTGTGTTTCAGATAATTTGGCTATCGGATCGCAAATACATTGTGTTTAGGGATCAAACTGGGATTACCAAAGGATGGCTTACATTGAACATAATGGGTTATATCAAGAAGTAGAGACATTATTTGGGTATGAATATCACAATGGTACGATACCCAACCGTTTTGTAACTCAGGAAAGCTCTTCTGTAAAACAAAGCACTGGAAGCTACCCTTTATTTTGATTTTATATAATGTATCTCAGGAGCGTAGTAAACCCACTATTTCGACGTACAAGAAACCGGTACTGAAATCAACAATACAGAAAACTAACTCTGAAGTTTAGCACATGACTTTGAAGTTGAACAAACCGTGCTACCGACGCTATATCTACATTATATAGACCTGTTAAAACTCCTGCCAATGACCAACTCAAGTATCGGGCTGTCCTCATTATGCGCTTTTAAATAATAGTGCTTATGAATATTTTACTTTGTCCATGAAGGGTATCCCCCATTGGGCCATGTGTCAACAGTTGGGGCCCTCTTTCGCGACATACTTTTTCATAGCTGGAAACATCAATTTTGAGATGAATGGTTATACCATTTTATGTACCAATTACAGGAATGTAAAGGTATGTACATTGCTGCAAAGCATAAAGAACAGAAATTACAGTGACCCAAAACTGAAGTCAATATTCAGGGTGTGTTAGAAGATATACAGGGTGTAACAAATAACTTTTTAATGAGCATGTTTTATAGTCTGGTCACTTTCACATTTGATGTTCTTATAGCTATACATGAGAAAGCTGCCCGATCGAAGTAAACCACACAGACGCGCTGGACGCGAACAAGGTAAACGAAACAAGCAACAACGAAAACAAACTAAAGAAAGTATAATTCAAAGGATTATGTCATGAGAAATGTTAGTTAACTATTGCACTCAGCCTTTAAAAAAAATGTCGGTGATTTTAGGTGATTTCAGCAATAAAACTACAGAATAAAGCGGCGATGTTTAGCCGGTACCTCCAAAAGATACGAAATTCAACTTTTAAGTGTATGCGCACACAGGTTCCCGGCATGACGAAATTACGTACTCACGCATAACGCATACTCGCGCTTGCGTTCTCGTATAAGCTATTGTTCGATTCATCATGGATTAACAACGGTTGACTCATGTACAAAGGTATAGGAAGAGTTGTTGAAATTGACTTAAATTGTGTTGAAACACCATCAATAATCCACACTGTGTTTTGTGAAAATATAGTTATAAAGCACATTATGGTGCCTGTAAATTGGTTGTTAGTCCCTTAATGTTGACGACTGGATGTGGGTGTCTGACCAAATTAACCTCAATATTGGCCACTTTAGCCCCAAAAGTGACAATTTTTGCGCTTCGCGCGAATATATTCCGCTTTTGCACCATATTTCATCATTTTAGCTTCAACATGGCAAATTTCTTCGCGCTTCGCGCGCATTTGTACCATAAACCTATTTGGTCGCCAAAAGGTGCTGCCCACTATACTTCAAGAAATATTTCTCAACTCCATCCCCAATGTCAAAATAAAATCTACGCCACTGTTATAATGAAAGACAAAGATAAAGACAATTTATCGCGTCTGACGTCATCTGTCAATCAAATTCGAGCACGGTTTGTTTACATGTGTCGTGATGATGACTTGCTGAACGCGGATTTATAACCGGGCGTCTTATTGTTAATTTTGCACCTTTCGACATGCAAACCATCTCAAAAGTTAGGTCTTTATAGTAGGAAACTTTTTTTGGTGAAGGCACCATGTCCACAATGCCTAGAAAAGCTGCTTTTTGCCTTGTAAAAGTACGTAATTTTTCGCCATTTGCTGCTATTCCTTTTCTGCGATCAGCACCAGATAGATCGGTCTTCCTTTTACGCGCTGATTAACCTGTGTAAACCAATCAAGGATCGTAATTGACAGTGACATCAGACGCGATAAATTGTTTTTATCTCTGTCTTTAATTATAATAAATAGTTCCAAATAAGTAATTTACATTGTAGAATGGCCACCCAAAATCAACACTATTCGGTGTTATGAACGTGAAGGAAATTTAGGAGATAGTATGTATAAGATCAATTACGATTACAATTACCTTATTTGTGATGGAATTGATCTTTTCTTTAGTTACTTTACCCTCCTTTTTTTTTCTTTTTTTTTCTTTCTTTCTTTATTTAAAGACCTGCGCGCAAGAAGACCGTAAGTCCACTTGGCCCCTCAACATATACACTAAAGTTACGTATAGTTTCTTAGGGTTTTATAATGTTAAATACATGTTCCAGGGTGAAAACATCAGGAAAGGTTGTGAACGATTTGTTTTGGCCCCTGGGAATGTATAAAACATTACTAAACTATGCGAAACTATCCGCGACTTTAGTGTATACATATTGATGGGCCAAGCGGACTTGCGGTCTTCTTGCGCTCAGGTCTTCATTTCTTTTTTTTGCCAGGCAGACGATAAACGGAGGCATGGTGTACTGCTCCTCTCACACAAATCATACTAATACGTTTACTTTTAACTTTTATGAAGTATTTAGTGGAGTTATAAGTTCCATTGATTGATTTTCTCCATATCACGCACTACTTCCTCAAGTTCCAGTTATTATGTGTCAAGTGGCAAGTGCTAACGAGTGAGCTCCTAATTATACTTTTTAAAAGGCCATGAATTAACCATGTGTTATAAAAATCAACAACTAACCGTACTTGTTTGGTCGCTGACACCTTTGGACATCGTAAATAGCAGATGGGGCTTGTTGGTTTAGACAACCAGGAATGTTGTCTATTGCTGCTTCGGGTGAAATTTTAAGTTCCAAAGTGGAGGGCGTTCAATAGATATGCGAAAAAAAAACCATATCCATTTAAAAATAAACAATTTAGGTAGTGGACCGGTTAGGTATCGCCAGAGTATAGATGATCACTGGCATCACTTATCGTGTTTAACGCGTGGATAACTTCAATTTAACACAATGACACTGATATTGACGAAAAGTATTAAACCCTTTTTATTTTTATTTTATATCAAACTTGCAGAAGAAAAACATGTCTCAATAAATTCTAAAGTTTAGCACCTCTTATCTATCGGAACGATATCTAAAAAAACGCGCACTTGCTGAACCAAACAGGGTGCATAGAGCTTTTGATCATTTGTTCAGCAGGGCAATCAGCTGGAACACAGTGATATTGACATGATAGAGGGCGCGAAATCTTAACTCGAGGGTACAGCATCTTCATAACATACTGAATGTTGTAAGGGAGATTTGTTGCACAGGGTTAAGATAATAAAGTATATGGTCGAATCCAACCAAAAGTGTCCACGGGCCAAAAATAAAAGTCCGAAATAAAAATGTCTCCACAATTTTTTCCTTTTGCCCATTGATTGATGACATATTGGCCTTATAGGAACCAAAAGTGCCATTACTAATCTTGAAAAATAAATCCAGGACGTGTGATAGTAAATGTGATATCAAAACCCAATGTTACCTACGAATACCACTAGGATGCTTTCACTATCGCAAAACTAATCAACCTAAAACAAATGGAATATTCCCATTAACGCTTTTTTCATGTAATGTAGACCACAGAGTGTCAGGAAAATGCTAACTCAACCAGAAAATATTTGTTTTTATTTTTATAACGCGATCAATATGATCTTAGTCAATTTATGCTAGTTTATTTTTGAAAATGAAGTTTAGGTCAGTTTCTGTATTTTATTTATCAAATGAGTATGAATCAATTTACACATTGTATAAGAACGAGTATGATATATGTTTTCAAGAATATTAGGAATTATACGCATATACCTAACGCTTTATACAATGAAAAGGTGAAGAAACCCGGGTATTCGTAGGTAACATGAGCGATTTAACAATATCTATATTGAGTTTATAGGTTTAAATTTTGCTATTATGGTAATGAATTAATAAAATGGTAGTTTTAGATCTCTTTCAGATGGTACGTCCAAATGAATAATGCTATTACCTTAGATCAAAAAATTGTTGATGCTTTTAGCAAGATTTTGACCACTTTATTTTGATATACAAGTAGTTAATCAGCAATTTTACATAATAAATAATTGTTGAATGAATCCGTATATGGGTAATAATAATGTCCAGGGTACCGCTTAAAGTTTTTGACAATTAATTTCCATTGGTAGGGACACTTCATTACACATGTCATGTATTATGCTGTATTCGTAAGTAACATTTCAGTATTTGTAGGTAAGAATTAGACTTTTGGTGGATATCGCAATCAAAACTTCATTTTATAAAGCACTTTGAATGTATTATTTTCTTTATGTGCGTTTATTGATACTTTAGACCCCATCATGTATTAATAATGTCGGTTCACAGCGGTTGAAAGAGGATTGAAGTAAGAAACAAAGGCACTAAAGTGACTTTAATTTGCTTAATTGCACACAAATCGCTTAAAACCGTTATTGCAGACTTGTTACGTCTTGTGGCCTTTCGTTTGAGGGCAACTACAATTAGCTTTATACCAGGGTCCATCAATGTGTTGTCTAGATCATTAGACAATGAGAACAGTCGTTTTTTCCATGGTATTCGTAGGTAACCTTAGCGAAAACGTCAAAAGTTACCTTCGAATAAATCAATTTGGACACAAATTACTAAGAAACCAGAAGGTCAGTAAACATTTAAAATGAAGCACACATGACAGTTGACAAATCCAAGTATTTATCCCTTCTAATCTTCTTTGAATCTGATTTTTCTTTCAAATGAGCAGACCGTTGTCTATTTCAGTACATATTTTTCACCAATTAAGCCGTATTCAGTTTTGCATGGTGGGCATGTATGTGAATTCGCAACTTTCATTGACATATGATTTGATAGCAAACATACAGGCCTTCGTTATGTACCAATATGGGCATTGGCATGAATGGCGGTGTTTCACAATACTGTCATGATGTCAAAGTGTATTCGTAGGTAACATTCGGTTACCGAAATTTACCTACGAAAACTTGCTTTTATTGTTGACATCTCAGAAATATTTAAACGCAGGTTATTGAAACTTAGTAGAAATAAAGAGTGTATTACCCTGCACCTATTGCTTAACTATTGTTTACTATTCTCTCACTTTGTGGAAATGGCACAGCTTTTAACATGTATTCGGAGGTAATGCATATTTTTACCAAACCTACCTTTGTGCCATTTAGAATTTCTGGCAGCTAAACACAATAATAAAGATGTCCGAATGCAATGCATTTCAGTATTGGACATATGAAAGCTTGTATCAATTGCGCATTTATTAGTGATTTCCATTTTTTAAAGATATATCTAGTGCTATGAAAAATTGTATTCGTAGGTAATGTAAAAAAATACCACTCAAAAAATTATCACAAAAAATTCATAATTATGTACAAATATGTGAAAAATTGAACAGGCAATCTTTGAATACACACCTTTCAGGAAATCAATTTAGATTCAATCCAATGACTTCTTTTCATAACTGATTTAGATGTTTTAAAAAATACTTTAAGAAATATTTTGAAAAAATGGGTAAAAATAGCATGTTTTGGGGTCTCTGTGTCTAAGTTTCTCACAGAAGGGGGTCTTATTATATATGGCGCGAAGCGTATGATCAAGGCGAATAAACACAATACCAAAACGAATGCCAATTGATTAATACTTTTAAGTTATGGCCCTGAACATGCCGTGTACACTTTTCGTTGGATTCGACCATATATGTTGACCTGTTGATTAACAGTGATTCAATCTTGAAAATAAAAAAAATCCGGTTAAAATCAGCCGTATAGCTCAAGAATTAGAGGATTCCAAATGTCGCCTCTTTGTTTGAATTACTATGAAAGATTAACATTTTCAAAAAAAAAAAATAATGAAGTAATTTCTAGATTGAAGCCAAACTTTTTATTTAGAAATTGTAAATGTTTAGGTATTCTTCTAACATAATGTAAAAAAAAATGAACAAAAAGTTGGTCTTCACATATTTCTACAACTTGAACGTTGACATGTTTGCCGCCATGATAATCACTGATCGACATTAAGTGATGAAGCAAGCTAGGTTTTGACGACCAAAATTGATGCCAAAATCATTGTATTTGAAATAATTTTAATATTAAATGATCATGACACTGTTGTGATATTTTAAAATCGAAAATTGTGCACAAATGATGTCCAAAAAGTCTTGCAATTGCGCTTGATGGCAACGTTCATGGAATTATGCGCTATAGTCATTGAACATTTCCAAATAAAGTCAAATTCCATATTTCAAAAATTCATAACAAAATAACTGGATCGAGCCAAGAGGTGTTTTTGTTGTATAAATTGGTTGAATATCTATATTTTAATACGAAATCAAAATAATTTAAAAAAAAATGGAAAAAATATGGTCTTAGAGGAAAATTTTGGGATAAAATAACATAAGATTGATCATGTTGGAAAAAAAATATCGGTCGCGGTGGTGACCGACTTAATTAAACCCTTCATGGCTTTGGAATTTAAAAAAATCACATTAAATATGTCTTATACCGTGACGATTTGCCTAATGGTGCACTTTGACTCTTTTGTATTGGGGTAAATTGTATGTTCAAATAGAGAGCTCCCCTTCTCTAAAATCCAAACAAGAATTAAGTTTCCGTGCCCATATGTTGCTGGTGGGAATAATACGGAAGAGCACCTTTAGGTTGAGGCTAAAATTCCACTTGTGGCAAGTGAGTCCATACCGTCATTAGGCGAATATATATATTTCCGTGTCTTTTAATTCTTATTTTAATGAAGAAATAATAGTCATTGCATCATATTTGCATAGATTATT